>NW_021319455.1:1185517-1307827 GCF_001605985.2 Dendrobium catenatum
CTATTTGTGGACTAGATCTCGTGGTTTTTTCCTTTGCGGTTCCATATAAAAATTTTGTGTTGCCCACTCACTCTATTTACTTTTTCTGTTATGTGTATGGATCTTCATTTTGAACTTGCACAATGAAATTCTGTCTATTGTCATGATTTCTAGCAAGCAGTAAAGCTATTCTCATATACTTCCAAAATTGTCACATGAGTATTTGAATGAGTATTTGAACATAACTTCATTTATATAATTATATATATTATTCTGATTATTGTCTGCTAGTATAACTTTATGTGATCACCACTTGTGCAATTTTATTGAAGTACCAACTGGCATAATTAAAGTCAACAAACAATGTATGTCTGCAAGTCATCACACTGCTTTATCCAACTAGATATTTAGTACTCAAGGAAAGTTGACCCATTTTTAGTTAGCTTTTTGCTTCTTCTTCCTTTTTATTGATTTTACTTTTATGTAATTCTAAAATAACTCTCATCTGTCCAAGAATCAGATAGAGAAATTCATTCCCATGGTTTTTGAAAAGTTATAAATATTATCATCCCTGTTTTCATGAATCATAAAGTTTTAAAATGTTTTGTATTATGTTTGACCAAGGTTTTGGCTGGGCTATGAAACTCAAATCACATCTATTAAATATTTGACTAATACTAAATTTTTTATTGAATTTTTAACTTATAAGCATTCATTCCATGCTAGCATATACTTTATATGATTTTATTTTCTTAGCAGTAAATTTCTTAAGGATTATTATAAGAAATCTTTTAGGATTTAGATGGACCATTACTATATCATATGCTTTGAATGTCATATATTCACTTCTGAATTAGATTTGAAAATTTCATAATTAGCAACTAGTTTCTTTCAAATATTCTCATACAATGATTTTGGATAGACTTGTGCCTGTCAGCCTATTGGGAGGTGAATGATACACAAACTAAATCATAAGTAATGTCAAGTCCCAACTAGATGTATGCTCAGTTATTTGGATGATGCAATTTGAAATTTTAATTGAGTTCTTACTTTTTTCTCTGAGTTTTCTAGTGTTAGAATTCATAGAATTTGAGAAAGGTAAAAATACCTTCTACTTATTATACAACATTATCCCTATTTATAGATCTATACAAGATGTCTTAATAAAGAAATAAATAACTTCTAATTGATACATAATTGTCTCAATATAATCATTCCTAATTCAGCTATCCAAATATAGAAGGATATTGGCGTGATCCAGGTGAGCCTCCCACGGATTCTCATCCTGACCGTGGGATCAAATACAAAAGGATGACTGAGATTTTGACATCTAGAAATAGCTTATAGATTATATATATATATATTTCGATTGATTTAGGAGTTTTCCAACCTTAGCTTAGTCTTATTGAGATCGAATTGTCAAGCAAATTAGGATTTGAAATTGTTCAGGTTGAAGGAATTATTTTTGTTCTGGAAACGTTCAGAACCTTTTAGAAGACCAATGGACCAATGAAGCTTCCATTGTATTGTTGGCCACAAGACCTTTGATTCTTGCTCTTAGTGACCCTAGGAGCCATCATCACATCATTTATTATGAAGGAAAAAGGTTGTTGATGCCCTCCACACACTGGCTTTTTTTCCTTTCTTCTTAAGATACTTTAGGCAGTGGTCCTACATCAACGTGCATACTACCTTTATCGCCTCATGCTGGCAATTGCCAGAGGTGATTTAGGAGATTATAAATTGGTTTCTGAACCCATTGTTTTGTCAACCTCTCTTGCCACCACAGGCCATACTTCTAAAAAAATATCAAAAGATGATGTTGCTGAAAATTCTAATAATGAATCACAATACACTATGTAGTATTGAGTATGATGCACTAGATGAGCTCCTTGATTTTGATGGTTCCATGCTAAAAGATGTAGGAGTTAAGGCCCCTCACCCAAAGAAAAATTTTGTGCTCAAGAAATTTGTTGATAAGTGCACTATTTCTTAAAATTTTTGCTTGATAAGAGAATTGACTTATTTCCCTTAGTTGAATTAAGATGTCGTCTTATGAAGATGAGGATTAATGATTTTGAAATCTTGGTGGAAGAGGAGAGGGTGTAAACTTGAGGCTAATTGTGGTCTTGTTTTTTATCATTGGGAAATCATAAGGGAGAGATTAGTCTTGAAGGTGCTAGTGCTGCTTCAAAATTAACTAAATCTAAGTTAACCTCTGTCTAGCAAGCCAGAGATGACTTTTAGGGTGCTATGGAGGCAATAGGATTTGCTTATGTGGGGAGCATGGCATCAATTTTTTAACCTATTGTAATTGTATCAACCTCAAGCTTATTTTGCAATCCCATGCTTCTTTTGAGTATGATATTAATATAATCAATGGCTAGGGATGTACTAGAAATAAATATGTCCAATCCTATCAATAGGAACATAACTTCTATCTCATACGTGCGTGTGTGTGCATGCATGCTACATTAGTGCTATTTTGGTGATTTTAATGGTAGGTAGAGGTATGAGAGTTTGAAATGCATTTAGCAATAGCCTTTCACCTTGTTCTCTATCAATTTATGGGAGCATTGGTTCTTGATCATTTCTTTAGAGTAGATTGTAAGTTGTCGGGTCTTCACACATTCTTCTAATGCATGCATAAGCTAGATTCTAGTGACCTTCATCCCTTAAAATAGTTCAAGCTAGTAGGAGATTATTGATATTATGTGTTCTATCATTATATTAACGATGATAAAATTAAGAAGGTGTTCACTGAATCAACTTGGGTAACCTGCGAGTATAATTTGCATAACTTCATTAATCATGGTTGATCAAATTGGTTTGGGTCCATGATGAAGTAACCGGGTTTATCACTTTAAAGGGGGGAAAATCTATTTCTCCTTTCAATAAGGTGCTTTTTAGTTTTCTAGTCCATCAACTTAATGATGATGATGATCTTAATGATGAGTATGATGACAGTTTGTTGGATTGTTAATGGTCTGGACCTCTATCATCAAATCAAGTTAATTCTTTCTTTAGTTTTCAACATTGAGGCTATGAATCTCTATATAGTAAATCATTTAATCTAGATGCAGGATTCATTTAGGTTGATTGATATTGAGAGTTTTTCTCACCAAGTGTCGGCTTGATCTTTCAGTGTTCATGTGTTAGAGAAGCCCAAGGGCATGATTATTAGCAGGGTGTTTTGGATGAATGTTATGACTAAGGGACTATGCTTTGGTGAAGTTTGAGTAAGAACTTACTTTGTAAGTGTTGATTTGGAACCAAATATATGTTGAAGATAAATATAGAACAAAATCTCCTAAGTAAAACTTATATTGTTTTCATTACTAATAAAAAAATTAATATATGCTATATGAACGAAGAGTAGAAGTCTATTAATTGGGAGGCTTATCTAAGATTTTTAGAGTAGCTTGAGCTCAAGGGTGTCTCCTTCCACTAGTCTATTGCTCTCGTTGAAGTGGGAGTGCATTTTTGATACCAAAGAACTTGTTCAGACGGTTGGATTAATTATTAATGGTGAAAGTATGCTACATGGATGTCATGAGTAATTTCGCTTGTGTCGCATATGATAATGCATTTGTCTGTTGGTCCTCTTTCTGATTGCAAGCTTTTCTGTGGCTCTGGGCTTTGCTAGTATTGATATGGTCTCATGAGAATATGTACTCTATGATTCATAAAATATTCTCATGTTGAGTTGAGGCTTCATATGATGTAGAAATTCTTCAATGTTGAGTCTTAGTGAGTGTGTTTAAAATTGTGAATGTAAGGCTCACCTTGAGGCCCGCCCTAGCATAATTCCAGCGAAAAAGTCTCGAGGCTTATGCCTCAGTATGGCTGAGATGCGCCTTGAGGTGCATCTCGCCTCACTGGCGTGAGGCGTATGCTTCACCATATTTATATATTTTTTATTAAAACTTACTTAAATCCTAAACTAAAGCTTCGAACAAATCACGCATTCATGCACCCCGAGGCGCAACAACTTCCTCTCGACTACCTTGACTTTTAACTCGACGCCTTTGCTACAGCCACCACTGTCGTAGCCACCGCTGAAAATCACTTGGAAGCTGCACACCACCACCACCTCCTTTTCTAAAAATTTTGGAGAATCCTTATCTTTTTGTTGATGACAAACATTTATGAAAGAGGAAGATACTTGAAATAAATGAAGAAGAAGAAGCAAATTGAGAGGCATTCTACTCCACAAGATGAGGCAAAAGAGAGACTAATTTGCTATGAAAAAAACTCAAATAAATATCCCCTTAGTGATGACAATGTAGATGATTTAAGTTATTTTCAACTATTTCAGCTTTCTTTAGGAATTAAATATGGATGAGTATGAAACTATGAAAGATGGAATTTAGAGTTGAACTTTATATTATATGATTTTGTTATGTAATTTATACATTTTATGTTGTTTTTATCTTGTAATATTTAAATTTCAATTCTATTTCACACAATTTATTACTTTTACTTTACATATTGTGCAATTTTTTATTTCATATGTATACAAATTTGTTACTTTATAGTTCAATAGAAACTTAATATGTCATACTTTAACATTTTATTTAGGTATTATATACATACAAAAACTTTTAGCCTTTATTTTTCACTTTAGGCAATTATTGGATTTTGAGGCTTACACCTCAAAGTGCCTTGAGGCTTACGCATCGCTTCACGAATGAAAAACTTCTCAATACCAATTGGGTAATTTTAAAACTTGTTGGTGAGTGACAGAAGATGGTTGTCTTGGAGGTGCTTACAAATTATCCTTATCTTAAAAAGCTTTTACTTGAAGAAAATTATTCTTGTGATGGTGCTTCAGCATTGATTGTTAAACATATGTTTGTTTTGATCAAATATGAGTTTAACTTTCTATAGATTGTGCGACATATGTGAATAACAATTTTTGCCCACTTGCTTGGCATAAGGGAAATTGGTCATTTAAATTCAAGATAGAGTTGAGAAGTCATTTGATATTTAATTTATTATATAATTAATAATGAACAATGTCTACGCCAATGCTAAAAAGAAGAGAGGACCGTGCCACAATACAAATATGAGAATTTTAGTGGTTCAACGATAGACATCTATGTAACTATAGCAAAAGAAAGAGTTTTCACTATTCATCAAGTTATCACATGTTCAATTCATGAGATTAGGTGTCCTTCATAATTGCTATAGATTTACTTGAGAACTCAGAATATATGTTGAGAGGGTTCAGTTCAGAAGGCTTATAATGTCTATGAAGTTGGGCACTCCATAATCTAGAGTTTCTTCTTTGTTTTACTGTGCCTATTCCCTTTTATGAGTTGCACTCAGGATTTTATAGGCGCAACCATCTGTGCAACTACTGTTGGCTACGTATGAGAGGTGGAACCCTTTTTTGTGGCGATTTTATGTGGTGAACTATTACTGGTGCAATAATATACTTTGAGAATAAGTAATTCTATGAAGAAATCATGTTTTGTTGGGAGGAAATTTGGAATTGTATTTGGATTTAGTGGAAGGGTAGAAATTATAGTTGGCACAATCATTTGAATCTTGGAAGAAATGAAGCACCCAACAACATAATAAGTATTTAGGAAGCAAAAATAATTTCTTGGCAGCTCAAAAGTGGAGTTTGATTTTTCGATCTTTGCATGTCAGCACATCAACCGAGGAATCTAGTTATAAATTTTTTACTTTTGAATGCCCAAGTATTAGGGTTCTGAAAAGAAAGATAATGCATTCATTTTTGTTCTGGAGCTTTAATCCCAACTCATAGATGCTGGTGATCTCTTTGTAAATCGCTTAGGTTTAGCTTTGAATTAGTCTCAAAAAGTTTGGCTTTGAATATGTTAGGAAACTCCTCGATGGGATGAGTCTAGGTAGATTATGGTATGATAGAGTTGATCACATAGATTAACAAATAGAGAAGTTGGCACTAAACACTTAAGGGGCTGAGTAGTTTTGAGTTCGATTGGATATATCATGATATTAAGTAGGCTGAGTATCTTATCAAGTAGTATTGTTATGAGTCTGAACAATATAGATGTGTTTGAGAGATTTCTTGATAGTCTAGAGAAATGTCAAGATTGTAGATCAATTGTTCCTTGTTGAGTAGATATGAAGGATGACTTTTTTGAGAAAGAATATGGCAGAGGGATTTCTTTCATCTTGGTGCCTTTGTGAACTGTTATAAACTTTTTGTTACCAATGCGATCTTTAGGAGAGGCATGAGGCTGAAGATAGTATGAACTCGTGAACACAAATTTTAGGATGTAGTAGAGCATCCTATAGGAGGTTTTGATGATGTCTTCTGATATTGTGATTATGAATAATCAATGAAGCAATCTAGGAGAACATCTTACATCGACATAGGTCAATTCTTAAAATGTCAACTAGAAAAAATAAGAGAGATTATAATGTGCCTTTTTGAATGTGCTCTTTTTATTTCTCAAGCAAGAGTATACTCATGAGATATGATTGAATTGGATTTGACTTTACATTTATGGATGAGTATCAGAGCGGGATTCATAAAATGTAGTTTTTGAAAACTTTTGAATTTTGATTCATGGCTAATTTTGGAAATTGTAATACTGTGGAAGAGTATTCTATTACCCGACCATCTTTGTTTGATAATATCCCTTTTGATTTTTGGAAAACTCGAATGTCTATGTTCTTACAATCAATTGATTATCGCATGTGGATGTTTGTTAAGGATGGTTATACACCTCCAACTGATAAACTTAATGGCATTACTGTTCAACTTCCTTTTACCATGATTTAAAATTGCGCAATATGAGGCTCGCCTTTGTGCAATTCCTCTAAAAAACGCCTCGATGCTTACGCCTCAAGTTTTTTTTTTATGAGGCTTGCGCCTCAACTTGGTTGAGGCCCGCCTCACGCTATATATATTAAAACTTACATAAATCTTGAAGTAAATGCCCGACATTGGACTCTATAGGAGAGGAGGAATGGGAGAGAGCAGTTCATCATAATGATGATTCAAATGAAGAACCCCTTAGTGATGACAGTGCTGATGACTTATGAGTTCTTATGTGATATGTCATTGCTATTTATTTTTGGAAATTTGAATTATATGTTAATGAAAAGAATACTGGGATTTGGGAAAGATAGAATTTTGAGTTGAACTATATTTCATGTTGTCTTATTATTGAGATATTTTGGTTTCAGTTAATATCTTATGCTTTTTTATGTTCTATATTATTCACTCATTAATATATAAAAAATTTGTCATTTTATGTTACACAATCTTTTGATTTTGAGGCTTACGCCTCAAAACGCCTCGAGGCTTACGCATCGCCTCACGAATGAAAAACGCCTCAATACTTGAATACGCAATTTTAAACATTGCCTTTTATTGAATGGACTCATGATGATAGGGATTTAGCTCAACTTAATGTAAAGTGTTTAAACTATTTTTTCTGTACTTTAAAATCCGAAGATTACATGCGTGTTTCAACTTGCACAACTGGTAAAGAGATTTGGGATAAATTGTGCATCACTTATGAAGGAACCAAAGAAGTTAAGCAATCTCGTTTGAATATTTTATTGCATGATTACGAATTTTTTCATATGAAACCTAATGAAACGATTTCTGAAATGTATATAAGGTTTACTCAGATTGTTATTTGATTGCATGCATTAAGAAGAGAACTTACTAACTATGAAAAAGTAATACTAACTATGAAAAAGTAAACAAAATTTTAAGATGTTTGCCTTCCTGTTTTGATGCTAAAATCACTGTAATTTCTGAATCTAAAGATTTAAATACCTATTCGATCGATAACTTGGTTCACTCATTGCTTACGAGCAAGGGGTGAACCAAAGAAATTGTGATGCAGGTGAGAGGAAGAAGGAGAAATCAGTGGCACTTAAGGCAAACGACTCGGACACTGACTCCTCCGGGTCTGAAAGCGATGATGTTGCCTTAATCACGAGGTAATTTAAGAGCTTTGTAAGGAAGAAGCACAAGAATCATCAGAAGTGGAATAAAGATAAGGGTAACAAAAATTTCAAGAATTCTAATGATATTATTTGTTTTGAATGCAGGAAGCGATGACATGTTAAAGCTGATTGCCCTATACTCAAGTCTCACCCAAGCAAAAGAAAATGATGAGGAGAAACCCAAGTCCAAGAAGGATAAGAAGAGATTCCAAAAGGCATTTTAGGCGGATTCTGCATCAGACTCCACTGAGACTAAATCTGAAGAGGAGACAACAAACTTGTGCTTAATGACAGACAATAATCTTGGTCAAAGTGACCAAGAAGAGGTATATGAATCAACTTATGATCAATTGTTGGAAATTTGTGAGCACGTGCATGCATCATATAAAAAACTAAAAAAATCTCATGCCAGTCTGAAAGTGAAATTTTTAAATTTACAAAGAGAGCATAAAAATCTTTTAAAAGATCATTCCCAAATTGATAGCAATCACATGATTTTACTTGATGAATTTGATGCATTAAACAAAAAACACATTGAATTAACCAATACACATGATTCTTTAAAAATATCTCATGCTGAGTTAGAAAAAGAATTAACAATTCTCAAAGCTTTTTAAAATAAATCATTACATGCTTTTCAAAACTTTAAAAGGAAGCATCACCATAGGAGTAGATTAGTGCATCTTTTTTGCTGGAGTTAGATGTTTTTCATGTGGCATGTTAGGACACATAGCACACACTTGCAATATTCATCATAGTTCACATTGGGTATGGAGACCCAAGTTACATGATTCATAGCATGCATTGCATTCTACTTTTCATAAGAAGGAACCCAAACATATTTGGGTTCCTAAATCTGACATTTGATAATTTTGTAGGCAAGCTCTCACAAAAGGCCTCATGAGAACATGTTGTACCTGGTCAGCGGATGCTCTCGACATATGACTGGCGATGCCAAGCAATTCATATTGCTGGAGACCAAGACAGGAGGCAAGATGACTCTTGAAGACAACACCACCAGGAAGGTGGTAGGCTCATGTATAATTGGTAATTCCAAGAACCTTTTGATTGAAAATGTTTTGCTTTTAGATGGACTGAAACACAATTTGCTCAGCATCAGTCAGCTTTGCGACAAGGGCTTCATCATAAAATTTTTAGCCAATTCATGCATTATTAGCTTAAATAATAACACTGTTTTGCAGGGAAAGTGGATTAACAACGTTTATATGCTTGATTTAAATAACATTAAATGCGATGCTTCATTTTGCTTAAAAACTACTGTTGATGATTCATGGTTGTGGCATAGGAGATTATGTCATGCCAGTATGAAAACCCTTGGGAAAGTGACCCAAAAAGACCTAGTTAGAGGTGTCCCCAAGCTTAAGTTTTCAAAAGATCACCTTTGTGATGCCTACCAATTAGGAAAGCAAGTTCACTCCACTTTTCACTCCATTAAGGATATTAGCACTTCTAAACCTTTAGAAGTCCTTCATATGGATTTGTTTGGACCCATTAGCACTGCCAGCTTGGGAGGAAAAGTCTATGATTTTGTGATTGTCGGTGACTACTCGAGATTTACTTGGATTATATTTCTGTCACACAAAAAAGAGTCTTTTGATGAGTTTAGAGCCTTTTTCATTTGGATTCAGAAAAAGCTAGGTTGTGAGATCTTGACCATCCATAGTGACCATGGGGCAGAGTTTGAAAATGAGAGATTTGGAGATTTTTGTGAGGACAAGGAGATTAGCCACAACTTCTCAGCTCCTAGGACCCCTCAGTAGAACAAGGTAGTTGGAAGGAAGAACCGGACCTTAGTGGAAGCTGCTAGAGACATGCTTATTGAGTATTCACTTTCAAAATACTTTTGGGCTGAAGCAGTTAACACAACTTGTTATGTGTTGAATATGGTGAATGTTAGAGCCAAATTAGATAAGACACCCTATGAGATCCTTAAGAGTAGGACACCCAATTTTTCCTACCTTCATGTCTTTGGTTGTAAGGATTTCATTCACAATAATAGAAAGTCTCACTTAGAAAAATTTGACCCAAAATTTAATAAAGGAATGTTCTTAGGATATTCTAGTATTGGGAAGTCTTTTAAGGTGTTTAATAAGAGAATTTTAGTGGTGGAGGAAACTACTCATGTAGTGTTTGATGAATCTGATTCTAAAAAGCCTAGAGTTGAGGATGATGATGATGTTGGAAAGATTATTAGTGTAGTAAAAAATTTGGAGTAGAGGGTAGAGCACCAAAACACTGAAAGAGTAGGAGAGGTTACCTAAGGAGTAGAAAATGTAGATCTGGAGGAAAGGGTTGAACCTTCACACACTTTGCCTAGAGATTAGAGATACTCGTCGTGTCACCCTAAAGATCTGATCTTAGGAGACCTTTCTGATGGAGTTAGGACTAGACATAGACTTAGGAAGGAAGTGAACCACTCTGCCTTTATCTCAATGACTGAATCCACCAACATGAACCAAGTCCTTTTTGATGAGTTTTGGATCTTAGCCATGCAGGAGGAGTTGAACCAATTTGTTAGGAATGATGTTTGGGAGCTTGTAGAAATACCTAAGGGATAAAGTGTAGTTGGAATCAAGTGGGTCTTTAAGAATAAGGTGAATGATTCTAGAGTGGTGGTTAGGAATAAGACAAGATTAGTTGCTAAGGGGTATAACCAAATAGAATGGATAAATTTTGAGGAGACTTTTGCTCCTGTAGCTAGATTGGAAGCCATTAGAGTGCTATTAGCCTTTGTCTGTTATAAGGGATCTAAGCTTTTTCAAATGGACGTTAAGAGTGTCTTTTTAAATGGAAAAATAAAAGATGATATGTTTGTAGAACAACCCCTAGGTTTTTAGAGTTCATAATTTCTAAATCATGTTTTCAAATTAAAAAAAGGTCTTATATGGATTAAAGCAGGTACCCAGAGCTTGGTATGAGAGGCTTAACACATTCTTACTAGAAAGGGAGTTTGTTAAGGGGAGCGTATACACCACCTTTTTTTTAGGAAAGTAGGAGATGTTTTACTCATTGTTCAGATCTATGTCGATGATATACTTTTTGGATCTTCTGATAAGAGACTATGTGATGAATTTTCTAAAACAATAAGTAGAGAGTTTGAGATGAGTATGATGGGAGAGTTGTCATACTTTTTGGGATTTAACATAAGACAATTAGATGGTGGAGCCTTTCTAAATCAATCAAAATACATAAAGAACATCTTGAAGAAGTATGAGATGGATAAAGCCAAGCCAATTAATACTCCAATGACCTCCAGTGTTCAGTTGGATAAGGACCCAAGTGGGAAGTCTGTTAATCAAAAGAAGTACAGAGGGATGATTGGATCTTTACTTTACCTGACTGCTAGCCGACCCGATATAATATTTAGCGTTTGTCTTTATGCTAGATTTCAAGCTGACCCTAAGGAATCCCACCTGGCTGCAGTTAAGAGAATTCTTAGATACCTTTTAGGGACCCAAAACTTAGGAATCTGGTACCTTAGGCATAACACTTCTTTTGAGATAATTGGATATTCTGATTCTCATTTTGCAGGATGTAAGGTGGATAGAAAAAGCACTTCTGGAACTTATCAATTCATAAGACAGTCTTTAGTCTCATCGTCTAGTAGAAAGCAAAACTCTGTTGCACTTTGTACTGCTGAAGCCGAGTACTTTGCTTTAGAAAGTTGTGTGGCCTAAGTCCTTTGGTTAAAACAGCAAGTACTGGATTTAGGATTACCTGTAGGCACCATCTCAGTTCTTTGTGACAACACTAGTGCCATCTGCATTTCTAAGAATCCTATATAACATTTAAGGGCTAAGCACATTGACATAAGACATCACTTTATTAGAGACCATGTGACTAAGGGAGACATTGAGTTACACCATGTGACGACTGAGAATCAACTGACTGACATATTTACTAAAGCACTGGCCTTCGACACTTTCAGCACTCTAAGGACCAGATTGGGTATGATTGACATTAATGCATGAACTTAATTTCTACTGATTTTTGATCTGTTATCTGCTGATTACCTTGCTTTATCTTTTGGTGGTTTATTTTTTGTAATTGTTTTCTTTGCTTTTGATACTTTATCTTTCGTATGCCTTTAATTATTTTTCTAAATCATCGCCGAATTAATATCTTATGTCTTGTTTTTATCTTTTTGAAAATTTGTAGTCAATGTTTTACATCTCTTAATCTGCTAAAGGGTAAAAACACCGTTGATTGTCTCTTTTCCTAACTTATTTTGGTGGTGAAGTTTTCTTTTATAAACAAAAGTTTATCTCAAATTAACAACTGAATTTTGCAATTAAGATCTTTTCTACCTTGCTACATTAATCTAGCTTATATTTATAATAATCAAAGTTTTTTTACTTCAAGATTTCTCGTTATCCTGTCAATGCATCTCTCATATGATTTTTTATTCTGTTTTGTGATTTGTTCTTCCCTATATTAGAGATTGAGTTTTTCTTCTCTAATATTTAGAAGATATACTCACTACTAAGAATATTTAAGAGTTTTATTGAAAAGAATTTATCTTGCAAAAAATAATAAAAAGTGACCAATGATGCCAAAAGCAAAAGATGCGTAATGATGCCAAATTGAAAAATATATATATATATATATATATATACACAAAGTGTATAAAAAATTAAAAGATGCGCAAAGTGCTTCATTCAATGGACAAGAGGCATAAAATAAGCCCATCAAAAAGCAAGCTATATTCTTTTCTTCCAACTTTTAAAACTTAGAAGCTTTCATGTATCATTTGAGATTTTCAAGGACTTGATTTCAAATTTCGTAATTGTAACAAACTACTTTGATACATTATTCTATAAGATATTTTTCTGAAACCAAGCCTTGATCAGATCTCTTTTTCTTATCCAATTGATTTTTTTGAGTTAGGTCTTTTGATTTCAAAAGATGATTTTACCCTAAAGAAGTCCGAGCTTAGGGTTAAAATGATCAAATATTTTATCGTTTTTTGGATTTTTGATGTTGTTAACTCATTAACCTATAAATTTTAAAATCAATCACATGGAGACTATATCATGTTCATGCCTTGATTTAAAAAAAAACTATTTCTTTGTTAGTTTTTATGCCTTTATCGTGTTTTATCGTTGTTATTTTTAGTTGATTTCATTATTTTTGGGTCTTCTCTGATCATCTCCATCCTTCCTCTGATTTCAAAATTTTTTTCACATCGGCCTGAACGATATTTATATTGTCCTGGACAATCTGCTCATCTTTCTTCAAAAACTCCATCAGCTGAATATTCTGACTTTTTTGCTCTTTATCGTCCTGGACGATCCATTATAGTCCTGGACGATATGATCGTCCTATGCTACAATCATCTTGATCATCGTGGCTGATACATTTTTCATCCCAGACGATGCTTTTATTGGTAATCGTCCTGTCCGATACACTTGTTCGTCCTGGACGATACACGTGTCAGCATGTTTAAAATTTATAAATTCGCTTGGGACGATCCATTTTTGGACAATCGGCCCGGATGATCCACCTGTTCGGCCCAGCCGATACACGTGGCCCATGATTTAAACGCTTTAAATTCGGCAGATGATCCATTATTGGCATCGTTCTGGACGATCCACTGAATTGGCCCGGATGATCTGTTTTTTCAGCGGTCGTCCGGCTTGACTCATCTTGACGATCGCCTGTGTCTAATCGTTCTGGCCGATATCTGATTGGCCCGGATGATCGGACCGCCTTTTTGACCAATCGGCCTGTACGCAATAATTGAACCATATCGGCCTGGACGATCCTGTGATCGGCCTGGTAGATATGGTCGATCCTTTAAATTCAGAGCCTTCCAGCCGTTTTCTTCACTCAAGCTTTCTTAAACTCCTTGTATTCTTGCTCTAGTGCTCTATTTTCTGAAAATGGTAGGAGGGAAATGCTCTCGTCACACATCCGGAAGTTCCTCGAGGGTCATACTAGACCCTCGTTTCCTGGAGGCGGATGCTCATGCCGCTTACCAGTGCTACAAGGAGGCTGGAATCACAGTCTCCTGGACCGTCAATCCAGATTATCTCTCTTATCAGGTACTCGACTTATTTGCCCATACGTCCTTGTGCTTTCTTTTTACTCTGGCTGTCCCCTTCAATTCTAAACTTTTGTTTGAATTCTTCGCAAGCCTTATAATTAATTCTTCCTACACTACTCTTGCCTCATATGTGAATCGACGCCCCGTCGAGATCACATATCAGGATTGCCAGGAACTTCTACAACTTTTCACCATAGGGGACAAACTCCTTACCCTGTGTTCTTATCCTGATTATGACTGGGCTCCGGCCAATCACTTCCTTCAGAACACCACATCCCACTTTTATGTTGGAGAGACTAGCTCTTTACTTAAAGATGCTATGATTGTTCAACATGTCATTCGCACCTCTATAATCTCAAAAGTTGGTGATCGTGTCCATATTACTCATCTTCTTTCGATCACCACTTTTTACATTTTAGCCCATCGCGAATTCAATGCAACCGATATGATCTTTCACTTCATCGATCACTTGACTACAATTCGAGATCCAGGTCATAGGAGGAAACCAAATATTGCCCTAGGACATATCATTGCATATGTTCTAGAAACAAAATATAACCTACAATATCTTGCTCCACTAGATCTTCCCACTGCTTTCTACTCCAACATTTCCTTTCAAACTCTTCAAAATGCTAATCTCCACCTAAGGGACGGGGAAGCTCAGGCAGGGGAAGAGGAGCCTCCTGCACCTGTTCCTGCACCTGTGCCGCTCTGCCAACACTATGAGCTGGATCAGTTGGTGGAGCGTTTTGACCAGTGGGAGGCCCGATTCGACACTTACGTTGCTGCACAAGAGCAGCAACATGCTGAGGACATAGCCCACTACGAGCAGCACCGCGCGGAGGACTTAGCCCGTTTTGACACTTACATTGCTCACCAGCAGTAGCAGCACGACCAGGACATAGCCTGGTTTGGTGCTCAGTTTGCTACACTGACTGGTTAATTTCAGCAGCCTCCACCACCACCTTCTCTACCTTCAGATGATTAGAGCCCATCATTTTTTTAGTCTTTCTTTTGTTGTAGTTTGTTTCTGTTTTTCTAGTTTTACTTTTCCCCCAACTTTTTGTGATGTCAAAAGGGGGAGTGATCTGTTGTACTACTAGTTGCTTTGTACTTTGATTCTGCTAGTTACTTTGTGCTTTGATTGTGATAGTTGACTTGTGTTCTTTTCCTTCACACTGTCTTCATTAAACTGATTGAACTCCTGAGAATTTTTTCTTGTGTTTGTCATCATCAAAAAGGGGGAGATTGTTGCGTATCTGTTTTTCAGAAATAGAATTTTGATGATAGCAAACACTTCTGTTTTGTTTCAACTGTCATGCCTACTAACGTTTCAGGACCACAGGATCGAGACTGCAAGTTAAACCAGCTCAAGATTGGGTAGATTAGGTCTGAGTCAGTCTGTAATGTAGTTTTTTCCTTTCTTGAGTCAAATGTAATCTTTAAGGTGTCTGATGCTAAGTAACATTGTACACACACACCTGAGTGAATTTTTTGTCTAAACTTAGAGTTATCTGTTTTGAGTACATCATCCAGGACGATCCAAATATCGTCCCAGACGATTCGTAAAAAATAGACCCTGATTAGGGTATCCTGGTTAAGGCAGCCGTCATTAAGCTGATCGGCCTGGACAATATTGTATCGCCCGGGACGATAGGCTCAAATCAGAAAGAATCAGCCGCCATGATCTATTTAGGTATTCTTTATTTTAGGACATCGTCTAGGACGATATCCTATCGGCCTGGACGATACTGCATAATTATGCCTAAATTAATATGGTAATTATTAAAAGCAATTAAGGCTGATTGCGCGATCACATCGGCCGGGGAGATCGCAGGATCGGCCGGGACGCTGGCGTGGACGATTGACATCGGCCTACTTCAATTCAGGGCGATTTCCAGGAAGATTTGGCTCGAATTTGAACTAATCGGCCAGGACGATATCCTATCGGCCTGGACGATGTGACCAAAATTACCCTAATCGTCCCAAATCGATCGGGCTGATTGAGCGAAATTTACGTTGATAGGCCAGGCCGATAGGGGTATCAGCCTGGACGATAAAGTCGGTTTGTATAAAATAAGAGCTATTTCGAAGCTTTTCTATTTAAGATCTCTTGTTCTACCTTAGAGGAGACCTTGAGTGTTGCTGTCTTGACCTGAGAGAGCCTAGGGAGAGAGAGAGAGAGAGAGAGAGAGAGAGAGAGGAATTTGTGAGGGGGAGTTTGTGAGAGGGTTCACAAAGGTTGCTCCAAACAAGGTTCCAAGTCGTCTTCTCCGTTCTTCATCCTTCGTCCTTGGGAGGTTTACTTCAGCAAACGGTCCGGGTTCTCTGCCCGCTTTAGGAGGAAGCAAAAGGAGTCGGTTCTCTGCCGCACAGGGGTTGGTGAAAAAGAGTATGTTGTAAAGACTTCTCCGCCTAGCTGTGGGAGCTAAAAGAGAGACACTTAGTTAGTGCAATACTCGGAGGGTGCCTCCGAGGAGTGGACGTAGGTCAAGGTTTGACCGAACCACTATAAATCCGGTGTGATCTTTCTTTGTTTTATTTCCGTGTTTAATTTTTACATCCGTTACTCTTTGTGGTGAATTGTTTTGGTTTTGTTTTGTGCTTTGCTTAAATAAATTTTTAAAATACCAATTCACCCCCCTCTTGATTAGTCTCGAGACTAGTTCATAAGGGCTTAACATCCCTAACGAACTTTCAAATTGATTATGCATAGCCCAATAAGTCTCATGTAGAAAACTTAAGGATCATATAACAAAAAAATAAACATTTGTAAGTCAGCATTCTGTATACCATTCATGGTCAGATATCTTGACCTCAAAGCCAAGCTATAAGCCCTTATATTTTAAATGAAAAAAAACCTCCCTAATCTTCTTATGCATTTGAGATTGGACTACATGGTTTTAAAACTGATTAGGTGGGTTTAGCTGGTAGCTCTTTCCATGGAGAGCAATAATTACAAAGGTTGGGCTAGCTATGCCTCATATGAGATATAGTTTGTAAGTCCTTTGCACTCCGTTAGATTTACGTTTGAGACACTATCCCTCAGTAGTCCTCACCTTAGTTCTAGAGTCTGAGGCAGATTTTGATTTCAATCACTTAATAAGCCCCCACTTTCCGGGTATTTCCTCCAACATGTATTGTTGGACTGTAAGCCCCAACATTCTAAATTAAAAATTATCAACTTAAATAAAAATTGGATTCTAAAATATAAAGTCCAATATAAGATAGTTTTGAGTACCTCTAAGTTTCCTCTTAGAATCAAGTACTCATATTGTTCATCCCTTTGGCTCTCATTCCAAGAACTCTAATCAAAGTCGATCCCCCTCTTCCTTTGAAATTCTTAAAGAGCAAGATCTTTATATAAGAATTTCATAAATTTCAAATGAAAATTTTAGTTAATATTTAGATGATTTTCAAAAGAAAGGAAACCATTAGGTTAATAATTTTTTCTTTTAAATAACAAACATTTGAGATGTAATTAATCATAGGGGTGGGAGATACATACCCTAGAATAAAATACACCCCATTCAAACAAATATTGAATGGGGGAAAATCTCTATTAAAATTAAAATTATAAATTTTGTTTGTGAGTCCATAGGAAAATGATATTTTTGTTCTTCGGGATAATATATTATTTTTTATGTCGTGTTCCATCACAAAATATATAATCTGTTGAGGATGACAAAATTTCTCCAATATGGTGGATGATTTAATTTGCAGTGCCAAGACTATTTTATTAACTTTTAGTTCATCCATGCAAAAAATTTCCCTTGGATCTTGGTCTACAGCATGATAAACACATAAAATTTCAAAGAGTAATATTTTGGTTCATTATTATTTTAATTTATAATGTGGATTGATCAACTTCATTTAGAGCAGTCTTTATTTGTATTTGACCTATCCAAACTTAATTGTGTAACTCATTCGCACCATGATCAGTTATGGTCTTTTTTTGGATGTTTTTTCCACCATTAAAACTGACAAACAAAAATATACATGCTACAAGAATTAAAATCTTAATCCATTATACCTTGCGCTGTTACTCTTTTACTATGTGTGTTTCTTCCTTTTTTTCTCTCCATTGCTTGTTATATTACTTCCTGTTTCAGTTTCACAATTTTCATGTTATCAAGTCACATTAGATGTTGGCTTCCAAACCAGACAATTACATGAATATCAGTTACGTTTAATTTGCTATCTCGTATGGCTGAAAGGTGTGAAAATCAAATGAAAACCTTTCTAATTTTGCTGGTCATTCTATTTTGGTTTATTATTCTCAGATACAATATAGGTAAACAAGATAAAGAAACTCTAAATATAATTGCTTTTTGACATCTTGCAATGTTGGTGTGTATTATCTAATTTCATTTCTTTTTTTGGCAATATCTCAGTATGGCAGAAGCTTGAAGAAGAGAACTCTGATTTTTTCAGGGCTTACTACACAAGGCTGAAACTGAAAAAACAGATTATCATCTTCAATCAGTTACTAGAGCATCAGTACCATCTAATGAATTATCCTGTTCCACCTAAGGTTCCTCTAGCTCCTATACAAAACGGAATTCATCCTATGCCCGGTAAGTTTATTTAACTTTAATTACCAGCATGATTTTCAGTATTTGAGAAATGGTATATTATAATATTATTCTATAAGTAATCTTTTCTTGTAGCTGTGGGTTCTTCACATAAGAAAGTGAAAGCAGCCTAACTGTACAACAAAATTTTTGTTTCTTACATATTCAAAATCAAACTGGGTCATTCTTTTAAGCAACCTGAAATGATATTGAGCTACTCGATTTGATTGAGGCTCGACACAATTCGAATTTTATTTAACTTGGTTCTGTCTTGGCTCATTCACGCTGATCCAAGCAAAAAACACTCAACTTTCCTACAAATTTTGAGAAAATTCACAGCTTTATCGTCAATGACTTCAAGATTACAGGCAACACTTTGTAAGATCAACTTGTTCATCACTGCCTGAGTAGCAATGTCTTTGCTTGATATCTTATTATTTCTTCCATTTTTTGTTTATAAATATCAGCTATTTTCAATAGAGTTTCTGTTTTCCACAGAAATTACCTTGTGTACCTTATAATCTCGTTCTATTGCAAATAATCTTGCCACTTTGCTTATTGTGATTCTTATTCAAAGTAGACCTATTCGCAGTGCAGTCAACAATTTACCTATGGGGTACCCTGTGATCCCGCAGCCTCAAATACAACCAGGCCAACAACACCTTGATTCTGTAGGATGTGGACTATCTAGTTGTCATGTAGTCAATGGAATCCCTGCACCGGGCAGCTTTCAACCCATTCGAATGAATTCTGTAAATGAGTAAGTTATTTTCCTGGTCCTTTTTTCTTTTTGGCATACAAAGTGTAATGCCATTCTTAGGCTTCATTTGGGACGGCTTTCTTCCTGCTTCTTAAAGCAGCTTTTTAGTACAAAAATTAGAATTTTTGAACTAAAAAGCTTTTTTAAGAAGCAGTAAGAAATCCGTCCCAAACAAAGCCTTAATCTTATTCATGCTGACCCCTGTGGATCAGGCTAATGATGATGATGCTCTTATCATCAAATACGAGTCCTGATTTTTAGCCGTTTTGAACTAAGTATGCATGTTAGCCTGTTCAACTTTCAAAAGATCTGTACACCTCTGTATTTTACTATAATTATAGCAATTCGTTAATATTCTTCTTCAACTTGAATATTACAAGATGTCAAATGACATTTCTTGACATTGCCAGGACATTACATAGTTGTGATGTATTCTTTTAATTCACAGTTATTATTAATCATTCATGTTTCCCAAGATATTCTGAAGCCACAACAGGAACATGGGACTCTCTATATTTTCTGTCTCTTAAACCTTGTTGGATGGAATAAAGTAGCTGCTTTTTTGTTATTAATTTGTCAGTTATTTTTGTTCATCCCAGCTGCTTTTTAGAGGTTTTCTACTCGGCCACAGTGCAAGATAGATTGTTTATTGATTGTTAAAACAATAAGTTTGAGAGGGAAAAGCTTGCATTGATTCAGTAATATCTTCCCTATTTATAGTTCTATACAAGATATCTTAATGAGGAAACAATAAATTACATAAAATTCCTAATATACTATTTCCTAAATTAGTTCATTCATTATGGTGTGATCCATGAGAGCTTTCCACGGATTGATCTTTGTGTCCGTCAGATCCTTTGCACTGAGAACGGCTAGATTTCAACACTCCCCCTCAAGCTGGGAAATATGGATCTGTCATTCTCAGCTTGTCAATTATTCTGAGGAAGACAGAACTGTCCAATCCTTTGGTAAGGATGTCTGCAAGTTGATCTTTTGATGATACATGGTCGAAACTTTCTAGACCACTATCTAGTTTTTCTTTAATAAAATGTCTGTCCACTTCTATGTGCTTGATCCTGTCATGCTAGACTGGATTTTGGGCTATGTTGATTGCTAATTTGTTGTCACAATATAACTTCATGGGCTCATCCCACTTCACCTTTAAGTCTTCTAGGACTTTTTTGATCCATAGTAGCTCACATATTCCTAAGGCCATAGCTCGATATTCTGCTTTTGCACTAAATCTTGTTACCACATTCTGTTTCTTGCTTTTCCATGTAACTAGGTTACCTCCAAGAAATGTGCAATATCTAGAGGTAGATCTTCTGTTAACAGGTGATCCCGCATAGTCAGCATCGGTGTATACTTCTAGGGTTATTCTGCGATCTCTCTTAAAGATGATCCATTTTCCTCGGTTTCCTTTGAGGTAGTGCAATATCCTGTCTACCGCTTGTATGTGAACCTACTTTGGATTCTGCATAAACTGACTGACCATGCTTACAACAAATGCTATATCCGGTTTAGTGTGGGAAAGGTAGATCAATTTCCTTACAAGTCTCTGGTAGGCCCCTTTATCCACATATGGATCTTCTCTAGCTTCCCCCAGTTTGAGATTAGGTTCTACTGGTGTCGGTGTTGGTTTACAAGCTAGTTTATCTGTTTCTTTCAGAAGATCTTTGATGTATTTTTGTTGTGAAATATATTTCCTTTGCTGGAGTGAGCTACTTCAATTTCGAGAAAGTATTTTAGTCTACCAAGTTCTTTGATGTCAAATTCCTTAGTAAGACTTTTTCTTAAACTAACTTTCACCTTTTCATTATTTTCAATCAAGATAATATCATCAACATATACCAATAATATTGTGACTCCCCCTGAGTGTGAGTGTTTAAAGAATAATTTATGATCCCCTTGACTCTGTCGGTACCCATTAAGGAGCATGAATTTAGAGAATCTTTCGAACCAGGCCCTTGGTGATTGTTTGAGCCATATAGAACCTTTTTGAGTTTACACACTCTGTTACCTTCAGCTTTTTCCTTAAACCCTTATGGTATTTTCATAAATATCTCTTCTTTCAAATCCCCATGCAAGAATGTATTTTTCACATCCAATTGCTCTAGATGCCAGTTGTATTTGGCTGCTAGTGAGAGTAGTATTCTGATAGTATTGGTAGTCAATGCCATGGTTTGTGTGTACCCTTTTGCCACCAGTCTTGCCTTATATCTTTCAAGTGTGCCATCAGCTTTATATTTTACTGAGAACACCAATTTACAACCAACCATTTTTTCCCTATTGGTAGATTGACGATCTCCCATGTATTGTTCTTCTCTAGGGCCTGCATTTCATTTCTCATGTCATTTTTCCAATTTCATCAGATAAGGTCTTAGAAATTTCTTTATGAATATGGATATTTTCTAATGTAACCAATAAATTTTTGTGTGAGGATGAGAAGTTGTTGAAGGATATAGAGTTGGTTATAGGGTATAAGAGAGGTGGTGAGCTTACCTTATTTTTAGGAGATGGTTCAGATTCTTGGATATGCTTCGGATCACAGGTTGAACTTGTACGCCTGGAATATACCTTCCCAAATCTAAGGATAGTTTTATCTTCAACTTCCCTAGTTTAAGTTTCAGGAGTGTTGGTTTGATGTGGTGGAGGAAGGTCTAGAGGTGCATGCATACTTTCATCATCTTTCTTTGTTTTAGTCTCCCCCTAAAGGTGAGGTTTGGTAAAGTAGGAGTTTTGTTCATCAAAAGTGACATTAATGGATACAAGCATTTTCTTTGTAGGGGGGTGATAACATCTGTACCCTTTATGGGTGGCAGAGTATCCAATGAAGATACATTTGAGTGCCCTTGGATATAGTTTTCCTCTGTTCTAGCTGTGGATGTGAACATAGGCAGTGCACTCAAAGATTTTGGGTGTAAGGTTATTATGAGTTCGAAACTCGGGGTAAAAGGAGGACAAAATATCCATTGGAGCTTTCATTCCTAGGGTTTTTGATGGTAGTCAGTGATGAGGACATCGTCAGCATTTTCGACGCCGGAGATCGACGGCCACGAGCATGACTTGTATTTTGTCATTTTATGTAGTAGCGTATTTTATTTTGATGTTTTTCCGTTTTTACCCTTATGGGCATTTAGTCGTTAATGTTGCCCGAGGGGCATTTTAGTCTCTTGTTTTTCTTTGTCATTGTGAGGTCTATTTATATGGCCATTCTCTTGTAATAATTTAGTTTTGATGAAATAAAATTTTACTCCTGTTCTCTTAGTGAGTTCATCTTCTCCCACGATCTCTTAGTGAGTTCGTCGTAGAAAACTAGATCTCTTAGTGAGTTCTAGTTCACCGGAGAAGACTAGATCTCTTTGTGAGTTCTAGTTTTCGAGTTATCTAATCTTGTGGAAAATCAAGGTGTAAACAAGCGAGGTTAGTAATTCCGTATTCGTCATCGCCGTGGAATTTCCACCTTCTTTCTCCCCTTGCCTTACCGCCGCCCCTCTCAGCTATTTAAAGCCGCCGGCCACCCTACCTCTCCTTTCCGCCGGCCAGACCTGCCACCGCCGGCCAACCAGCCACCGGCCAGCCGCCAGCCTCCCTCCGGCCAACCCCTTACCGGCCAGCCCAGCAGCCACCTCCCGCCGCCCCTTGTTTCCTTTAATTCCTTGAGTTTGAATTTCAAATTGTGTTTTACACTCTTTCCTAATTGGTTCCCTATCTTTATGGGAGCTCGTTAATGAAATTAACTCCTAATTTGAAATTCAACTTAGATTTCCCTCTCATTTTGAATAATGGGAAGTTACTTAAGCCACAATTAAATCTGAAATTAAAATTCAGATTTAATTGAATTTCTTACTTAAACTTGGGCCCCACATTCATAACTCCTAAATCTCTCCCTCTCCTCCTTAGTGGGCCGGCCACTCATAGTGGGCCTCTTTCTCCTTCCACATGACATATGAACACCACAAATTCAGCCCAAATTTCTTCCCCTTTCACCGCCCCATTAAACCCATTTGGATTAATTTGAATCCATCAAGATAATTCCCTCCCACCTCTACCAAAACTGAAATTCCTGCAGGAATTTTCAGTTTTTGTCTTTGGAATCTTCCCCCAAGCAACCACAGCAAGCACTCAGGATAATTCTCCTCCACCACTCCGGTCACCTATCCAAGAACGACGATCCAAGGCTCCTTCTTCCTCGGAGCGACCTCAATTCTAAGGTGGAGACTCTTCTTCCGCTAAAGCCTAGATTAGTTGAGCGTATGGGCTCCAAAGGTGAAAGTTCTCTTTATTAATTCGTGGATTCTTGTTACCATCGTAGTTTTACAATTTGAACTTTGCGTTTTCTTAAATTGTTTGGTTTCCGGATTTTGCTCATCCTTGCCTAAGCAAGTTAAAACCACGAATTCTAATGATCACTCTTTTATTATAAATGATAATTTTATTTTGGGTTATTAAGTTTCAATTGCTCTTTATAATTTCCTAAAGTAACTCCATCGCATGTACGTTTCACATCAGTCAGTTTATGAGGTAGGTGGCAGTTAGGAGAGCTTCTCCCCAGTATGATTTGGGTATATTATGGTAGAGTAGGAAGGCACTTGTGGAGGCTAGGAGGTGACCATTTTTCCTTTCCGCAACCCAATTTTATTGTGGGGTGTGAAGACAGGAGGACTCGTGAATGATACCTTCACTCTGAAAGTAAGAGTTTAGGGTTTGGTTGAAGTAGTTTTTAGCATTGTCTGAACGAAATCTCTTTATTTTGACTCCGAATTGATTCTGGATCATGATGTGAAAAATGAGAAGAATGGTGCTAACGCATATTTATTTTTAAGGAGATAGATCCAATAAACCCGAGTGCAGTCATCAATGAAGGATACAAACCAATAAGCCCCGGAGATGTTGGGGATTTTGAGTGTCCCCATATGTCATTATGAATGAAATATAAAGTAGTATTACATCTTTCATTCTTATTTGGAAAGGAGGTTCTTTTATGTTTGGCTAATTAACAAGATTCACAATGAAAATTTTCATTTTCCAATTTATAGAAAAGTTTTGGATAAATGTGTTTCAAGACTTCAACTGATGGATGTCTTAATCTAAAGTGATTAAGCCAAATGGTAGATTTCTTGTCAACTAGGTATAACATAGAGTAGCTAGATTTGTTTGGCTCTTCCAGGTAGTACAACCCACCTCTCTCTTTAGCAAGTCCAATCGTCTTCCTCGATTCCTGATACTGAAATAGGCAAAAGTAGGGTTAAATAAAACTTGACAATTATGATCCCTGGTAAGTTTTTGTATGGATATAAGATTTGTGGATAATTGAGGAACATGGAGCACATTTTTTAGAGTGAGGGAAGGGGATTAGGGTATATCTTATTGGCCTTCTACTTTGACAAAAGAACCATCAGCAGTGATGATTTTCTTGTATATTGGGCAAGAATCATAGTTGATGAAGTGGGTAATGGAGTTTTTCATGTGATATGTGGCTCCTGAGTCAATGATCCATATTCCTTTTGAATGATTTCTAAAGGTATTTAATCCGGTGAATATGGGAAACTTACCTGAAAGAGCAAGAGAGGGATGCATGAGGTTTTTTGAGGGATACCAGGAGTTATTTGAGCCTTTCGATGTCTTCTTTATTGAAGCTTTGGGATGAGTTTTCTTCAGACATTGTGATATCACAAGACTACTTTTAATTATATCAGCAATGAAGGCTATTTCAACAATAAAGGCTGATTTGATTATATCAACAATAAAGGTTGATATTAGGTCTTAATTAGATCTTAAATCTGATTTAAGGCTTCTTGCTGTTGTCGACTCGGCGTCTCTACAGATCTGAGCGAGTGCTCCCTCTGAGATGGAGTCTTCAGGGTTCGTCGCTGTTCGACTTTCGTTGTTGTTGTTCGATTTCCTCTCGGTTTAATAAAATGAACTGAGCCGAGTCTTTAAAAAACTCGAATCGAGCATAAGCTAGGGCACACACATGAGGAGCTCCGTCTCTATTCCGAACGAGCTCCTAGTTTCGACGTCGACGTGAGAGCAGAACTGGTCGGCCTCTTGTGGCGTTTGTCTTCTTTGTTTGTAAGCTTCGTTGCTTCTTCGACTCCTTCGTGGAGTTCGACTATGCTCCTTCGAACGACTTTCCATTCCTGTGGGATTGACTGTTATGATACTTGGATCGAGATACCAAGAAGCTCCCTTTCGGTGGGTTTGGGCAAGGCACGAGCTTCTTCCGTATCGATCGAGCTGTGGCTACGGCACTGCGTCTATCGGTCTCGCCTCTGTCTTCAACGATCTACAATTTTTTCTTCAAACGACAATTAAGGCCGTTGTCTCTGATGGTTTTGCTGCAGTCAGTTCATTCCAGATAATTGAGAGAGGTTCTCTGTGCCTGAGTGTATCAAGGAAACCAAGGCGCGGCCTTTCTAGCCTCTGGAGCGAGCGTGCCCGAGCGTCCCATGCTCGAGTGGATGTCTTCTCTGTGCGGCTTCTTCTAAAGCTCTTTTTGAGCGTGCTTGAGCGTGTCTTCGGTTGGTTTCGTCCCGCAGAAGTTCCTCAGAGGCCCGCTCGGTTGTTCCGTCCTGTAGGGACGACTTCTTCTGCTGTTACTTCGCCTTTCGTCGGCACAGCTCCGTCTCACAGCTGCGAGGCTTCGTCTTTACTTTTGTCAAAGCTCTGATACCATGTTAAAACAATAAATTTGAGAGGGAAAAGCTTGCATTTATTCAATAATACCTTCCCTATTTATAGATCTATACAAGATATCTTAATGAGGAAACAATAAATTACATAAAATCCCTAATATACTATTTCCTAAATTAGTTCCTTTATTATGGCGTGATCCATGAGAGCTTCCCATGGATTGCTCTTTGTGTCCATCAGATCCTTTGCACTGAGAACGGTTGGATGTCAACATTGATCTTCAAAGACTTGTAACCTCTTACTGGCTTGTTTATAAGTTGAATCTCAAACCACATGCAAAACATTTGTGCCCAACCAAGAGTTACTTCGAAGTCTTTGTTTGGTTTGAAAGAATTGAAAGAGAGGAGATGAAGAGAGAATAGAAATAATAATGGAAAAGGAATAGAGTTGAGATTGGTTTCAACCCACTAGTTTGATTGAGGAGAATTTTTGTTGAAAAATAATTTCCCTATTTTTGTTTGGTTTTCAGAAATAACCATTAAATTAAAGAGTGAAAGCTTAATTTTATGCATTCTTTAGTTTTACTTTTGTTTTTGACTGGGTTCTGCAGGGAATCATAAAGAGAAATATATATATGCTCTAATTGCCTTGTTATAATCAAATTCTTATGACGACGACAACAACTTCATCAAGATTTTATCCCACTATATGGGTTCGACCACATAAATTCTTTTTCTCCATTATGTCATATTAAGAGTCAAATTCTCATTTAAATATAATAAAAAAGATAATTTATAATACTTTCTAACATCTTAGTAGGTCTATCTCTATCTTTCTTAATATATGCCCTATCTAATACATTGTTGACCTTTGTGTGAAAACCAAAAAACCCGCAGAAACCTAAGATTAAATCCCTTAAATCCCACTTACCGTTCTCTATTTGGCGCCGCTCATGCCTTGTCCCGCGATTCCTGCCGAAATCCTGTAGCTTACCTCAATTGAGCCTCTTGCCCTCGCTGTTCGCGAACAAAGCTCTCGGCTCGGTTTCCTCCCTCGTTTGCAAACGATTCCTATTGCAAGTCTTGCCCAACTTCCTCCTCTCACTGCTCTCACCCCTCCCTCTTCACCTCCCTCTCTACCAATCCCTTCATCCATTCGATCTCCCCCTATGCAAGAAGCTGACACCTTCATCAAACATTTGATCCATCCAGCTATAGCTGCATATTCCCGTTGCTACAGTCGTGCATACAAATCTACCTGAACTTCCTTGTAGCCAAACAATCCGTCTTCGTCCATCTTTGCTATAGCTGAATACTTCGGCATCTTTCAACCTCGCATCCATGTACGAACCCCTCTCTACTATCTGTCTCTACCCACAGCCGCCAAACACCCTACATCGAGCCAAATCGCAAGCTACCTTTGAACAAACTGCCTCTTACATCATCTCGAGCATCATATTCCTGATTTTGCTATCCTCGATCGATCCAATCCCGTCAAATAAGTTGCAGACCAATCCTTTTCACATAGCCACAACCTCCTCCTTCCTCCTCTATTCCAATCGAACCCTCTACCCTAAGTAGAAATCCCATCAGCCGCAAACCACTCACGTTTAACCTTGATCAAATTCCCTTGCATCAATCAACTCGATCCCAACTCAACCTAGACAGCAGGTAAAACAACTATCATTTTATTTTATTATTTTTGTTGATTAGTGTTAGTTAATTATTATTGTAGTTGATATTAAATATATCATTAATTATAAGTATAATAATAAGACTTATGTTATTACTATTAATTATAATAAAATAAATAATTATTCTGATTATAATTATAGCTATAATTATAATTATAATAATAAATATTTTTTAGTATTCAAAAAAAATGAAAAAAAAGAAGAAAAAGAAAGAAAAAAATAAGAGAAAAAAAAAGAAAGGGGAATAAAGGGAAAATTTTGTGTATTTTCATCATTATTGTCACCCCGTCACATCGCCTCGATAGCTCAGGTATAATTCTTCAAACCCAAACCCTGCTCTTGGTGTTCGCGGCGCGTCGAAGAACTTTCTATACATGCTCTTCATAGCATGTTGGGAGAAAATCCGGTGCGGCGCTTGAGGCGAGGCGGGTATGCCCTGCACACGCTCCTCGTAGCATGGCGGGAACAACTTAAAGTACATGTACAATCCTCGATGCCTACGGGGAAAACAATTGTATATTTTCAAACAGATACCTCGAAGACCCATACACGCTCTTCGTTGCATGTTGGGAAGGCGCAGCTCCCATATTTCCCTTAAACGGGGGAGACGTCGAGAGGCTGACTAAATTCACAATAAACAGAGGACCTAATTTGAATAAAGATACAGGGGACTGAATTTGCATATTATCGAACTATAGGGAACTGGACATTAAACTGATAAATCTACAACCACATTAAAATAAAAATGCCAAATAATAATCTGAATCATTCAATTAAATATCAATATGTAAGCAAATGATATGTGGTTTTCAACATGACCCAGCTTGCAAACAATGAAATTGAGGGAAATACATTATTTGCTTGCAAACAAAAGAACAAAGTCTCTAATAACATTGTAAATCACATGCAAGGAGTAACAATTGACATGCAACATTCATGTCAATCACACGAGTAAGTACAATGATCCTTGTAGGCAAGCATTAATAAGCAACAGTTGCCTATGAATGATGAATGAAGAAATTTAAGTGACTAATAGCATTCAACCAACCAATTAACAAGTAGGAGTGAATGGCTCTTAAGTACAATAAATCTGCAACATATACAAGCTCTTACAAACTGCTGTAAGGATTTCTTCATGCATACAACAGCTGACCTAAATGTTAAATGCATGATGATAGAAGTCTTGCAATGCATACAATGCTCCCATTTGTAAATGATAATGAAAGGCATACAAATGAACATGATAGCTCACTAATCAGCATGTATGAGTAGTTTAGTGGTGAATGCAACGACAACATGTAGCCAATATAGAACGCAAACATGCATATCAAATCTTGCAAGCACTGAAAGACATGGCATGATAGTCGTAATAAGCATTAGTAGCATGTTTATAAATGAAGTATGAACAGTATACCAGCGGGTGTAATTGCATGCTTATAGTCAACATCGACCAACATACCAATGGGTACTCCAATCTCCTATGAATGCAATGCCAATGTGCAACGAGGATAATGACTCACCAGCCAACATGTACGAATAAATTAGCAACAAACGTAGCTTGATTGTCAGGCAACACAAGTTTACAAATGAGCACATAAAGTTACATATGAGCAATGTTTATATATGTTGTAGAAGGACCACAACAAATGTAGGCACCTACGAGCCACTGTATGAGACCCATCATGAGTTCAACATATCATTTATAAGCAAATACATGAAGAATGGTTGTAAATGCGAACACCTACAAGCAGCATTAGAAGATTTGCATTCAACACAGCTTACTCACATACAATAGCTGAGGGTTTGTAATGCATATAATAATCCTATCTACAAGTAATGATGATGAATTTATCACCAATATGATGGATCTTCCACAGGCATGAGATAGGAGATCATGGTGAATGTAAATGTCTACTAGCAATACTGGAAGATTTGCCATATGCGTAATAATATACTTGCAAGCAATGATCAGCGATAGACATTGAATGCAATAATGCCCTATAGTCAACAATCATTCAACAGCAGACAAATGCATTGATCCCTCGCAAGTAAGGATCAAGTGATCAATATGCAATGCTCATATCAATGGTACCCTGTAGGAAGAAGACATAAGTGTGTATTGAATAATAGCTCGCCAGCGAACATATTCAGGGAAACTAGCGATGAATGCAGCTCAAATGGTAGCCTAAATCAACATGTTGATGAGCATATATGCAAATGATAATGCTATCTACATACATGTACATGACACATGCAATAAATACTAGGGAAGGTATTCATGCAATTAATAATAATTAAAGCCTTCAGTGAATATGCCAATATCCTGCAAGCAATGACTGTTGATTTACGATAGACATAAACACCTATGAGCCACTATAGTAGTCTCGCCATATATGATACATGCTACTTTCCAGCAGACATAAAAAAGTTGCAGTGAATGCCAACGCCAATCAACAACAGTGATAGTAGATATGCCACAAGGGTGTTGAGTCCCTTACGAACATAGATAAGCATGTAATGTGATATATATGAGGACTGAAGATCATAGCAAATACTTGAGTACTGCAACATATGAAAGTGCCTATGAGCTGTTGTAGAAACCCATGCTATCAATAATCGTGATAAGAAGAGTTACAATCATTTTGTTGGGCTCAAAAACTTGCAAGGTTGAATAATTCTGTATAGTCAAAGAATGATCTATTGAAAATATGTCTCGGTGGTAGGGCACACCAAAGATGAGTTAGATGGAAGTCTCATTTAGACTTATATATGCTTTAATCTTGGTAAAAATATTGGTAATTCTAGAGAAATGTCATAGAATGAAGGGTGAATAGACATAGATCAAGCTTCCCAACCTAATGTCATATCAGATACTAGAATATTGTTGCGATACTGAAAACTATCCTTTGCTATGTCATATTCATATTTAGAGGGGACTACCTTATGATGAAGGGGAGAAAAAGAAATCTAATAGCACATCAGCAGAGCCTTTGGTCTCATCAGATCATGATACTTTATCTATCACAAAACAATCTCATGCAATTTGAGTGTCGTCATCTGATCTGAGTAAAGGTTAGATGATTCGTGGAACTGATCTCTCACAGGATAAAAAGATGGAGCTTACATTAGAATAATAAAGTATCTCATGGCTATCCTGGATGAAACGCTACAATTCGCTAGTAAGAAAAATAGGGAATCGGTAGTAAAAAAATTGTGGGCCACTGAAGCGCAAAGCAATGCCACCATATCTGCAACACTCATTCAAGCGGACAAAAGACATCTATAAGCTTATAGATAGAATGTTCCGCACATTCAAATAATAGTTGCCAATACAATTGATTAGTGCCAAATAATTTAAAATACCTTCATACATGCATTGAAATATGCATAACACAACAAAAACAAACACCATCAAGCGTTTGCCCAACTACATGGGGTCGGCTACATGAATCCTTTTTCACCACTGTGTCCTATTTAAAGTTAAATTCTCATTTAAATCTAATAAAAATATCATTTCTAATATTTTATAACTAAGTATTTTTAGGTATACCTCTACCTTTCTTAACATAAGTCAAATCTAATACAACAATTTTCCTAACCGTGTCATTGGAAGGCCTTCGTTTAATGCATAATAATTCTTGCAAATATGTCATTCGACATCCCAAGATGTATTATACTATAACAGTGAATCACATTTACATGTCAATATATTGCACATGCATACAATCACAATATGTAGAACACATCATAATAAATGTGTCATTCCGTATGCATGATGTATTGGGCACATACACATCGCAACATACAAAATGCATTAAGCTTATACAGACATGCAATTCAACATATAAAATGTATTGCGGTGCAGCAGTGTGCCCAATGTTGATATTATCTATCTCATGACCTGTTTTAGAGATTTTGATGATATAAATATATGTTTGGATATTCTAATTTGTGTGCTAAGTATTTCAGGTGTAATGATGTGTATAGTAATTACTTATGAGATTTATATTGCACAACTCAAGTTCAATCAAATGTTAAGATTAAGATGGACCATGATGGACAACTTGAAGGACTTTATGTTATTGTAGGAGTATGTTAGTGATCCATTAATACTTAATTGCATTACTTGATTTGCTCACAATCTAAATATCTATTAATTATATATTAATCTTGATATAAAAATCGATAAGGTTTCTTTATTAAATAAATTTTATAAGCTTCATGAATTACATAATTATTATTAAATATATAAAGTTATATAATTAGGAAAATTAAATGTAATAACCTTTTGTGGTAAATTTTTTTATTATTTATTCATTTTAAATTGACTTGTTTCACATCAATTTATTGATGTATGATTAATTTTATATAAATTATATCATATTATTATATTAATATTCATTATATCCTTAAATATTTAAAAATGTGCATAAGTTTTTATTTTGCTAAATATGATATTATTTTGAGTGAAATGTGGTTTAATTTTTATTGCATTAGATTTCTTGGATTATGTATATAGAAATTGATAGGTTATATTTGAATTTATAATGAACTACCAAACATTATCTGATTTTAATATAATTTGTTGGGTAGCCATTTTTTTCCTTATTTTGGATGCACATGAAGACTTTTTGACTTTTTTGCAATATCTCAGTATGGCAGAAGCTTGAAGAAGAGAACTCTGATTTTTTCAGGGCTTACTACACAAGGCTGAAACTGAAAAAACAGATTATCATCTTCAATCAGTTACTAGAGCATCAGTACCATCTAATGAATTATCCTGTTCCACCTAAGGTTCCTCTAGCTCCTATACAAAACGGAATTCATCCTATGCCCGGTAAGTTTATTTAACTTTAATTACCAACATGATATTGAGTATTTGAGAAATGGTATATTATAATATTATTATTCTATAAATAATCTTTTCTAGTAGCTGTGGATTCTTCACATAAGAAAGTGAAAGCAGCCTAACTGTACAACAAATTTTTTGTTTCTTACATATTCAAAATCAAGCTGGGTCATTCTTTTAAGCAACCTAAAATGATATTGAGCTACTCGATTTGATTGAGGCTCGACACAATTCGAATTTTATTTAACTTGGTTCTGTCTTGGCTCATTCACGCTGATCCAAGCAAAAAATACTCAACTTTCCTACAAATTTTGAGAAAATTCACAGCTTTATCGTCAATGACTTCAATATTACAGGCAACACTTTGTAAGATCAACTTGTTCATCACTGCCTGAGTAGCAATGTCTTTGCTTGATATCTTATTATTTCTTCCATTTTTTGTTTATAAATATCAGCTATTTTCAATAGAGTTTCTGTTTTCCTCAGAAATTACTTGTGTACCTTATAATCTCGCTCTATTGCAAATAATCTTGCCACTTTGCTTATTGTGATTCTTATTCAAAGTAGACCTATTCGCAGTGCAGTCAACAATTTACCTATGGGGTACCCTGTGATCCCGCAGCCTCAAATACAACCAGGCCAACAACACCTTGATTCTGTAGGCTGTGGACTATCTAGTTGTCATGTAGTCAATGGAATCCCTGCACCAGGCAGCTTTCAACCCATTCGAATGAATTCTGTAAATGAGTAAGTTATTTTCCTGGTCCTTTTTTCTTTTTGGCATACAAAGTGTAATGCCATTCTTAAGCTTCGTTTGGGATGACTTTCTTCCTGCTTCTTTAAGCAGCTTTTTAGTACAAAAATTAGAATTTTTGAACTAGAAAGCTTTTTTAAGAAGCAGTAAGAAAGCCGTCCTAAACAAAACCTTATCTTATTCATGCTGACCCCTGTGGATCAGGCTAATGATGATGATGCTCTTATCATCAAATACGAGTCCTGATTTTTAGCCGTTTTGAACTAAGTATGCATGTTAGCCTGTTCAACTTTCAAAAGATCTGTATACCATTGTAGTTTACTATAATTATAGCAATTCGTTAATATTCTTCTTCGACTTGAATATTACAAGATGTCAAATGACATTTCGTGACATTGCCAGTACATTACATAATTGTGATGTCTTCTTTTAATTCACAGTTATTATTAATCATTCATGTTTCCCAAGATATTCTTGAGCCACAACAGGAACATGGGGCTCTATATATTTTCTCTCTTAAACCTTGTTGGATGGAATAAAGTAGCTGCTTTTTTGTTATTAAGTTGTCAGTTATTTTTGTTCATCCCAGCTGCTTTTCAGAGGTTTTCTACTCGGCCACAGTGCAAGATAGATTGTTTATTGATTATTAAAACAATAAGTTTGAGAGGGAAAAGCTTGCATTTATTCAGTAATATCTTCCCCATTTATAGTTCTATACAAGATATCTCAATGAGGAAACAATAAATTACATAAATCCATAATATACTATTTCCTAAATTAGTTCCTTCATTATGGCGTGATCCATGAGAGCTTCCCACGGATTGATCTTTGTGTCCGTCAGATCCTTTGCACTGAGAACGACTGGATTTCAACACTCCCCCTCAAGCTGGGAAATATGGATCTGTCATTCCCAATTTGTCAATTTTTCTGAGGAATGCAGAACTGTCCAATCCTTTGGTAAGGATGTCTGCAAGTTGATCATTTGATGATGCATGGTCGACACTTACTAGACCATTATCTAGTTTTTCTTTAATAAAATGCCTGTCCACTTCTATGTGCTTGGTCCTGTCATGATGAACTGGATTGTGGGTTATACTGATTTGTTGTCACAATATAGCTTCATGGGCTCATCCCACTTGACCTTTAAGTCTTCTAGGATTATTTTAATCCATAGTAGCTCACATATTCTCAAGACTATAGTTCGATATTCTGCTTCTGCACTAGATCTTGCCACCACATTCTGTTTCTTGCTTCTCCATGTAACTAGGTTACCTCCAAGAAATGTGCAATATCCAGAGATAGATCTTCTGTCAACGGGTGATCCCGCATAGTCAGCATCAGTGTATACTTCTAGGATTATTCTGCTATCTTTCTTAAAGAGGATCCATTTTCCTGGGTTTCCTTTGAGGTAATGCAATATCTTGTCTACCGCTTGCATGTGAACCTGCTTTGGAGTCTGCATAAACTGACTGACCATGCTTACAACAAATGCTATATCTAGTCTAGTGTGGGAAATGTAGATCAATTTTCCTACAAGTCTCTAGTAGGCCCCTTTTTCCACATATGGATCTTCTCTAGCTTCCCCCAATTTGAGATTAGGTTCTATTGGTGTCAGTGTTAGTTTACAAGCTAGTTTACTTGTTTCTTTCAGAAGATATTTGATGTATTTTTGTTGTGAAATAAATATTCCTTTGCTGGAGTGAGCTACTTCAATTTCGAGAAAGATTTTAGCTACCAAGTTCTTTGTTGTCAAATTCCTTAGTAAGATTTTTTCTTAAACTTACTTTCTCCTTTTCATTATTTTCAGTCAAGCTAATATCATCAACATATACCAATAATATTGTGACTCCCCCTGAGTGTGAGCGTTTAAAAAATAATGTATGATCCCCTTGACTCTGTCGGTACCTATAAAGGAGCATGAATTTAAAGAATCTTCCGAACCAGGCCCTTGGTGATTGTTTGAGCCTATATAGAACCTTTTTTAGTCTACACACTCTGTTACCTTTAGCTTTTTCCTTAAACCCTAGTGGTATTTTCATAAATATCTCTTCTTCCAAATCCTCATGCTGGAATGCATTTTTCATATCCAATTGCTTCAGATGCCAGTTGTACTAGGCTGCTAGTAAGAGTAGTATTCTGACAGTATTGGTAGTCAATGCCATATATTTGTGTGTACCCTTTTGCCACCAGTCTTGCCTTATATCTTTCAAGTGTGACATCAGCTTTGTATTTATTGAGAACACCCATTTGAAACTAACTGGTTTTTTCCCTATTGGTAGATTGATGATCTCCCACGTATTGTTCTTCTCTAAGGCCTGCATTTCATCTCTCATGATATTTTTTCAATTTTTATCAGATAAAACCTCAGAAATATCTTTAGGAATATGGATATCTTCTAATGTAACCAAAAAATTTTTGTGTGAGGATGAGAAGTTGTTGAAGGATATAGAGTTGGTTATAGGATATAAGGGAGGTGGCGAGCTTACCTTATTTTCAGGAGATGGTTCAGATTCTTGGATCTGCTTCGGAGCACAGGTTGAACTTCTACGCCTGGAATGTACCTTCCCAAATCTAAGGATAGTTTTATCTTCAGCTTCCCTAGTTTGAGTTTCAGGAGGATTGGTTTGATGTGGTGGAGAAAGGTCAAGAGGTGCAAGCCTACTTTCATCATCTTTCTTTGTTTCAGTCTCCCCCTAAAGATGAGGTTTGGTAAAGTAGGAGTTTTGTTCATCAAAAGTGACATCCATGAATACAAGCATTTTCTTTGTAGGGGGGTGATAGCATTTGTACCCTTTCTGGGTGGCAGAGTATCCAATGAAGATACATTTGAGTGCCATTGGATCTAATTTTCCTTTGTTCTGTCTGTGGATGTGAACATATGCAGTGCACCCAAAGATTATGGGTATAAGGTTATTATGAGTTCGAAACTCGGGGTAAAAGGAGGACAAAATATCCATTGGAGCTTTCATTCCCAGGGTTTTTGATGGTAGCCGGTTTATTAGGTAGGTGGAAGTTAGGAGAGCTTCTCCTTAGTAGGATTTGAGTATATTATGGTGGAGTAGGAAGGCACCAGTGGAGGCTAGGAGGTGACAATTTTTCCTTTCCGCAACCCAATTTTATTGTGGGGCGTGAACGCAGAACTCGTGGATGATACCTTCACTTTGAAAGTAAGAGTGTAGGGTTTGGTTGAAGTAGTCTTTAGCATTGTCTGAACGAAATCTCTTTATTTTGACCCCAAATTGATTTTGGATCATGGTGTGAAAAATGGGAAGAATGGTGCTAATGTCAGATTTATTTTTGAGGAGATAGATCCAAGAAACCCGAGTGCTGTCATTAATGAAGGATACAAACCAACAAGCCCTGGAGATGTTGGGGATTTTTGAGGGTCCCCATATGTCATTATGAATGAGATAGAAAGGAGTATTACATCTTTCATTCTTGTTTGGAAAGGAGGTTCTTTTATGTTTGACTAATTCACAGGTTTTACAATGAAATTTTTCATTTTCCAATTTATGGAAAAGTTTTGGATAAATGGTGTTTCAAGACTTCAACTGATGGATTTCCTAATAAAGTGATTAAGCCAAATGATAGATTTCTTGTCAACTAGGGATAACATAGAGTAGTTAGATTTGTTTGGCTCTTTCAGGTAGTACAACCCACCTCTCTTTAGTAAGTCCAACGTCTTCCCCGATTCCTGATCCTGAAATAGGTAAAAAGTAGGGTTAAATAAAACTTGGCAATTATGGCCCCTGGTAAGTTTTTATATGGATATAAGATTTGTGGATAAGTGAGGAACATGGAGCACATTTTTTAGAGTGAAGTAAGGGGATTAGGGTATATCTCCTTGGCCTTCTACTTTAACAAAAGAACTATCAGCAATGATGATTTTTTTGTCTATTGGGCGAGGATCATAGTTGAAGAAGTGGTTAATGGAGTTTGTCATGTGATCTGTGGCTCCTGAGTCAATGATCCATATTCTTTTCGAATGATTTCTAGAGGTACTTAATCCGGTGAATATGGAAACTTACCTGAAAGAGCAAGAGATGCAGGAGGTTTTTCAAGGGATACCAGGAGTTGTCTGAGCCTTTCAATGTCTTCTTTAGTGAAGCTTTGGGATGAGTTTTCTTTAGACATTGTGATATCCCAAGACTACTTTTAATCATATCAGCAATGAAGGCTGATTATATCAACAATGAAGGCTATTTCAACAATAAAGGCTGATATTAGATCTTAATCAGATCTTAAATTTGATTTAAGGCTTCTTGCTGCTGTCGACTTGACGTCTTGAAGGATTTGAGCGAGTGTCTCCTTCAGAGCTGGAGTCTTCGGGGTTCATCGCTGTTCGACTTTCGTCTTTGTTGTTCGGCTTCCTCTCGGTTTAATAATATGAACTGAGCCGAGTCTTTAAAAAACTCGAATCGAGCATAAGCTAGGGCACACACGTGAGGAGCTTCGTCTCTGTTCCGAACGAGCTCCTGGTTTCGACGTCGACGTGAGAGCAGAACCGGTCGGCCTCTTGCGGCGTTTGTCTTCTTTGTTTGCAAGATTCGTTACTTCTTCGGCTCCTTCGTGGAGTTCGACTACGCTCCTTTGAACGACTTTCCGTTCCTGTGGGATTGGATGTTCCAATACTTGAATCGGGATACCAAGAAGCTCCCTTCCGGTGGGTTCGAGCAAGGCGGGCTTCTTCCATACTGATCGAGCCGCGGCTATGGCACGGCGTCTGTCGGTCTCGCCTCTGTCTTCAACTATCTACAATTTTTTCTTCAGATGACAATTAAGGCCGTTGTATCTGATGGCTTTGCTGCAGTCGGTTTGTCCTAGATAACCGAGATAGGTTTTCTTTGTCCGAGTGTATCAGGGAAACCAATGCGCGACCTTTCTAGCCTATGGAGCGAGTGTGCCCTAGTGTCCCGTGCCCGAGCGAATGTCTTCTCCGTGCGGCTTCTTCCAAAGTTCTTTATGAGCGTGCTCGAGCGTGTTTTCGATTGGTTTCGTTCCGCAGAAGTTCCTCGGAGGCCCGCTCGGTTGTTCCATTCTGTAGGGACGACTTCTTCTGCCGTTACTTCGCCTTTCGTCGGCACAGCTCCATCTCACAACTGCGAGGCTTCGTCTTTACTTTTGTCAAGGCTCTGATACCATGTTAAAACAATAGAGGGAAAGGCTTGCATTTATTCAGTAATATCTTTCCTATTTATTGATCTATACAAGATATCTTAATGAGGAAATAATAAATTACATAAAATCCCTAATATACTATTTCCTAAATTAGTTCCTTCATTATGACGTGATCCATGAGAGCTTCGCACGGATTAATCTTTGTGTCCGTCAGATCCTTTGCACAGAGAACGACTAGATTTCAACATTGATCTTCAAAGACTTGTAACCTACTACTGGCTTGTTTATAAGCTGAATCCCAAACCACATGCAAAACATTTGTGCCCAACCAAGAGTTACTTTGAAGTCCTTGTTTGGTTTGAAGGAATTGAAAGAGTGGAGATGAAGAGAGAATAGAAATAATAATGGTAAAGGAATTGAGTTGAGGTTGGTTTCAACCCACTAGTTTGATTGAGGAGAATTTGAGTTAGAAAAATAATTTCCATATTTTTGTTTGGTTTTCAGAAATAACCATTAAATTAAAGAGTGAAAAGCTTAATTTTATTCATTCTTTAGTTTTACTTTTGTTTTTGACTGGGTTCAACAGGGAATCATAAAGAGAAATATACATATGTTCTAATTGCCTTGGTATAATTAAATTCTTATGACGACGACAACAAGAACTTCTATCAAGATTTTATCCCACTATATGGGTTCGACCACTTAAATTCTTTTTCTCCATTATGTCATATTAAGAGTCAAATTCTCATTTAAATCTAATAAAAAAATAATTTCTAATACTTTCTAACGTCTTATTAGGTCTACCTCTACCTTTCTTAATATACCTATCTAATACATTGTTGACCTTTGTGTGAAAACCAAAAAAACCCGCAGAAACCTCGGATTAAATCCCTTAAATCCCACTTACCTTGCTATTTGGTGCCGCTCACGCCTTGTCCCGCGATTCTTGCCGAAATCCTGTAGCTTACCTCGATCGAGCCTCTTGCACTCGCTGTTCGCGAACAATGCTCTCGGCTCAGTTCGCCCCCTCGTTTGCAAACGATTCCTACTACAGGTCTTGCCCGACTTCCTCCTCTCACTGCTCTCACCCCTCTCCCTCTCAATCGAGCTCTTCACCTCCCTCTCTACCAATCCCTTCATCCATTCGATCTCCCTCTATGCAAGCAACCGGCACCTTCCTCAAACATTTGATCCATCCAACTATAGCTGCATATTCCCGTCGCTACAGTCGTGCGTACAAATCTACCTGAACTTCCTTGTAGCTGAACAATCTGTCTTCGTCCATCTTTGCTATACCCGAATCCTTCGGCATCTTTCAACCTCGCATCCATAGCCGAACCCCTCTCTACTATTTGTCTCTACCCACAGCTGTGAAACACCCTACATCGAGCCAAACCGCAAGCTACCTTTGACCAAACTGCCTCTTACATATTCTCGAGCATCATATTCCTGATTTTGCTTTCCTCAATCGATCCAATCCCGTCAAACAAGTCGCAGGCCAATCCTGTTCACATAGCCACAACCTCCTCCTTCCTCCTCTATTCCAATCGAACCCTCTACCCTAGTCGAAATCCCCTCAGCCGCAAACCACTCACGTTTAACCTTGATCAAATTCCCTTGCATCAATCAACTCGATCCCAACTCAACCTAGACAACAGGTAAAACCACTGTCATTTTATTTTATTATTTTTGTTGATTAGTGTTAGTTAATTATTATTCTAGTTGATATTAAATATATAATTAATTATAAGTATAATAACAAGGGCGGAGGGAGGGGGGGCAAGGGGGGGGCACGTGTCCCCCCTAAAAAAAAAATTACTTGGGAGAGAAGGAAAAAGTTGATAAGTGCACATTATTCCTCGATCTTTTTATGCAACGAAAATGATGCAGCCTCACATTCATGACTTAATATGAGAGATCTCCTCTAAAGGATTTAGCTAAAGCTAAAACTAAAAGCCTACAAGGGCTTAAAGCTGGTTGTTTTAGTGGCTTAATAGAGCAACAAGCTCGCCAATGAAAAAACAAGCTCTAATTTTTGCATTTCTTCCTTTTATAGTTATTTATTAATCTGAAGAAGCCACCAACAAATTTTTTTGGACAAATGTAAAGCATCAATGATTCGTTTTTCCCTTTACTCCTCTCTCGCGACTAATGAGTCACGACCTCGAGAACGGCTTTCATTAAGCCCCCCTGAACAAAATTTCTGGCTCCACCATTATATAATAATAAGACTTATGTTATTACTATTAATTATAAAAAAAATAATTATTCTGATTATAATTATAATAATAAATATTTTTTAGTATTAAAAAAAAGAAGAAAAATAAAGAAAAAAAAGAGAAAAAAAAGAAAGGGGAAGAAAGGGAAATTTTTGTGTATTTTCATCATTATCGTCGCCCCGTCACATCACCTCGATAGCTCAGGTATAATCCTTCAAACCCAAACGCTGCTCTTGGTGTTCACGGCGCATCGGGGAACTTTCTATACATGCTCTTCGTAGCAGTGGGAGGAAACCCGGTGTAGCGCTTGCGGCGAGGCGGGTATGCCCTTTACACGCTCTTCGTAGCGTGGCGGGGACAACTATAAGTATCCATACAAGCCTCGATGTCTGCGGGGAAAATAATTGTATATTTTCAAACATATACCTCGAAGACTCATACATGCTATTCGTTGCGTGGTGGGAAGGCGTATACTCTGATATTTCCCTTAAACGGGGGAGACGTCGGGTGGCTGGCTAAATTCACAATAAACAGAGGACCAGATTTGAATAAAGATACAGAGGACTAAATTTGCATATTGTCGAATTATAGGGAACTGGACATTAAATTGATAGCCACATTAAAAATATTAATGTCAAATAATAATCTGAATCATTCAATTAAATATCAATGTGTAAGCAAATGATATGTGGTTTTCAACATGACTCGCATGCAAACAATGAAATTGAGGGAGATACATTATTTGCTTGCATACAAAAGAACAAAGTCCCTAAATAACATTGTAAATCACATGCAAGTGGTAACAATTGACGTGCAACATTCATGGCAATCACACAAGTACAATGATACTTGTAGGCAAGCATTAATAAGCAATAGTTGCCTATGAATGATGAATGAAGGAATTTAAGTGACTAATAGAATTCAACCAACCAATTAATAGGTAGGAGTGAATGACTCTTAAGTACAATAAATCTGCAACGTATACAAGCTCTTACAAACTTCTGTAAGGATTTGTTCATGCATACAACAACTGACCTACATGTTAAATGCGTGATGATAGAAGTCTTACAATTCATACAATGCTCTCATTTGCAAATGATAATGAAAGGCATACAAATGAACACGATAGCTCACTAATCAGCATGTATGAGGAGTTTAGTGGTGAATGCAACGACAACATGTAGCCAATACCAGTACACAAACATGCATATCAAATCTTGCAAGCATTGAAAGACATGGCATGATAGTCGTAATAAGTATTAGTAGCATGTTTATATATGAAGTATGAAGAATTTACCAGCGGGTGTAATTGCATGCTTATAGTCAACATCGACCAACATACGAATGGGTACTCCAATTTCCTATGAATGCAATGCCAATGTGCAATGAGGATAATGACTCACCATCCAACATGTACAAATAAATTAGCAACATACGTAGTTTGATTGGCAGGCAACACAAGTTTACAAATGAGCACATAAAGTTATATATGAGCAATGTTTATAGATATGTTGCAGAAGGACTAGAACAAATGTAGGCACCTATGAGCTGCTGTATGAGACCCATCATGAGTTCAACATATCATTTATAAGAAAATACATGAGGAATGGTTGTAAATGCGAACACCTACAAGCAGCATTAGAAGATTTGCATTCAACACAGCTTACTCACAACAGCTGAGGGTTTGTAATGCATATAACAATCCTATCTACAAGTAATGATGAAGAATTTACCACCAATATGATGGATCTTCCACATGCATGAGATAGGAGATCATGGTGAATGTAAATGCCTTCTAGCAATACTGGAAGATTTGCCATATGCATAATAATATACTTGCAGGCAATATCAATGATAGACAGTGAGTGCAATAATGCCCTATAGTCAACAGTCATTCAACAGTAGGCAAATGCATTGATCCCTCGCAAGTAAGGATCAAGTGATCAATATGCAATGCTCATATCAATAGTACCCTGTAATTAGAAGGTGCATGAATAATGACTTGCTAACCAACATAGGAACCCGTGATGAATGCATCTCAATTGGTAACCTATGTCAGCATGCTAACATACTAATCTTGCTTGCAAATGATAAAATTCCGTGTGAATGTCCACTGGCAATGGTGATTGTCGATATTGCAAAGATGCTGAATCCCCTATGTATATAGATACACACACAACATGATATTTGCGAGCGAGAGCTGAAGATCGCAACAAGTACAGGAGGACTATAACAAATGCAAGCTCCTATGAGTCTTTGTAGGAGGCCTGTCACGTGTACAACATGATATCTACAAGCAAATACAAGAATGATTGCAATAGCTGCGAACACCCATTTGTAATGACAGAAACTTTGCCATATGCACAATAATTTACATGCGGGTGGTGATCAACATGTTGTGGATCTTGCAACCCCCTACGATCAACTACCATTCAAATGGCCAGTAAATACGTTGATCCATTGCAAGCAGGGGAGGACGATATGCGTCGTAGGAGACCTATCACGTACACAAAGTGCTATACTCGAGTAAATACAGAAGATTTTCAACAAGTGCAAGCTTCTATGAGTCATAGCAAGAGGTTCATTAGTGTACGACAACCTACATATATAAAGCAATGGGCAACCCATAGCCACCAGATCTGCAACATTTATACAAGCGGACAAAAGGCATTTACGGGTTTCTACATAAAGTGTTGTGCACATCTAAATGCTAATCATTTGCACAGCTGATCAGCACTAAATATTTTAGATGCCCTCACACGTGCATTGCAACATGTATACATACAAAGATGAAAGTACACACGCAAGTACATTAATCTGTATACATGTAAGAATATACACTTGCATAGGCCCCAACGAGCGTGTTATAACTACACACGTGACGCCTGAGGATGTTATGCTGGTCAAAATATGAACTTAGGTTCGGGCTCGATCCTCCTATATGAATAGATAGGAGTCGACACAACTCGAACTATCAAAAAATATACAGTTGCGACATCAACCAGGACATTTATTTTATACCTTCATATTAGACCTTCAAGACCTATTATAAGAAAAATTCATTAATAAATGACATAAAGCCAACAATGAACCTGATCATTTGTCAGCAATTAGACAGTCGACAAGGTTTGATAGGTAATTATAAAATACTCCCTAAATATCCGCATGGGCCCTGACGAGCGTGTTACAGGTACACATGTGATGTCTCAGGATGCTGTGCCGATCAAATGATAAATCCAAGTTCAAGCCCGATCCTTCTATGCGAGTAGATATGAGTCAACATGGCTTGAATTATCAAACAAATATACGGTCACGGCGTCGTCCGAGATATTTATTTTAATATGTTCATATTAGGCATTCAAGGTCGATAACCATGAAATTTCACTAAATAAAGGCATAAAGCCTAAGGTGAACCTGATCCTCTGTCGGCAAACAAATAGAGTCGACATAATTCAATCAATAAAATATAATTGCTCATAAATATCTCGATGATGGCCGCGTTGACAAAAAATCTAACTGGAGGGGACCCAAGCATTACAAATGCCAACAAAATGCCCATAAAATTCAAAACTCTAAAAAAATATCAAAACCTAAAATTTTTAAAATTAAAATTAACCATCAAAATGCGTAATGAAAAACTCATCCGTCATTCACAACAATTTGCCTAGCTGGACAAGTTTGAATATCACTCTAGCTCACAAAGAGCTGATGTCTATCGAGAATATTACTAGGATTCAATTTCAATCCGTCCCCTGCCAGTTAGGACTTGTCATTGGTCTTCTAATTGGCGGTTTGGCCGGATGGCTTTGCAAAGAAACTGTGGCTTAGCTAGATCGGCTCCACATGGTTAACGATTATGATCGTGACTCTCTGACCTAGTGGCTTGGTCCAACGACTCCACTATATTACAGTTACGGTTATGACTCGTATGCCCTCTAATGGCTTCAAATATTTGAGATATGAATCAATATAATATAATCGATAGGGCAAAAAGTCATTTGTTAGCTAAGGTGGATTCAAATTTATCCTTTTAGACAAATATTCACTTAGATCTTCAAGGTTCCCTTGGACGACACAACCCATGGCTTCCGATAATGATCCTTTTGTCAGGTTGGGTTGACTACCTCCTCTGACTAAGTAGATCAGGGACCATAATGATCTGGGACGACAAAACCATGAGATCTTGATCGGGCTCATCATCATTCCCCCACCATCTGCTTTAAGTGTTAGGTGATAAATTTTTTAATTTTAAATATTAATTATCTCAAATACCTAAATCATGATGTTACTGCGCATCAGATACTACGTATTCTCTATGTATATGCTTTGACGACTAGCCTTAATCGAAACTTCTCTGTTGCCATCGAGATTGGTAATTAACTATAGGGGCTTGTGCCTATAGGAAATCAGAACTCATATCATAAAGTTCTTGTAAAATGAGGGCGAAATCTCTGGGTTATGTCTTATTTCAAACCCAATTTGCCTTTTGAAAATTTACCTCACAATTTAATTCGTTAAAACTCTTCTTAAAGAGGAGAGGCCGGGGCGTGAATTTTCGGAGCTCATATACATCTACTCTCCTAATTGTGTCATCGGAATGCTGATGTTTTATGTGACCAAATCATCTAAAGCAACCCTCTCTAATCTTATTTTCCATTGAAGTTAACTTGTTCATGTATATACTTGTTTCACATTTTTTTCCGGAAGTGTAAAACCACTCATCCACCTGAGCATCCTCATCTCTACGATAACTTAATTTTATGCTTTTCTTTGAATGACCAACATTTTGCATCATAAATTATTGTAGTTCTCACCATTATCTTATAGAATTTTTCCTTTTAAGAGATATATTTTTTATCACACAGTATGCTCAATGCATTCCTTCAATTCAATCATCCAACTTGAATTTTACTAATAATATCCCTATCTATTTCACCATCGCTTTGAGCAATAGACTGGTAGACCCGAGTTATCTAAAACGTGTATTCTTTTTAATGACTTAATCGCCCAAAGTCACAACCCCCACTATATCTATTACTATTAAAATTACACCATATATTTGATTCTAGATCTACTCAAATGAAATCCTTTAGAATCTAAGGTTGACCTCCATAATTAAATTCTTATGAACCATTCCAAAAATATTAAGATTTAATTGTAAGGTAAAATTTATTTATTTCTGCTTAATTTATCTAAACCAAACAAAATCTTAGGTTCTGTTTGGTTGTTTATTTATATATAGTGAAGATAAAATAAGTGAATATACAAGCAATAAACTTCTGAAGCTTAAGCTATTAGTTGAGTTAAGCCTTTTGGTTGGTTAAAAAGATAAGTTGAAATAAAATATGGGAAAGGAAGAATCTGGAAGTCAAGCAAAGCAAGCTTAAATGGGTTGGAGGTGTGCTTGGCTTATCCTGTTCTACCAGGAGGAAAAGTTGGGCTTAGCATAACCAAGAAATGACTCAAAATTGCAGTTGAAAGGAAAAGAAGCTTAAGCTAATTTAGCTAATAAATAAGCCTGGCCCTCAAAATTGCAGTTGAAAGGAAAAGAAGCTTAAGCTAATTTAGCTAATAAATAAGCCTGACCCTAACAACTCCTTAGTCTTGTCCCGATCAACTATTTCATCAGAAATGGCCTGTGCTCACTTTTTGCCGCACTTTGCAGGATTATAAGCAATTACTTGTAGCTTTTTCCACGCATGTTGTGATGCGTATTGTTATACATTATGCATTCTGCGTTTTGATGTTCATATATGACGCACTCTGCCTATGTGCCTTCTTTTTGAACCATTCTTCTGATTTTATTGAAATATTCTTTTGGACAGAAGCATAAACGAAGCAGCTCCAGCTGCAGCTCTAGGCAATGCTGTGTCAAATGTCCCAGATATGGCTGTTAGCCCTGCTTCAGCAGCATCAAGCAATCACTTCCCTTTCACACCATCTGAAATCTCAGGTATGGGCTTGGATACAGCAGCTCTCGATGCAGCCTTCACATCTGATGTAGCAACAGCTGGAGGATTACCAGATGGTGGTGTTGGATCTTCAAGGGACTCCATCAGATCCTTGGGCCAACTATGGAACTTCAGTCTTTCAGATCTGACAGTTGATTTAACAAATTTGGGAGGTAAAATTTTGATAATTTAATTTCAAGCATCTCTCTGCTTTCAGCTAGGATGCATTTCTTATTATTCCGAATGTTTTGTCATGCTATGATTCATTTATATTTCTCTGTTGTGCAACTCTTGGTGATAATTTATGCTATGTGCATTTATTTGTGATGATTGGCGATCTCTCTTGTTCTGGCATGAAAGGTTTTTTTTAGGGTTTACTTGGTGTGTATTTGAATCTATGTTAGACTGGTCCGCTAGATCGGTCCAGCCGGTCCATACGTGACTAGCTTGTGGGCAACAGAGGCGGAGAAGTTCCGTCTCCTGCATATGCCGATCAAACCCCGTAGTCCAAAATAGCATATTAGGAAGGTTTTAGGAGAAGTTTAGGAGAGAAATTTGAATGTAGGGACTGTTTAGAGATTTCCTTTTAGATTGTATGTATTAAATAGTTTGTTTTCCTAGGGTTATGGCATATTGAATTTGGCTGAAATTTGAGATCTCTCTTAGGTTTTGGGCTCTAGCGGCATCTAGAGATTTGGGAGAGAGATCCTCCTCTCGAATAGATTGTATCTTGGTATTTTCCATTTCCATTTCATCAAATAATACAAATTATCTATTATTTTCCTAGTTTTGTATGAATTTTTTGTGGAGAATTCTCGCTCTTTTTCAAAGATTGATAGGATTTACTTGAGATCTACAAGTGCTTCCTATCAATCTGCTGCTAAGCTAAATTGTTATAATGATATCTGAGCTGAATCAATTCATTTTTTTTTCTTCTAAATTTGGTTTGGATTTGTAGAAATGCATCTTACTTTGGCTCATCAGTAAAAATGAGCCGCCTTCCACAATTATTTGCAATTTATGTTTTTTACCTTATAGGCGGTGCCCAAATGAACAAGTGTTTTCACTCCTTATGCCCTTAGCCTAGTCCTTTTTTACTTGATCGGCGTTGCTTATTAGTAGGGAGGAGGAGCTTGTTAATTAGTGAGGGAAATTTTGTCATATTTCACTTTAGATTGAACGTTCACGTCCTATACACAATTAGCTTAAAAGCTAAATTTGCCTTGAGATAATGCTATGATGTTTATGTTAGTCTTGCGTATTTAAAATAGTTTGTCAGACTAGATTGGAGAGGGATCTTCCCATGTTTCGTACTTTTGGAGTCTTGGTCCTGATTGTGAAACATATTGGCTAGGTCAAGAGACGTTCTCCTTGAGGTTGCCTTCACTGCTTGATCCTTAGCTTAGGATTTTCTATATAGCTTGTTATTAATGATAATGTTAACCATTTTGTTATTATCAAATTAACATCATCATTTGGTTTTTCTCACTTGTTTGTGTTTGGTATTATGGATCTTCATTTTTCATTCGTTTATTATATTAAGTATTATTTGAGGGAATATGTTACAGAGCATACGTTACGATGTAATACTAATTTTTCTCAAAATAAATTTGGATTCATATCGGGTAGGTGTACTATGCAAGCTATATATTTATTGAGAGGTTTGACGGAGAAGTATAGAGAGAATGGGGAGGATTTATATATGATATTTATTGATTTAGAGAAAGTGTATGATAAAGTTCCAAGAGAAGTGCTATTGAGAGTTCTACAAAAGAAAGAGATTAATAATGCTTATATTCAAGTCATTAATGATATGTATGTAGGAGTTGTTGTGTTCAAATGCAAGGTGTTTTGATCAAGTATTTTGTTATTTCTGTTGAATTACATCAAGGATCAGCCTTAAGCCCATATCTTCTTTAGTCATGGATGCTCTCACTTGACATTTGCAAGAGGTTGTACCTTGGTGTATGCTTTTTGCTGATGATATTCTTGTTGTTGATAAGACTAGAGATGGAGTTGAAGATAAATTTGAATTATGGAGGCCAATCTTAGAGTCTAAAGATTTTCATTTGAGAAGATCTAAAACCAAATATATGGAGTGTAATTTTAATAATAATAGTTCTAGTGGGGGGATTGTGACTTTGGGTGATCAAGTCATTAACAAGAGTACACATTTTAGATATATTGGGTGTATTGTTCAAAGTGATGGTGAAATAGATGTGGATATTATTAGTAGAATTCAAGTTGGATGGTTGAAGTGGAGGAATGCATCGGGCTTGTTGTATGATAGAAAAGTCCCCCCTCAAACTTAAGGAAAAATTCTATAAGATGGTGGTGAGACCTGCAATGCTTATGGTGCAGAATTTTGGTCATTAAAAGGGAAGCATAATATTCAGGTAAGTGTTGCAGAGATGAGGATGCTCTGGTGGATGATTGACTTTTTTAGAGGCGAAATGAGCATACACATGAAAAGGTTAGAGTAGCTCCAGTTGAAGATAAGATTAGAGATAGTTTCCTTAGATGGTTTGGTCGCATAAAAGTAGATGTATTAGATTTGGCTTATGTTAAGAAAGTTTGAGGTAGACCTAAAAAGAAATAGTTAGAAAATATTAAAAATGACCTTATTAGATTTAAATGAGAATTTGGCTCTTAATATGACACAATATAGAAAAAAAGATTTATGTAGCCGACCCCACATAATGGGATTAAGTCTTGTTGTTGTTGTTGCTATATATATATATATATGTAAGTGGATATAAAACCAATTAAAAATATAAGGTGGATATATATGTGAAATTTACTTGGATCAACAAATCATTAGAGTTGTGTACACTGAGATTGGTGCCTTAGACCACTTGTTTAAAGAACAAAATATATATTTCTTGAGCCTTAGGGGTGCATGCGCACTCTCTCTCTCTCTCTCTATATATATATATAGAGAGAGATGCATATGTACATTCATTACACAAAGTTCTATGAATTCAATGTCAAACATTTCATACCATCTGGTGATCCGATGATGCGCCGTCGCCTCCTTGTTCGAGGTCGAATCCTCTCCACCTAGGGGAGGATGATGTGGCTATCACGGCAACAACAATTGAAATATAGTTAGTTTCGGTGGTTGGTTTTGTAATTGTACCCTTCTTTTGCTACTTCTAAGTTTCCCTTGAAGGCAGGTAGGTTAGAAAGAGTGGTGACTGCCCGTCTTGCTGCCACCCCTATAGATTGCCCATGTATTCGGTCCTATATTGCGTTCCCTATAACACTTTAATATTTTATTCCTTGCACTCATATTTGATCTATAGGTGGTAGACATGAAATATTAAAGTTTTGGATGTTAGATATATAAATAACATGATCTAAAGTGGTATGTATGTAAATCTCCCAAATAAAAAATAATGCTGCTCATCTTTGATTCAGCTAGAGCAACATTTTTTTTCCTGCTTAATACTTATATATATTTTTTTTCTTTTATGTATTTTTCTGCTGTTATGAACCTTGTTACAGATCTTGGACCTATTGGGAATTACCCTGGCTCACCCTTCCTGCCCTCAGACTCAGACATCCTGCTTGACTCTCCTGAACCGGATGATATAGGTAATTGTAGCTATTTCTCTCAAATTTCTTCACTTCTCTGCATGAAAATACATCTTCATATCTTCATATTTGATGAAATTTCCCCCTTTCCTCCATTTTATCCAACAAAATGGAGAAATTATTATGTGTGGACGCCGAACCCAGTTCTATATCCGTAGACCAATCAGAATGAGTCACGTCAGCAATACCAAGCGCGGTATACCGAGCCATGGTACCGATGTGATTCATTATGGTGGTCTCCGAACGACATTTAGCATCCGCACAGAATTTCTCAACAAAATGAGGATTCAATTGATATGTGTCCCCCCCCCCCCCCCCCCCCCCCCCCCCACCCCCCCCCCCCCCCCCCCAACACACACACAAACAATTCATATATTGTTTCTTATGTTTGGTGTTCATCTGTTTTTCAGTTGAGGAATACTTTGCTGAGATCAACAATGGGCCATCCTCTCAGTCAGATGAAGAGAGATCATAGTTGTCAGAGCTACTTTTTAGGTTTCATTTGGGATGGCTTTTTTATTGCTTTTTAAAACAGAGTTTTAGTTAAAAATTTTAATTTTTGTATTAAAATTTTGTTTTAAGAAACAATAAAAAGCCGTCACAAACAAATCCTTAGTGTGCTATCTCGCTTTGAAATCAAATACAATAATCAGATCAGTGCATCAGTCTATTCTGAACTAAAGCTTGATTAAGCTCTCCTGTTTTCTATCTTTAATCCAAACAATTTTGTGATTGAACATTTGAGTAATTGAGAGTATTAGACAAATAAAGAGAGAATAAATGCCTGTCTGGGCAGTCATGTTGTAGTTTTGGTTTCCTTTCTTTCAGCATGTGTTTCTATGTAAATTGATTGTGAATTGGGCAATTATGGGCATCGAATGCGGATCACACGGGACGGAATTTTTCTGTCGACCAACGAGCTACAGCTCGATCCGTATATAAGGTCCTTTGACTGTTAAATGAAAATTAAATTAGTTCTTTTATTGAAGTATTTAGGTTCCTATTTAAAAAATAAAGCAACTAAACTGAGATTTGAAAATAGTTTAAAATCATTTTAATTCTTATCTTAATAAGATAGATATGAGCATCTTCAATGGGAGAATAGCATTTTCCAGAAGAATTTTGCACCAAAAATTTCTCGTTAAATTTTTAATTAAAAGTTATTTTAAAAGGCAATAAGAAAGCTGTACTAAATAAATGGGACAGCTTTCGTACTGTTTTTTAAAATGATTTTTTACAAAATTGTTTTAAAAAGCAAGAAAAAAAAAACGTCCGAAATGAAGCCTTAATCGACCGATAAAATGCTTTGTTTTTAAAGTTGAGAGCACATTTGTAAAGCATCTAAAGATGGACAGTTTTTTTTACAGCTATTACACTAACTAATAGATTTAGCTGTGAATTTTTTAAAAGACAAGAAAATAAACCAGCAAAAATCTTTGTCAATCAGGTCATCTAACATTCACTGACATATAATAATAACAAAACATCTCGACTTTGTTACATCTCTACCAACTCCAAGTGAAAATCCACACAATGGAGAAATTATTCTGTATAGAGTTCGGACGGAAAGTTTCCGTTCGGATTGTGTGTACAAACCAAACTGTGTACAAAAAGTGTATACAGTATGTACGCTTACAATCTGGATGAGAATTTCTGTCCGAACTCTACACGAAATAATTTCCCCACACTGAGAATGAACAAGAAAGCACAATCTAAAACAAAAAACTAACAAAAAATCATTGTTATTTCAAAGCTAAATCAAGAGCTTCAAACTCCACCTCCACCACCTACTAGAACATCCTTATAAGGTTTTGATTTTGCCCCACCGTTGCCACCACCGACCGATGGATGCGTCGGCATGGGGGCGGTGGAAGCCGGCATTGACTCTTCAGAGGATTGATCGCGACGTCGACTCCCTTCCAAGATTAAGGGCACCCTACCCTCCCTCTCCCTAATGAGCCTATCAAGGGCACCACCTCTAAGGCTCTCTAGTCCACCTCTATCCATTTGTTGCATCTTGAACACTTTTACTACATTCATTAAGCCTCCAATTAGAAATAACAAGCTCCCAAATAGGCTCAACCAGACCCAATTCTCACCCTGCATGTTAAAAAGATTTTGCATTAGATAAAGGAAAATCTTTGTATCAATTAGCAATGGTAATTTGTAATACAAGTATATGATTAATTAATCTCGATATGTTTTGGTGAATCTTTTTCAATGTTTGTTTTATATAGAGGTATTATTTTGAGTAAAAGGTTTGAATTTGACCAAAAAGCATTTTTAACCTAAATAATTAACTCGAATCTGATCGGTTTATGAAATGAACAGGAAAAAAAATCACCCGAAAATCAATCAAATTTGAACTCGACCCGACACAACATAATAAGCACTTGATCCATGTTCGATTAGTGTCAATCTAAAGAGAAATTATTCTGTGCAGAGGCTGGACGCAACTCTATGTTCGGAGACCAACCAGAATGCAACACGTTAGCGGTACCAAACCGTAGTTCCGAGCAGTACGGAGCCGCGGTATCAAGCGAAGGGGTGATGTGGCGCATTCTAATTGGTCTCCAGACGGTGTTTGACATCTGCACAGAATAATTTCTCCAATCCATCACAATTTTTGATTTAAATATGCCACATCAAGCACTCCTAACTCCAAATTTTTTGATAGAAACAACTCAAGAATCAAAGAAAATTGAAGATCCAAATCTTACCACAAGCTTGAAGCTATGATGATGAATCTGTCCAAAGATCTCATATCTGTTAAAGATCCCTCCCACCAAGAACAGCAAACTGCCCATTAGAAATGGAATCTGAACACTCTTCTGCAGAAGCTGGAGAAGACCGTTGGATCTCTCATAAACCTGGCACAAATCATGAACCGAACCCAAAAGCCAGAAAACCGGACCGGCTATCAACAGGTTCACAGCATGCTTCTCCAAGCTCCAATTATAATGCCCTCTCTCCATCTGAAAATCATCAATCATAATTCATATAAAACAATAATCATATACTTTATTTATATTATCAATAAAAAAAACATAAGATAATTAATTAATGCCTATTGATTAATCAAAATTCTATAATTAATTTGATCATTATCAATTTAAATCGTTAAATTTAATTTAATAAGAGTATAATTTACATAATAATTAATCAAATTATAAATTGCACTCATTCAAATTAAATTCAAATTTTTTTGGGCCAAATTTTCAATTAAAAAAATTAATATTGGGTGATTTTTTTAACATATTTTAAAATTACTATATTGATACAATCAAAATTAAATTTTTAGTTATATATAATTAAATAAAAAGTTTAAAGGGATTTTAATGCATATAATGCACAAAAAATAAATATATTAAAAATTTGAAATATCTAATATCTCAATATTTATATTTATTAATAGAATATTTTAGCTTCTTAATTATTTCAAAATATATACATTAAAAAATGTATTTGATATTTTACCTACCAAAAATTAATATTAATAATACAATTTTGCAATATATAATTATTTATTAATTAAAAACCTATCAAAAGAAAACTTCTTGCATAAAAAACATCTCTCATATGAAAAAACATAAAAAAAAATCCTAAAATGCAAAAAAAATTGTTTGTTTGTAAAATTACAAAATTACCTGTGCCAGAAGGAAAATTACAGCAACGGCGGTGAGGATATCGCCGACGAAGAGTACGATCGGAACAGCAATCTCCACCAAAGCCAACTGAGCGTCGAACTCAATCAACGGGAGAGAGAAATCAAAGCCGGTCAGATGAGCAATGAGATCATGAGCGTTGACGGCGGCGATCAGAAATAAGCCGATGATGATGACGGCGAGGCCAGATCTGCCGTCGAATCCCGTCGGGGATTGCTGGGCTAAGAAGCCGCCGAAGAGGAGGACGGCGGCGACGATGTAGATTCCGGCGTTGGCGTATTCCCACCGGTTTCGGGCCGTGGGCGGGCCGTAACTGCGGAAGTCTCGGGCCGTGGATAGCTTTGCCATTGGTTTTTTGTTGGGTTATGGAAAGAGGACTTACTTCTTTATAGTGAGAGAGTGAGAGAGAGAAAGAGAGAGAGAGAGAGAGAGAGAGAGAGAGAGAGAGAGAGAGAGAGAGAGACGGACAGGTGGTGGGGCAGTGGATTACGTGGCGGCATGCATGGGACTGAAGGAAGGTTAGATGCGTTGATTGCGATGAGGCATTTCGAGCTTTTTTTCAGATTTTTTAAAAAACTAATTAAAAATAATAATTTTTTGGGGAAAATTAAGGGTAGAGCACATTTCATTACTAAAAAATAAAATTATAAGTGTAGAAAATTACAATAAAAAAAGAGGAAAAAAAAAATCTTCATGAACAACAAAAAATGAGCTAAGCTAGACTATATATTCATAATAATAGAGTATAAGAACAAAAGACTTACAGCTAAAAAAGAAATGAATAAAATAAAAAATAATAGAATAAAAAACGTAAACTCCACTAAACAAAGACTCAGATAGATAAATTGTGATGATCGTTTAGAATTTGTACGGGGCAATTCCCCAGGTTGCCAAAGAGGCCATCCAAGGGGAATGTGTCTGGAATTAAGTGATTATCTTCATCGTCCATGGCAAACCAAAATCCCTCTAGACTGTAAAAATTTCTAAGACCTTCATCATATAATATCCCACAGGGTAGCAACAACAGATAGTTCCTGGAACAGAAAAAAAAGAGCAGTAAGTCCAATAAATGGCAGACAACCAAATGAAGAGAAACACCATATTTGTCCATAACCAATAATATCTTTAAAATTCTGCCAAGCCTTCCACTAATATGCGGAGTATAAACATCATTTTTAATGATGAGAGAAATATTGTCAATATTAGTGTTGCGTCCAGGAGTATTCGCGGCGGTAGAGAAATATAGAGTTTAATGTCTTAGCGTTGTACGAAAATCCGGCGCAATCAGATAAAAAGAGAGGGTGCGTCATCCATTAAAGACACCAATATTTTTACGTGGAAAATTCCTGAATAGTGGGAAAAACCATGGGGTCTGGCCCAGTATAAATGATTCCACTAGTATTATAGTTGATTACAAATGAGGTCATTCCTCAGGGGAAGGCCTTAACTTGATGTACATCTTATTAGACATTGATAATAATGCAAGTATAAAGTAATGATAAATATATTGATATAGCATACTAATATTATTGATAGGTAGCTATACATGACTTAATGATGGATAGAAGTATATAATAGAATCATAAACATGAATATACCTTATAGATAACTGATGTTTGTTTCACTACAACACATGTTATAGATTAATAAGCTTTTAACCAATTTTATTGTAGATTGATACACACCTTTTTCTTAGTAAAAATATCTTATTTTACTGATCACATTGATTTTTTACTATTGATTGATATTGTTACATATATTGTTTACCATCCATACTTATTGCTTATTGATTGATATTAATTGAAACTAGAGCATACATATTAATTCTTTTACCTTGTATTGAATGCAGTAATAGGATTTTGATAATTTGCTGGGCTTTATAAGCTCATTATGTGATTTTTGTTGATTTCATGTTTGTAAAGGGGTAAAGACTATATGGAGTGAGGCTGATCATTATTTTTAATTTTTTTAATGCTATGTTCTATTTTTTTGTAGTTGGGAGCTTTAAATATATTAGATTGATATTATTAAAATCTCATGACTATTTTAAATTATATTTTAAATGAATGAATATATATAAATATTTTGATATATATGATTTTTAGTTACTTTTACTGGATTTATTTGAACTGGTAAATATTTAGAGACTCATCAAATTAATTAAAAAAAAAAATATAAATAGATAATTCTTTCAAATTTAGATCTTTGGTGTTACAATTGCTAGCCATTGCCATCACCGGCCGCCACCACTAGCTGACAACCACCATAGTTGCCACTCACAAATAGCCACCACCACCACTGACTGCTAGTTTCCAGCCACCATTGTCTACACCTACAAACATCACTACTTGTCCCTGCTAGATGCCATTGCCATGTTTATCGACTGTTGTCACCATCTTTGGACTTTACACTAAATTTATTTTACTTCAAAAAAAAAAAAAATCATTAGTTTTTATTTTACACTCATCCAAATAACACAAAGGTATTCTTTTTTACACTGCATTTTTTTATATTGTATTTCTTTTTTAGCTAACTTAATAACCCCTAAGTTAGATTATAGGAGTTCTTATCAAATCTAGGTAAAATTTAATCCTAAACATGCTAGGAATTATGGATTTCAAGGTTGGCTAAGATTTGTGCTAATAGAGTCTATGGATTTTAAAAAATATCTTGGATAAGGAGTAATAAATTAGTATAGGGAGATAAACCATTAATGCTTTAAGGCTCACAAGTCACAACTCTAGTCTAATGAACCTAAGGTTCAACATCTCTCTAAAATTAAGATCAACATCTTCATCAAATAATTGGTGGTGCCCAATAACAAAATGATAGTGCATAGCCTTAATGTTGAGAGAGAAGAAAGACGATCCACTCTCTAACTATATACTATACTAGCTCAACCTTAATATGAAAAGTGAATCATAGCTAAGTGAAGACCATGTCATCACCATTCTCTTAAGAAATGTAGGTGTTATTGTAACCCTTTTTTCTTAAAGAGTTTCATAATTAAGACTAAGAAGCTATTACACAAGGTTTCAAAGTTGTAGGAAATAATATCCTTAGTTCTTGCTAAACAATATTAAAGTTCATGCGACCTTTCCATCTCAAAACTTATCTAGCTTTCTACGTTATTATATTTGATCTTCAATTGAAATGGGTCAAACTTAAATTAAGCATAGCAAGAAAGTAACACAAATGGTACAACTAACCATTCTTTGCTAACTTGAGCACTTCTAGTCTAGCTTTTAGCTAGTCTTGTTCAATTGGATTTTATATTATTCTATTCCACCAACTTATGCTTTAATAACTTGAAAATTTCTTTTATATGTATGTTTTAGAGCATTCCCTTTTAGGAGAGGATGTTGCCATCATCAATGATGAACATCTCTATTGCACATTCTTTAATTTTTTTTTTCTAATTTATCTCTTTAAATACAAAATTTTATAGCAACCATTAAATGTATTTTTATATTTTTTATTTTCTTAAAAATAATATTTGCTAAATACTTGTTGCGTCCTAGAGTATTTGCGGCGGTAGAGAAAATATATAGTTTAACGTCTTAGCATTGTACGAAGATCCAACACACAATCAGATAAGAGAGAGGGTGTAGCATTCATAAGAGACACCAGAGTTTTTACATGGAAACCATTGAAAATGGGGGAAAACCATAGGGCCTGGCCCATTTTGAATGAATCCACTAGTATTTATAGTCGATTACAAATGAGGCCCTTCCTTGGGAGAAGGTCTTGGCTTGATGGTTTAAATGTACATCATATAGAGCGCATTACATAGTGGGAGTTACAATAATATACATGTTTGTTTGGTTGGAAGGGCTGTAGTTGGCACAAGACGGGGGTCCGAAAGACCGTAGTTGGTAGGAGATTGGGGTCAGGAAGACCATTGTCTGTCGATGTAGGTCGGAAGGACCGTAGTAGGCGACAGAGGTCGTGAGGACCGTAGTCGGCAGGAGACCGGGGTCTGAAAGAATGTTGTCTGATGATGGAGGTCGGAGTGACCATAGTAGGAGACGGAGGTCGGGAGGACCCTAGTCGGCAGGAAATAGGAGTTTGAAAGACCGTAGTAGAAGGGTGGTACTTCAGTAGAACTTTGGGCGTTAGGTGGTGGCCTGGTAGAGCTCGGGGCCTCAAGTGACAGTATGGCGGATGTCCGAGCCTTAGGTGGTAGCCTAGTGAAGCACAGGGCCTCAAGCGGTAGTCTGGTGAAAGTTTGGGCCTCAAGTGGTGGTTAGACGGAGCAACGACGTCAGGCGATGTTCCGACAGAGGCGAGGGCCTTAAGTGGTGGTCCGGCGAAGGTGAGGGCCTCAAGTGGTGGTCCGGTGGAGCAACGACGTCATGCGGTGGTCTGACAGAGGTGAGGGCCTTCAGTGGTCGTTCGGTGGAGCAACGACGTCAGGAGGTGGTCCAGCGGAGGCGAGGGCCTTAAGTGGTGGTCCGGCAGAAGGCCGACAGTGGTGGACCAGCGGTGGTTCGACAAATCTCCGGCGGTGGTCCGGCGAAATTTCGGTGGTGGTCGAGGAGGCAAGGAAGCAAGAACGATCTCATATCTCTCTTTTTTCCTTAGGCTTAGGGGTCCTCCCTCAAGAGGGGAGGGAGCTCTATTTATAGATTTCTGGAGTGGCATAACCCGTAAATAGGTGAGAGATCAAGGGTAAATGGGGAGTGGTCGGATGAACAGCTGATGCTGAATCCCTTGATCATGCATCATTCTGTAGACATTTGAAGACCTTAATGATGTCGGAATTCGGCGATCTTGGGCTTGTTGGATTCTTCTCGTCGATTCGCTCGATTCGAGTATAAGTTTGTTATGTTTGAAAACCATTTGGTAATCAAAATTGTTGTTTGAAACTTCCAATAGTGCTTTGAGTCCTTGATTTGGACCCATTTGGGCTCGGATTGGGTTGAATTTGGTGTCGTTGTGTTTGTATTTTTTAGACGCTCAGTTTGACTGTAAGTTTACTAAAATCAGAGTTTGGATGGTCTCCGAATTAATTTTTGAAGTTTCCAACTTGATTTTGCATCGAAATTCGCGCCTTTTTAAGATAATTTTTTGACGACGTATCAGTTGCCCCCTATTTTCGGACATCGATGCTCCAGAAGTATGAAAATATATGTATCGACATTTCATATATGCCAAATCGCAAAAAATTACATTCCAAAATTAAAATTTTGCTCAAACTTGATCATAGAGGCCCTGTTCAATTTCGAAAGTGTTAAAATTGAGTCCAGAAAGTCGAAAAACATGTTCGGAGACCCCAAAAACGTGAAAATTGGACTGTCCGTGCCAAAAATTGGGCCTGGACACGTGTAGGTGGCCGAATCGGCCAGCCGTCTAGCGACGAGCGTAAGTCCGGTGTCAGGTATAAGTCTGACAAAAGTCTGACGACAAGCAGAAGTTTGACGACGATCGTAAGTCCGACGATAAGTGTCTGACAACGAGTGGAAGTCCATTGAAAGGTAGAAGTTCGATGACGGGTAGTCTGACGGCAGGTAGAAGTTTGATATCGGGTAGAAGCATGACGTCAGGTAGAAGACCGATGAAAGTTTTTCGACAGGCAGTAGTTCGTCGACAGGTAGTAGTCTGATGGTAGACAGAAGTTGACATCAGGTAGAAGCACTGTATCGGGTAGAAGACCGATGAAAGTCCTTTGACAGGCAGTAGTCTGTCGACAGGTAGTAGTCCGACGGCAGAAAGAAGTATGATGTCGAGTAGAAGCCCTGAATCAGGTAAAAGACCGATGAAAGTCCTTCGATAGGTAGTAGTCTGTCTACAAGTAGTAGTCCGATGACAGGCAGAAGTCTGACGTCGGGTAGAAGAACAATGTCGAGTAGAAGACTTACAAAAGTTCATTGACGGACAGAAGTCCGACGACAGGTAGAAGTCCGACGTCGGGTAGAAGACCGATGAAAGTCCATCGGCGGGCAGAAGTCTGATTATGGGTAGAAGTACAATGGCAAGCAAAAATTTAACGTCGGGAAGAAGTACTGCGTCTGGTAGAAGACCGACGAAAGTCCATCGACGGGCAGTGTTGAAACTTGTTCACTATGAATTAGGTTGTTAAACCTAAACTTATGTCGCAGCGGCTAACCAAGAGGGGGGGGGGGTGAATTGGTATTTAAAAAATTTTACCCTCTTTTAAAATTTAAAACTGAGAATTTAACTTTAATGAATTTTATAGAAAATGTTTTTTCAAACACAAGTTAGAAATAGTAAAATAAAAATAAAAGCAGCGGAAAAATAAAAGACACGAGATTTATAGTGATTCGATCAAACACGACCTACATCCACTCCCCGGAGGCACCCTCCGAGTATTGCACTAATACCACTAGTGACTCTCCTTTTGCACCCACAGCAAGGCGGAGTAGCCTTTACAAAACTCTCTTCCACCACTACCCGGTGTGGCAGAGAACTGTCATCCTTTTACACTCTTCCCAGTGTTGGCAGAGAACCGTTCGTCCTTTCACACTCTCCCGATGTAGGCAGAGAATCCTTCATCCTTTCACACTCTCCTAGTGTGGGCAGAGAACCCTTCGACAGTTCACACTCTCCTAGTGTGGGCAGAGAACCCTTTAGCTGTTCAAACTCTCTAAGTGTCAGTAGAGAACCTGATCTCCTTGACATATCTTCTTCACAAGAAATCTAGAAAGAAGAGAGAAAAGAGTGAAGTAATCAAAAAACACTCATGCTCCAGTAGTAAGAATTATCATTCAAACACTCTCTCACACTCTCTCCTTGACTCTCCTTTTAATTGACACGAAGATCAGTAGGCAAAAAGATTAAGTGATAATTTATATTGAACTTTATATAGGAAAGACACAAAAAATCGTCAAAAAATTGCTAAAATTCAAGTCTGTAAGCAGTGGATCATCCAGTAGGATCGTGGATCGTCCCGGATGATGTTACTTAATTCAGTTGGAAATGAACCCAATGTATATTGGTATGAACTGACTTCGTACACATTAATCGTCCCGTACGAACCAGGTTCGTCCGGTACGAACAGTTATACCATAGGTCAGTTTCGAAAACTGCAGGAAGTTGCCAATTTTTTTAAAGAGTTGGTTCGCTTCGTCCTGGGACGAATATGCGTTTGTCCGGACGAAATTTTTACAGAGGACATTTCGTCCTGACACGAATATGGATTTTATCTGAATGAAAATTTTCCAGATGACATTTCATCCTGGGACGAATTGGAGTTCATTTGGACGAAATTTTTCCAGAGAGCATTTCATCCTGGCACAAATATAAATTTCGTTTGAACAAAAATTTCCAGAGGAGATTTCGTTTGGACAAAATTTTTCTAGAGAGCATTTCGTCATAGCACGAATATAAATTTCATATGAACAAAAATTTTTCAGAGGAGATTTTGTCTTCGGACGAATAAAAATTCATCCTAGACGATCAGGACTTAGAAAAATTTTCGTCGCTTCCTGTTCGTTCCATTGCTCTTCCGAGGAGATAACTGACTTGATCATCCCGTACGAACTATGTTTGTCCCGTACGATCCGTATAAATTTTTAAAGATCTCCTCAACTGTGTGTGTGTTTATTAACTTAATTACAATCACTCCCTCTCAAACTTAATTCAAAGAAAAGTGCAAGCTTCAATTTACAAATATCTTATGCTGAATTTAATTTGAAGTCTGGAGTTTGATTTTCCTAAAAGTGTTAGTTCACACAAGAGCAAAAATAAATCTTCAAAAAAGTATTAGGAGATATCAACACATAAAATAATAATATTTGAAATCATCAAAACTATATAAGTTGCAAGAATGCAAAACATGCAAATAGCAACTCTCTTAATGGGCAGTAGTCCAACGGCAGGCAGAAGTTTGACATCGGGAAGAACAACAACGTCGAGTAGAAGACCGACAAAAGTTCATTGAAGGACAGAAGTCCGACGACTGGTAAAAGTATGATGTCGGGTAGAAGTACAACATCGGGTAGAAGACCGATGAAAGTCCATCAGCGGGCAGAAGTCCGACGATGGGTAGAAGTACGACGGCAGGCAGAAATTTGACTTCGGGTAGAAATACTGCGTTGGGTAGAAGACCGACGAAAGTCCATCGACAGGTAGTAGTCCGACGATAGGCAGAAGTCTGACGTCGGGTAGAAGAACAACGTCAAGTAGAAGACTGACGAAAGTCCATTGACGAACAGAAGTCTGATGACCGGTAGAAGTCCGACGTCGGGTAGAAGTACAACATCGGGTAGAAGACTGATGAAAGTCTATCTATGGGTAGTAGTCTGACAGCATGTAGAAGTCCGACATATGGTAGAAGTACGATGTTGGGTAGAAGTACGAAGTCGGATAGAAGATCGATGAAAGCCCATCGACGGGCAGAAGTCCGACGATGGGTAGTAATCCGGTGGCAGGTAGAAGTTCGATGTCGGGTAGAAGTACAACAACGGGTAGAAGGCCGATGAAAGTCCATCGACGGGCAGAAGTTTGATGTTGGGTAGAAGATCAAAGAAAGCCCATCGACGGGCAGAAGTCCGACGATGGGTAGTAATCTGGCGGTGGGCAGAAGTCTGACGTTGGGTAGAAGTACATCGTCGGGTAGAAGGCCGACGAAAGTCCATCGACGGGCAGAAGTCCGATGTCGGGTAGTAGTCCGATGGCAGGCAGAAGTTTGACGTCAGGTAGAAGTACTGCGCAGGGTACAAGACCGACGAAAGTCCATCGACGGACAGAAGTCCGACGATAGGTAGAAGTCTGACGTCAGGTAGAATTACAATGTCGGGTAGAAGACCGATGAAAGTCCATGGCGGGCAGAAGTTCGACGATGGGTAGTAGTCCGACATCATGTATAAGTATAACATTCGGTAGAAGTATGACGTCAGGTAGAAGTACGAAGTCAGGTAGAAGGTCGACAAAAGCCCATCGACGGGCAGAAGTCTGGCGACTGGTAGTAATTCGGTGAAAGGCAGAAGTCCGACGTTGGGTAGAAGTACAATGTCGGGTAGAAGGCCGACGAAAGTCCATCGACGGGCAGAAATCCTATGTCGGATAGTAGTTCGATGGCAGGCAGAAGTCCGACGTCGGGTAGAAGTACTGCGCCGGGTAGAAGACCGATGAAAGTCCATCAACAGGCAGTAGTTCGACAATAGGTAGTTATCCGATGGCAGGCAGGACTCCGATTTTGGGTAGAAGTACAATGTCGGGTAGAAGACCGATGAAAGTCCATCGACGAACAGTAGTTTGACGACGTGTATTAGTCCGACGGCAGGAAGAAGTTCGTCGGGTAGAAGTACGACCTCAGGTAGAAGACCGATGAAAGTTTGTCTACGGGCAGAAGTCTAACGATGGGTAGTAGTTCGACGACAGGCAGAAGTCCATCGTCGGGTAGAAGTACGGCCTCGGGCAGATGACTGATGAAAGTCCATCGATGAACATAAGTTCGACGACGGGTATTAGTCCGATGGTAGGAAGAAGTCCATCGTCAGGTAGAAGTATGACCTCGGGCAGAAGACCGATGAAAGTCCGTCGATGGGCAGAAGTCCAACGACGGGTAGAAGTCCGACGATGGGTAGAAGTCCGACGATGGGTAGTAGTCCAACAACAGGAAGAAGTCTGATGTCGGGTAGAAGAATTGTGTCGAGTAGAAGACCGACGAAAGTCCATCAACGGGTAAAAGTATGATAATATGTAGTAGACCGACGGCAGGCAAAAGTCCGACGTCGGGTAGAATTTTGACGAAAGTCCTACAAGGAAAAAATTCAGTGATAGGAGGAAATTCAACATCGGGTAGAAATTTAACTTTGTGGAGAAGTCCGATGGAAGTCCATTGACGGCATTCTAGCGACGTTAACTAAGGATATATGATTTATCCGAGGTTGTATGTTAGAGCCTTTGCTCGATAATGTTAACCCATATTGGATCCACCAATGATGTAAGACTTATCCGAGGTTGTATGTCAGACCCTTTGCCCGATGATGTTAACCTGTATGGAAGAGAACGATAGAATCCACCAAGGATGTAAGACCTATCCAAAGTTGTATGTCAGAGCTTTTGCTAGACGATGTTAACCTATATGGAAGAGGTCGAAAGAATCCACTACGGATGTAAGATCTTTCCGAGGTTGTATGTCAGAGATTTTTCTCGTGACGTTAACCTATATGAAAGAGGTCGCGATGTCAGAGCCTTTGCCCGATGACATTAACCTGTATGGAAGAGAATGATAGAATCCACCAAGGATGTAAGACCTATCCAAGGTTGTATGTCAGAGCCTTTGCTCGACGATGTTAACCTATATGTAAGAGGTCGAGAGAATCCTTCAAGGATGTAGGACATATCCGAGGTTGTATGTCAGAGCCTTTGTTGATGACGTTAACCTGTGTGGAAGAGGTCGAGGGAATCCACCAAGGATGTAGGACATATCCGAGGTTGTATGTCAGAGCCTTTGTTGATGACGTTAACCTGTGTGTAAGAGGTCGAGAGAATATACCAAGGATGTAAGACCTATCCGAGGTTATATGTCAGAGACTTTGCTCGATGACGATAACGTGTGTGGAAGAGGTCGAGAGAATCCATCAAGAATGTAAGACCTATCCGAGGTTGTATGTCACAGACTTTGCTCGATGACATTAACCTGTATGAAAGAGGTCGAGAGAATCCACCAAGGATGTAAGACCTATTCAAGGTTGACGTTAACCTGTGTGGAAGAGATCGAGAGAATCCACCAAGGATGTAATACCTATCAAAGATTGTATGTCAGAGCCTTTGCTCGATGACGTTAATCTGTGCGGAAGAGGTCAAATTGTATCCCCCTGAGATCGATTTTTCCTTGATTGGGAGGGGACAAATGTCGGGTATATCCCAAATCAAAGGTAAAGAATAGTCTATTTTTAGACCGTTACTATCTTGTTGAGGTTGATATTAAAACCTTGCCCAAGGAGTAGAGGTCTCGTAAGGGACTGTATAAATCTTATAATTGATTGGAAGCATCATTGTATTTGCTAGAATTTTCCTATAATATCAACTTGATGTTGGAAGTATTGGAGGGATCTTCTTGATCATAGTTGGAGTCAAAGTTCCCCCCCAGTCCGGATCTAATTTCCAAGAAATTGATGAAGCAATGGCTGATGTCAGCAAGTGGATATTAACGTCCTTTTGAGGTTGGAGCAAAAATTGCCCCCCAGTCGGGAACCACGTTCCCACAAACGGTGTCAAACTGTTGCGTCATGGAGTATTCGCGATGGTAGAAAAAATATATTGTTTAACGTCTTAGCATTGTATGAAGATCCAGCACATAATCAGATAAGAGAGAGGGTGCAGCGTTCATAAGAGACACCAGAGTTTTTAGGTGGAAACCCTAAAAAGGGGGAAAAACCAAGGGGCCTGGCCCAGTTTGAATGAATCCACTAGTATTTACAGTCGATAACAAATGAGGCCCTTCCTTGGGATAAGGCCTTGGCTTGATGGTATAAATGTACATCATATAGAGCGTATTACATAGTGGGAGTTACAATAATATACATGTTTATTTGGCTGGAAGGGCTGTAGTTGGCACAAGACGGGGGTCCGAAAGACCGTAGTTGGTAGAAGATTGGGGTCAGGAAAACCATTCTGGAGATGTAGGTCGGAAGGACCATAGTAGGCGACAGAGGTCGTGAGGACCGTATTCGGCAGGAGACCGGGGTCTGAAAGACCGTTGTCTGATGATGGAGGTCGGAGTGACCAAAGTAGGCGACGGAGATCGGGAGGACCGTAGTCGGCAGGAAATAGGAGTCTGAAAGACCGTAGTAGAAGGGTGGTGCTTCAGTAGAATTTCGGGCGTCAGATGGTGGCCTGGTGGAGCTCGGGGCCTCAAGTGACAGTCCGGTGGAAATCCGAGCCTTAGATGGTAGCCTGGTGAAGCACAGGGCCTCTAGCGGTGGTCCGGTGGAAGTTCGGGCCTCAAGTGGTGGTTCAGCGGAGCAACGGTGTCAGGCGGTGGTCCGGCGGAGGTGTGGGCCTCAAGTGGTGGTCCGGCGGAGCAACGACGTCAGGCAGTGGTCCGGCAGAGGTGAGGGCCTTAAGTGGTGATTCGGTAGAGCAACGACGTCAGGCAGTGGTCCGGCGGAGGCGAGGGCCTTAAGTGGTGGTCCAGCGGAAGTTTGGTGGTGGTGGACTAGCGATGGTTCGACGGAACTCCGGCGGTGGTCCGGCGAAATTCCAGTGGTGGTCGAGGAGGCAAGGAAGCAAGAGCGATCTCCGATCTCTCTCTTTTTTCCTTAGGCTTAGGGGTCCTCCCTCAAGAGGAGAGGGAGTTATATTTTTAGATTTTTGGAGTGGCATGACCCATAAATAGGTGAGAGATTAAGGGTAAATGGGGAGTGGTCGGATGAACGGCCGATGTTGAATCCCTTGATCATGCACTATTCTTTAGACATTTGAAGACCTTAAAGATGTTGGAATTTGAAGATCTTGGGCTCGTTGGATTCGTCTCGTCGATCCGCTCGATTCGAGTATATGTTTGTTATGTTTGGAAACCGTTTGTTAATCCAAATTGTGGTTTGAAACTTTCAACAATGCTTCATGTCCTTGATTTGGACCCATTTGGGCTCGGATTGGGTTGAATTTGGTGTCGTTGGGTTTGTATTTCCGAGACGCTAAGTTAAACTGTAAGTTTGCTGAAATCATAATTTTTGAAGTTTCCAACTTGATTTTGTATCGAGATTCATGCCCGTTTAAGATAATTTTTTGACGACGTATCAATACTAATCATTAAGGAAAGAGAAAGAGATATAAAAGGTGGAAAATGATAGAGAGCATTAGGCCATTTAATCATCATTAACATCATATTAACCTAATAGGTAGATTTTTTTAAACCCTAATATATATTTTTGCCAAAATAATTATTTTTATAATAAATTTACCAATAATTATAATCATATTAGATTTATTTGGGATAGCTTTTTAACTATTTTATTTTTCAAACAATAGTCATAATTTTGTGTGGCTACTACTTTCTTGTTGTTCTCTTATTGTTTTTCAAAACATTTTATAGTAAAAATATGATTTTTGAAGTCATAATAGTAAAATTATTTTGTTCACGACAACTTCATAACAAGTTTTATATACTCTAAGATTTTGTTTCAAATAATTTATACTTTTTTTATTTATACTAAAAGCTTTTTTTAGAATTATAATTTCCATTAGGGGTTTGAAAAATTAAAATTTTAAAGATAGGATTTTAAAAAATTATGTAAAAAACTAAAAATCATCATTTAAATATAAATTATTTTTGTTATATAAAAACAGTAAAACACCTCCTAAGACTCGTTATTTGTGTTATCTATTTCAAATAATAGATATTACACATTTATTCATTGCAGTAGCAGTAGTGCAGTACACTTATATTAAGTTCATGGCGGTCGACCGCGACCTCGCGCCACTCCCCGCCGCACAAAATTCCTCGCCATCTGATCCTCTCATCCACCTGTCGCCCTCCCATTTGCTCCACGTATCTCTTCTTCCCACGTCATCATCCTCTACCTCACCTCGTCGTGCCGTCGATCACTAAGGACCAACCAACCCTCTTCAGAAGTCCATCGGTACCCTCCAAAACCCATTTCATGAACCCCAATCCCTAATCCAGCCACAAAATAATGCCATGCAGGTTCTCAATGCCGCCAGTCTCGCCCCAATTCCTCTCCCCCAAAATCCCGATTGCAAAAGAGCTCTTTTGCCCATCAGAACGTTGAAGCCCTCAGCTTCACTTATTCGGCGAATCAACCAGGGTTTAGCTTCTCTATCTTCATCTCTCTGCGTCGCGGGCTTAGCGAAAGCTCTAACATATGATGAGGCTCTAGGGTTCTCGAGTTCATCGAGTGACTTAGACCTCGGCAGGATCGTTGATGGGATTGTTAAGTTCGGATCCGAGAACCCTTTGATCGTCGCGGGAGGGGTTGCGGTCTTGGTTGTTCCAGTCATTGTGTCACAGACATTGGGCCGCTCCAAGGCTTGGGGGGTGGAGTCGGCGAAGAGGGCGTATGCGAGGATTGGGGAGGATGAGGGTGCGCAGTTGCTTGATATAAGGGAAGGGAAGGAGTTAAAGGAGGCGGGGAGTCCAGATTTGCGTGGATTGAAGAAGAAGTCGGTGACGATAACGTATCGAGGGGAAGATAAAGCTGGTTTTTTGAATAAGCTTGCTTTGAAGTTTAAGGACCCGGGGAATACCACATTGTTTATTATTGATAAGTATGGCTAAGTTCAAAGATTATTATTTTTGGTTTGATTTTGATACTTTAGATATGAAATTATGATTCTTTGCCTGCATGAAGAATTACAGTGGTACGCCATAGCTTAGATTTTATCTTTCTCAGCATTTTTGTGGAAAGAAAGGTGAATTCTTTTTGTTAGTTGTGATTTGCATGTAGACCAAATTCCTAGTTGCATTGTCAAAGTTTTCTAAGATCCACCTTCCATATTTTTTTATAAGAATGCATTATGGAACAATACATTCAATTATTCCAAAAAGAGTATGGTAAACAAAATAAATGACATTTATTTTAATGAGTTTGCTTAATAGGTGAGAGCCCTGCTTGCTCTTGCTTCTGCTATGAAAGTTTTAAGTTTTGTGATATTTGGCTATAGTAGAATATTTCTATAGCCGATTAAGATTTTGGTTAGTTTCTAGTTGTGAGATTCTTGCCAGCTAGAGTTAGACTTGAGAGAATTATATCATTATCCACCATACATTTTCTTCTGTTTTGCTTTTTCTGTTTACTTGAGACTAACTTTGTGGAAATTTATGATGAAAGCCAGGTTTGATGGGAACTCTGAATTGGTCGCCGAATTGCTGACCGCAAATGGTTTTAAAGCTGCTTTTGCAATAAAGGATGGCGCTGAAGGAACTCGAGGATGGAAGGTTGCACATTTAATCCAACAATTGTCATGTATCATTTTGCAATAGTTTTATCACTTGATTGGCGACCCCTTCTTTATATATGCTCTTGTGGTCTTATTTGTCCAAACTATTTGTGCAGAATAGTGGCCTTCCTTGGACATCTCCTAAAAAGACATTATTGCTTGATTTTGGTGAATTAGCAGAAGCACTTACTGGTACAATTGGGGTATGTTCGTGCTATTCTACTGAGGAATTATCTTCTTTGCTTATTTTAAATATCAGTTTTTCTATGCGGCCACTTCTATCTATTTTTCCTTACAAGTAAGAAGGGTTGAACTATACCCAATGTTCTTGTTGTTATATTTATTTGCATTATAAATATGTTTTCTTTAATAGAAAAGAATTTGCTAAATATTAAAGTTGCATCAAAATAATAGCTCTGAACTCTTTGTTGTAAGCTATATGCATCATCTAACAACAATATATGTCATGCTTAGATGGCTTGAGATGATCTAGCTATATCCATTCAATCCTTGTTCCCATAAGTATTGATATTTTCGAAATAATTGCTGCGATTTCAGCATATATGCTTTGACCGATATAAAAGTTGTATCAAGATGACTTTTAGCTTTATGCATTTAAGCTATCTTAATGGGTTAAAAACAGTGTTGTTCATGTTCAGGGGACTTCAGATGGTGTACCTGTTGCTCTTGGTCTAGCAGCTGCTACTGGCTTGGGCTTGTTTGCCTTCACGGAGGTAATGCATTTATTCTCTTTTTTGTTTTTGTTGTTGCTGCTGCTATGTCATGTGAGCGAACAATATTTGCCGTCCTCTAAATTCATTGTCAAGTAATTACAAACATTTTTGTGCAGGTAGAAACATTACTTCAGCTTCTGGGCTCTGCTGCTATCATACAGCTCATCACCAAGAAGCTCTTGTTTGCAGAAGTTTGTTTCCAACTCAGCAAATTGAGTTTTTTAATTATTCTTGTTTTATTAATTTTAGCCATTTTTGTTCAATTAAAATTGAACTTCAAACTTGTATTTTTCTGGTAATAGGACCGCAAGGCAACATTACAGCAAGTTGATGAGTTCTTGAACACAAAAGTGGCTCCCAAGGAGCTTGTTGATGAGATAAAGGTAATCATACAAATTTCCATCATTGGAGCCATTTGAAACATTTTCCCGTACTCCTAACTACAATGATGAAATAAATACTTCTTGCTAACCCTGAAATTACTTACTAAAACTATAGAGTTGTAAATAAAAATCTGGAACCTCTCCTATTGTTGTTGGATGTTACCTACAACTTATACTCTATTTGCTGGAATATGCTATATTGGCATATCTCTAAAGGTTGAGAGTTTTAGATGCTTCTTTAAAGAAAAGTTGAGAATCGTGCTTAGTAGTTTTATTTGGTACAAATTACAAAAAAAAAGGATACCTGCAAAGTGAAAGACAAAAGGGCTATGGGCACATACAAGAATTGTGGATTTCTTTTAGTACAGGAAGCAGACAAAAGATCCTAACATGCAAGTTGAAAGAAGCAATAAGATGGAGGGAGGGTTGAAGAAAGCATCGTTGAATCTCGGAATAAGTCAGATTGAATACTATATTGTTTAGGATTGTAGCTTACTAGATTATATAGTACAGTATACTAAGCTATCCATCATCGACATTCACAGAATCACAACTGGATTGCCAAAGTGCTCTTATAGATAGATGTCAAAACAAGCCGCCAACATAAGGAAAATACTTAATGCGTGAAACTGTTCGGTTCCTCAAACCTACAGCATGCTTGGGAATGGTAAGTCTGCATCTCCTGATTAACAGTATCTGCTAATTCCAAACTAATACGAGCAAATATTTGCTCTTTAGCTTTTGAGGAGAGTCTGAATAACGTGTCATCTCCCTGAACCGATGCTGTAGCCTAGATAGATTGTTTTTAGCTTGTAATTGATATCAACATCAGTTTGTAACTTGTTGGCAAGATTCGATGAGCTAGTTAGAAACCAATTACAAAGTTTGATCCTACAGTGTAAAATATCTATCATAGGCATATTTAAAAGGAAGTGCTTATGACATTTTGTAACAAAATAACTGATGTAGTGGATCGTGGAAGAAATGCATTTGCTACAAGTGATACAAAACCAGGGAAACAACACAAGGTTGAAGGCTTCAAAAGGATATAATATTTTCTAAATGCTCCTTCTCCCTTACAACTATTATATGTAGCCTTGCAATAGAAGATTCTAGAAACCAAAAGAAAATATGTAATAAAAAGAAAAGGAACATCATAATTATAATAAGCTTAAGGACTAGCATACCTTTTTATTGCTTGTTTTCTTTAAGTTTCTAGAACTTCTATTATAAGGTTACATATAGTTGCTGTAAGGATGAAGGAGCATATAGAGAATATTATACCTTTTTGAAGCCTTTGAGCTTATGTTGGTTCCCTGGTTTTGTATCCCTTCTAGCATATCCATTTCTTCCACGATCCACTACATTACTTGGTATCAGAGTCTGGAGCTCCTGGAGCTCGTGAAGAATGACGGATTGCAGAAGAAGATGGGCTGTCGACAATGATCGAAGTCAAAAGAGATGGGTAATCAACGACGATCGACGTCGAAAAAGATTGGCTGTTGACGACGATCGAAGTCGAAGAAGATGTGCTGTCGACGACGATCGAAGCCGAAGAAGATTGGCGGTCGATGACGATTGAAGTCATGAATCCCTTTGGGCAACTCAAGTCACTTGATCTAGATGGTTTATTTTCTAATTTCACCCATTCAATAGAGTGAATACGCAGGTTGGCAGCCATGCCGACGCCTTCACTGCTCACCTCCGCTTCAAAATGCGATTAGATCTGCAATCAACCCGCACACTGTCGCTCATACATTTCCCTCCCCTCCGACTGCCAGGCCTCCCGATTCGATCTCATAGAGCCAAAATCTGCCCAAGTTAAGTCAACTATGCCATATGAATATGGAACCTCTAAAGAAGATTCCTCTAAAGCTCAGCTGCAGTAGAAGAATGAAGAAGAGGAAACACAGAAGCGGGGGATAAAGGAACCATCAATTGGCATTTGGCAGGTCAACTTCTCCAATGAAAACGTCATCTGGGTCGCCAACCGAGAGACGCCTATCCCCAATCTCTCTGGCTCTATCGCCATCAATAGAGACGACAATATCACGGTCCTCGATGGTGGTCGGCGAGTCCTGTGGTCATTGAATGCCAAACTTCGGTCTAACAAATCTGCAGCCGAGCTCTCATATTTCAACAATGTGAAGCTTAACAAGTCCAGGGCCATCACATGAGAGAGCTTTGACCATCCATGCAATACCTACCTTGTTGGTATGAAGATAGGGCTCAATCTTAGCAACAACTTGAGCATACTGTTCACCTAGGAAGATGGCAGATGATCCCTCGCCAGATAATTTCACTCTCGGCGTCGACCCCTCAGCGTGGCTCTTTATATGGGAGGGAAGTCCTCCGTGGTGGCGTTCCGGCCAGTGCAACGACTAGGTGTTCATTGGAATACCATGTCTGGCATTCACAGCAGCTTATGGATTCAAGTTTAGCATCTTCAAGAAATGAAACAAGTGGTATTACTACATAGATTTCAATAGCTCACACCGATGGGTTCTTGGCCCTACTGGAATTGTGAATCATTTGCTTTATTTGGAGAATATTGGTGTCTTTTTATTTGATGGTCCAATTCTTCCTTGGTCGGAGGAGATGAAGGAGGAAGGGTTTCTTCCATGTCAGTGGCGCTGACAGAATGCAATTAATCTCGAGGAAAAGGAAATAAAAGAAAAGGAGATACGAAATCAGCTCATTGTAGAGGCTTCTTCTCATGGATTAGTTTTAGGAAGGTGCAATGAGATTGATTTTAATGTTGCAGTGTTTACCAACTTTATCAGAGATCACCTAGACTTCCATTGTACCATAGATGAGTACATAAAGGGCAAGGGGAAGCTGTTTGATAGAATGCTTGATCCTGAAATTAGCAGGAAAGTTGTGAACATTGATGACCCCAATGCTTATCACTTCTTATCTAAGGGGAATCCAGATGTTCCTGTAGTGACCTGTAGTGACTTTTGGAATGATTGAAAAACTTCCTCAGGAGCAGTATATGGAAGATGGAATGAAGGTAAGGAGCGGATTGTTAAGGGAGATGGTGGTCCTCGGTGTTAAGAACCAATCATAGTTCACCGGTTTAAAGAAATTGCCATGTCAGCTTTTGTACTTTCTTGTATTTCATTTATGTATCTAGTCTATATATAGAACAATTAGGCTGTAATAACATAGACAAGGAAATATTCTTCTTCTACTTTTCTGCTTCCATCCTTTCCTCTGTCGCTGTGCTTCTCTCACGCTTCCAGTGGGTAAGGGTTTCCACATGGTATCAGAGCTACAAAGCTCAACAGCTCCAGTGTTCGTATCTTGCCTCTAATCCACCATGGCAGAAGAAGACACGGCCGGATCTCGCCGGTTAGGAGTGGAAGGCAGAACCTCGTCCACCATTTCCAATCAAGATTCCGATCTTCTCATCCCTCAGCTCAAATTCTTGATATCCAATGTCAAGAACATGGTTCCCAACCCTCTCACCTCTGAAAACTACTCAATATGGCGCTTACAATTGTCTCAGCACTTCGCCGCAAATGGCTATGATGCGCACCTCACGGGTCTCGCCGTCCGCCCACCGGACTCGGTCCCCCATGAACAAAATCGGTGGAAGCTAATTGATTGCAATCTTGTCTCGGCTCTGCTGGCCACCATTTCCCCTCCCATTCTCCCGTATGTGATCAATCTCGGTTCCGCTCATGACGTCTGGACCGCTCTTGAACGCCGCCTTCAACCTACAAATCGGTCGCGCGTAATTCAGCTCAAGAACGAGCTACACCAAATTCAGATGCGAGACCGCACCATGCAACAATATCTTGATCAAATCAAGACGATAGTCAACAACATCGCGGCCGCCGGCTCCACCGTCGACACGAAAGATATTGTACTCTATATTCTCAACGGGATGCCCACGGCCTATAATTCGTTCAAAACAGCCATCAGGACCTCGCTGCAACCGATTCATCTTGATGATCTTTATTCACTCCTCAGCAGTGAAAAGATAATTCTTCAGCAACAAAACCTCAAAGACTCACAAAATTCCGAATCCACGGCATTCTTTTCAAACAGGAATTATCGTTGGAAAAAGTCACGTGGGAGAGGTTCGTTTCAAAGGCATCCGACAAACGATCGCTCGATGCCTCAAGTCGAGGCGCTATCGTCTGCACGCCCTCCGTTTCAGTGCCCCACCTGTCAGATCTGCGGCAAGTCCGGTCATGTCGCTCTTAACTGCTGGCATAGGTGCAATCTAAACTACGCACCGCCGACAAACCCACGGGCTCTCACGGCACAACAACAACAGGTCACAACGAATGACTAGATCTTGGACTCCGGCGCCTCATCCCACCTGACCGAGGACGCAACACATCTCCAACATTCCGCTCCCTATACCGGCTACGACTCGGTGTCTATTGCAAACGGTAGCAACCTCTCCATCTAGAACTCGGGCCAAGGCATCCTGCCTCTACCCGAGACTACTCGTAAGCTTTACTACGCAAAATCTTGCATGTTCCGCGCCTAAAACACAATCTCCTATCTGTTTCTAGTCTTACCTCTGATAATAATGTTTCGATTTCTTTCACGGCTAATGAGTTTGTTATAAAGAACCTTCAGGACAATCAGGTGCTTCTCCGGGGTCCCAAACGCAATGGTATGTACCACATTAAGCATCCTACCAAGTATAACGAAGTGGCGCTAGAGTCACCTCCGCCAAACAAGAACTTCTGGCACGACCGTCTTGGACATCCTCACAACCGCAAGATTAGCATCCTCGTAAAAACTATTCCGGAATTAGCAAATTCACTCACTAACACTCTATGCATTGCTTGTAACACGTCTAAAAGTCACAAACAACCTTTCTCTCGTAGAAATTCCATTTGTAATAAGCCCTTCCAAATCGTCCACTCGGACGTTTGGGGGCCGACTCCATTTTCGTCAAAATTTGGTTACCACTACTACGTTACGTTTATTGGTGATTGTACTAGATTTACGTGGTTATACTTGCTTAATTCCAAAGATGAAGTGTTCAGTAAGTTTCAACAATTTTGCAATTTAATTAATACCAAATTTGATGCTCGAATTCAGATCTTCTGCTCAGACGGAGTCGGAGAATTCACGATCACAGCATTTTGAAATTACTTGGCTCAACAAGGGATAACACAACAAACGAGCTGCCCTCATACTCCGGAACAAAATGACACCGCCGAACGGAAACATCGTCACATCCTAGAAGTCACGAGGACACTTCTCCACGCTGCCCATCTCCCTCTCTCGTTCTGGGCAGAAGCAACGACCACAACAATTTACCTCATCAATCGTCTACCTTCATCGGTCATTCAAAATCAGACTCCCTACTTCCGGCTGCACGGAAGCCACGCCTCATATTCCCATCTTCACACCTTCGGGTGCTTATGCTTTCCCTGGACCAAGCCGTATGCCCCAAACAAACTATCGCAAAGATCTCAAGAATGCGTGTTTTTGGGCTACTCCACAGAGCACAAAGGATATAGATGCTACAACATTAAACAAGATCGAATGTAGTGTTCTATGAACACCACTTTCCCTACAAGCTCTCTCAGACTACCGGGGCCACGCCAGCACCAACTAACCCAGAATATCTCTCCCCGCTTCTACTGGTTCTGTCTTCCACAGTGTTTCCTACTCAGACCTCACGCCCCAGTCCGCCAGTAGCAACCTCCCCGCCCGAATGCAGCGCCATTCCTGAACACAGCACGGACCTCAGACCGCCCTGTCAAGTGGTCAACACACAGCCAATCCGCCACCCAATGCTCACTCGTCTGCTCTCCGGCATATCCAAACCCAAGCAGATCTTAGATCTGTCAGTCACTACCACCAAGGCCTCCACGCCTACATCCTATGCCGAGGCGTCCAACCATGCCGAATGGCGTTCGGCCATGTCCACAGAATACCTCGCATTACACAGACAAGGAACGTGGTCCTCAGTCCAAACAAGGAACGTGGTCCTCAATCCCAGCTCCAGTTGACAAACCAGTTCTTGGCAGCAAATGGACATTCAAGACAAAGCTACATCCGAACGGCCAAGTTGACCGACACAAGGCGCGTCTTGTTGCACAAGGCTGTGCTCAAGAATTCGGCATTAACTTCACGGAGACATTCAGCCCGGTGGCCAAAATGGTCACCATTCGAATGCTCATCACGGTTGCTCTAAACAACAACTGGAAGATTATTCAACTTGACGTCTCGAATGCATTCCTTCATGGAGACCTACAAGATGAAGTTTACATGAAGCAACCGCGCGGATTCGAGGACGCCCAAAATCCAACACAGGTTTGCAAGCTCCGGAAATCCATCTACGGGTTAAAACAATCACCTCGACAATGGTTTCAAAAACTAACTTTCTTCTTCAAATAGGCTTCACGTTTAGTCAAGCCGATCCGTCTCTTCTTCATCTCAAGCAAGATGACACCAGCATCTTCATTTTAATATACGTAGACGACGTCCTCGTTACCGGCAACAATCACACAAGAATTCAACAAATTCTTCAAAATCTGAACTCCGCATTCAGTCTAAAGCAGCTCGGCGACATATCTCTATACCTTGGCATTCAGGTTATTAAAACTACCTCTGGCTACTTTCTCACTCAATCACACTACGCACATGAGCTTATTCGTAACGCAGGCATGTTCGATTGCAAGCCCGCACCATCTCCGGCACCAACAAAAGACCCAAAGTCCTCGGATGAACGCTCCTTCGCCGATCCGCAGTTGTTTCGCAAAATTGCAGGGTCACTCCAATACCTCTCTATCACGAGACCTGACATTGCATTCGCCACCAACTCAGTCTGTCAACACATGCACAATCCGAGGAACTGCGACTATCAAGCCCTCAAACGCCTTCTCCGATACGTCAAAGGGTCGATCGACTACGGACTTCCGCTAACCACCGGCGCCCTCAACCTCAGTAACTATACAGATGCGGATTGGGTAGCGAACTCAACTGATAGGAAATCAATGTCGGGCTACTGCACGTTCCTCGGTCCAAATTTGATTTCTTGGTCAGTCAAGAAACAAACAACCGTGGCTCGATCTTCTATGGAGGTGGAGTATAGATCGTTAGCAGCTGCTACATCAGACACACTATGGATCCGTCGACTTGCTTCAGACCTTGACGTACGCATCACCTCACCAACACCGATCCACTGCAACACCACGTCTACCATAGCTCTCGCCAACAACCCCATCTTCCATGCCAGAACCAAGCACATCGAAATCGACTACCACTTCATCAGTGATCACATTCAACAAGGTAATATTCGGGTAGATCATGTCTGCACCACCGACCAGCTAGCAGACATACTCACCAAAGCTCTCCCTATTAACCGGTTTCAGCTCTTGAGATCCAAATTAACCATTCGCTCCAAGAAGGGTTAATTTGAGGGAGGCTGTTAAGAACCAATCATAGTTCACCGGTTTAAAGAAATTGCCATGTCAGATTTTGTACTTTCTTGCATTTCATTTATGTATCTAGTCTATATATAGAACCATTTGGCTGTAATAACACAGACAAGGAAATATTCTTCTTCTACTTTTCTGCTTCCATCCTTTCCTCTGTCGCTGTGCTTCTCTCACGCTTCCAGTGGGTAAGGGTTTCCACACTCGGAACTATGAACATAATTAGGTCCTTGACTTCTTGCTTTGTCTCAAGATCAGCAGTAAATTATATGGATGGATGTCAAATAGCTGCTTACAATATCGTCAATTTTGCTTTAAAAATCGAAAGGCAGCTTAATCTACACATTCGAAGTTATTCTTCCAGAAGACCGTCTCATGAGCCAAATGATGACCAAAAACTCACACAACCTACTATCAAACCTGCATCTAACCCTGTAACTTATGAGCAAAGCAATTCACTACATGCAGAATTGAAAGCTGATGCCCCGACCAAAAGTTCTAGTCAAAGAAATCTTTGACCCAGGAGGATTGCTTATGATTTCTACACCTACCTCAGCCCTGATACACAATAACTACCATCTCAACAGAGTCAAGCTTTTCTGACGTGAGGGGAGTAAGATGTAGGAACATCATAGTTATAATCAGTTTAATGACTAGCATACATTTTTATTACATGTTTTCTTTTAGTTTCTAGAATCTTCTATTACAAGGTTAAATATAGTTGCTGTGAGAGAGAAGTAGCATATTGAAAATATTATACCCTTTTGAAGCCTTTAAGCTTGTGTTAGTTCCCTGGTTTTGTATCCCTTCTAGGAGATCCATTTCTTCCATGATCCACTTCATCAATTACTTAGACACAAATTGTTATAATCCAAAGTTTTGGCCCCTTAAAATTTCTTGTAAACTGATGGTTTTGGATTGGCTGGCCAAGTTTGCCTGTCGGATGCTTTAAACAACTAGAATGGGGTGATTAGCCTGCTGGGGTGGCTGATCGATTAGAATCTTTGTTTAATTATTTAGAGGTTGGCCAACTTGAATGATGTCTGCTGACCAACATAGGCATTGATCTACATGATTTTCTGAGTTGTTGGCACTAGTTAGTGATGAATGAGTGGATTTAATTGCAGGGTGAACCAGTCTAGCAGGTGGTCGAGGTATTGCATAAGGCTGGCTAGGTGAATAGTCGGTGAAGTGGGTTTAGAATCCATTCATAAATGACCTGATTTACTTGGCCTCCCAAGCAGTAGGTTGACTAGGGAATAACTTGACTAATGAACAATGTAGGTTTTGCCTGATTTGGTGTTAATACTAGTTGGGTTAAGGTGCGTCGGCCAAATTTGCATTGACTTTAAATTATGTCTGATCCTTTTGCCATTGTAGGATAATCTTTAGCGGTCCCTTCCTATTAGCTGCTCGATTCTAAAATCATTTGTTGCATTTACAAATGACCCTTAGAGGACTGATTTGTGTCCTATTTGTTAGATATTTCTGCCATGATTTGGAATGCCAAACAAATGCATGGTTTAAAATTGCGCAATAAGAGGCGCGCCTCAGTGCAATTTTAAACTTTTAAGCCTCAAAGCCTACACAATGAGGCTGGAATTGAGGCATACGTCTCAAGTTCACTGAGGCGCGCCTTGAGGCATGCCTCGCCTCATGTTTTAGAGGCGTGTGCCTCTTAAAATTAAAAAAAAAACTCTAACCTAATATAGATCTATTCGGTTCGGCCCCCCACCCCCGTGCGTCTTCGGTCAGTACTGAGCAGTACATGCTCGATACCACTCGATACAACAATGCTTGGTACCACTCGATACATGCTCGGTACCGCTCGATACATGCTCGGTACCGTTCGATATCATTTCATACAAACGACTTACGAACTTTAACAATAAGCAGAACTTCAAAATTAATTTTACAATAAAAATTTGTTCCGGGGGCTCTGCCAACGGAAACCCTCGCAAGGGCGCTGCCCCTTGATGTTAATGCAGTTATAAGCAGAACTTCAATGTTAATGCAGCTTGTCGCTATAACAGTGTTTTTTATACTTTAAATGATTTGTTTGCATAATACGGTAAGCACTTTACAAATGCATGCACGTTATGAATGTGTCAGTGTGCATTTGCATGAGGGTATTTTGTAATGATCAGTTGTATAAATGTTTGATGCTGGCAAAGTGTACGAAGTTCTATTTAGAAGCCTATGGATGCATTCTGTCTGCTTGCATGGATGTTGCAGATTCGGTGGCGTGGCGTTGCACTATGATTATTTGTTGCTTCTTGCAAACATGTTGTTGAGAAATGCATGGGGCTCCACTTAGAAATTTATAAACGCCTTATGTCCGCTTGTATGCATATTACATATATGGTGACATGGCGTTGTACTTTGGTTATTTGTTGTTTCTTGCAGATGAGTTGTTATTGAGAAATGCACAGGGCTCCAATTAGGAATTTATAAACGCCTTTGTCTACTTGTATGCATGTTACAGATCTGGTGGCGTGTCATTGCACTATTGTTATTTGCTGCTTCTTGCAGACGAGTTGTTGTTGGGAAATGCACAGGGTTCCACTTGGGAATTTATAAAATTCTTCTATTCGCTTTTGTGCATGTTGTGGATCCGGTGACGTTGATTAGTAGTGTGTTGGATCTCATTTCATCTGTGCTTGTTATTTTCTTCAATATCTAATCTGCACGACTATACTTTTGTTTGCAAATACATTGTATGATGCATCGAAAGCCTTCCACCAGTGATTTGCAATTTACATCATAAATTCCCTGTCGCTATTTACAGGTGCGTTGTAGTGCTGCGCCACGGGTCGCTTGTTGCTTTATGCAGACGAGCTATCATGCATTGATGAAATCTCCTACAGTTACTTGTAGATGCTTGCATTCATCACAGGCTACTATGCTTGCTTATAGATAGCAGGTTATGCATATGAAGGATCTTTCTACGACAGCTCATAGGTGTTTGCATTTGTCACAAATTGACCGAGTTTACTTGCATGAGATCAATATATTTGCTTGACGTTGAATGATGATTGATTGCAAGGGTGCTTGGTTGCTTGTCGCTGATTATCACTGTTGTGTCTATGATACATCTTCCATCATTATCAACAAGTTCTCATATTCATTGTAGCTCTTCCTGTGTTTATTTGTAGATAATGTACTATATGCATTCTTGCGTTTATTTGCAAGTTATGTACTGCGTGCATTAAGGGTGTCCTACAGTGGCTTGTAGTTGTTGTACGTGTTGTAGGTGTATCATCCTTGTTTGTATATGATATGTCGCGTGTTCACATTCATAAAGGATCCCCTAGTCCTTGCAACATATATATTACTGCTGTTACTACTCATTAACGAATCAATGAACTTGCCCTGTGAGTTAACCACTGTTGATTGCAAGTTAGTTGATATTGATCAGAAAGATGTCATGGCATTCACCACCAGTCTCTTAAGTGCATTTGTAGAGTGACTGTTGGTGTTATCGTTTGCAAGTGAATAGATCTGCAAGCTAATGCTGAGTACGGGGTGGGCTAAATTCACTACCAATCTTCTTATGCATATTGATTGATGAGTTGTTGTGCTTGCTTGCATGTCTTGTGCTATGTGTCTGATAGGAAACACTTGTAAATCTCAAGTATTTTCTATTAATCTTCAAAAAACAGCGAGAATTCTCAACCAAAATCCACACAAAAATAGGAAAATAATAGATAATTTGTATTATTCGATGAAATATAAATGGAAAAAAGCAAGATACAATTGATTCTCTATTCGAGAGAAGGATCTATCTCTCCCAAATCTCTAGTTGCCGTTAGAGCCCAATGAAAACCTAGATCTAAGTGATCTCAAATTTCATCCAAATTCAAGATGCCCTAACCCTAGGAAAACAAACTATTTAATGCATACAATTCAAAAAGAAATATCTAAATAGTCCCTACATTCAATTTCCCTACTAAACTTCCTCAAAAATCCTTCCTAAAACGGCTCACGCACGGCATGCGTGCGTTCAACGTGTACAGGAGGCGGAGAAATCCACATCTGTTCGCGTAGGTCGGTCCAATGGACCGATCTAACAATACTCCCCTCCCAAAGATCCACCTTGTCTTCAAGGTGGAAGGATGATATGCTGTTGATAGCTTTCTTCAGCTGTTCTGTTAGTGGCCATGGTATCGTCTACTGGAGCCAAGCTGATGTTTTTCCTTCCAAACACAGGGCTGCTGTCGCCAGTCTCTCCTCCTCCATCACCCCATTCACCATGAGATACATCTCCACCTGGCACACCCACCCATAACCATCCTCCCTTTCCAATACTGGCATCCCCAACTTCCTCACCCTATTCCACTCCTTATCGGATCCCTAGGAGGTGGCTCTTGAATCCCTCCTCCGATGAATGGCTCCCCTTGCCCAAAATGCCTCTCATAGTGGTCGGCTGCCCTACCACCTCCACCAAAAGATTTCATCTTTGTTGTCCCCTTATTCAAAAACCCTGATCCACCCCTTATTGGAGCCATAGGAGATGGTTCTTGTTGAAAGAAACTCCCCTCATTAGACTTCTCTTGTCCGATCTCCTTTCCCTTCGATTCGGCCAAGGGAATCCCAGTCAAATTTTGATTAGGGTTAGCCATCGGAACCACCAGTGAAGTGTTTATTTGCATCTCCAAGAGCCTTCTTAACATCTCCTCCACCCTTCTAAATCGATTTTCCATATGGTTTTCCATGTATGAAAAGTTTTCTCCTAATGTAGAGAACTTCTCCAAGCCGGTTTTAAATTGCTCCATTTCACCTTCCAATGCCGCCATCTTCTTTGTTGTCATTAATTGGATCTAGGCTCCAATTGCAAAATAGTCAAGATATCTTATTTTTCCGCCCAAGAAAGTGCTATGATACTAATTTGATAGGAAACATTTGTAGATCTCAAATATTTCCTTTTAATCTTCAGAAAACAACGATAATTCTTCACCAAAATCCATACAAAAACAGGAAAACAATAGATAATTTGTATTCTTTGATGAAATAGAAATGAAAAATAGCAAGATACAATTGATCCTCTATTCGTGAGAAGGATTGATCTCTCCTAAATCTCTAGATGTTGCTAGAGCCCAAAGAAAACCTATATCTAAGTGATTTCAAATTTTAGCCAAATTCAAGATGTCCTTACCCTACGAAAACAAACTATATAATGAATACAATTTAAACGGAAATCTCTAAATAGTCCCTACGTTCAATCTCCATCCTAAACTTTCTAAAAAATCCTTGCTAAAACGGCTCATGCACGCCATGCGTGCGTTCGGCGCGTAGAGGAGGTGGAGAAATCCGCCTCTGTTCACGTAGGCCGGTCGGTCCAGTTGGACCGGCTGGACCGGTCTAACAGTGTCACATGTGCCTTGTCAACAAATTGACACCTTTACATGTCAATTAGCAGGTTGCTGCATTCTCTTGCATATCTTTTAGTGGTCATAGGGGATATCTCGCTCTTACAGTATATCTATTACCGCCGCGTAGAGGTAAACTGATATGTTTATTTGCAGATTGGTGCCGATGAGCTGCATTCGTCATCAACTTCACCATGCATGTTGACTGACGAGTTGCTGCATGTTGATTAGCAAATTACTGCATTTGCTTCATGTTAACCTTCAGTGCCCATGAGACTTGGCATGATTGCTCATATGTTGATTAGAGCCAACTGTGCGGATGCCACTATATTCATTGTCCATCAGCTATCTGATCTTTGTTTGCCAGCAAGCAGTGTTTAGATTTAAATGATATTGACTATGTGCAAGCTTCATTTACTTTGAATTCAATTCATTGTACATCAGCTATTTGATCTTTGTTTGCTAGCAGTGTTTAGATTTAAATAATATTGACTGTGATCAAGCTTCATTTACTTTGAATTCATTGAATGTATTATGTCATTATGCTCATTGCAAGTCAAATCCCTCTACTTGTAGGGGGCAGCCGTATTTGCTTCCATGGATGATAAGCATCACCTACTCTATTTGCTGATTGGTTTGGTCGAATATTCTAGGTCATTTTACTTTCATCGTTTATCATTTGCATGCACTAGGGATTTGTTCACCATGAGTCCTTGTAGTAGCTTGCTGACGTTCATTTAAATGACTAGGGCTATTGTTTATCATTTATATTTTTATTGTGTGCATTTTAAAGCTTAATGTTCAGTTTCTTGTAATTTTAAGTGTCCCGTTCCCTGTTATTCAAGTCAAGTCCCCTATGTTCTTTTGTTCAAATCAGGTTCTCTGTGCATTTGAAATTTTGGCAGCCTCCCGGCGTCTCCCTCATTTAGGGTAAATTCTAGGAGCTGAGCCTTTCCTACCATGCTACGAGAACACTTAGCATAGGTGTTGTGTGACACTGCGGCAATAGTCTTCAATTCTACTACGCTACGAGAGCGCGTAGGCGTTTTCGAGGTACCTGTTTGAAAGAAGGCGCAATTTTTTTTGTTTTCGTGCGAGCACTGAGGCACGCACGGGTACTTAATTTTGTTCTGGTCATGCTACGAGAGCGCTTAAAGGCCCAACCATCTCGCTACAAGTGTCACATTGGGTTTTCTCCCAGCACGTTACAAGAGCGTGTAGGGTGGTCCCCTGATGCGCCACAAGCATCGAAAATGAGATTTTTGGGTTTTGGGTTTAAGGACATTATAACTGAGTGAACGAATCGACGACGATGGTGTTGTCGAGGCGAAGACAGTGGAGAGTATGCAGAAAAATCCTTTCCTCTTCTTTTTTTTAAAGCTCTTTCTCTTATTTTTTTCTATGGTTAATGCTAGGGCGTCCCCTGGAAGCGACGCGCTGTATGGCCTGAATACAGTGACAAGTGTGCAAGGGCCGCTGCACCGGCGCCCGGGTGCAGTGTTAAATAGGCAAGGGTTCCCACATCAAGGACGGATGTGGGCAAAGAAGCTAGTCCATGAAACTAAAATTAGGATAGGAACTTGGAATATAGGTTCCCTTACAGGAAAATTAATGGAATTAATAGATATTATGATACATAGGAAGTTAAATATTTTGTGCATTCAGGAAACTAAATGGGTTGGAGATAAGGCTAAGGAAATTGATAGTTTAGGATTTAAACTTTGGTATTCGGGTAGGAGTCGTACTAGAAATGGTGTAGGTGTTATTATAGATAAGAGTTTAAAGGATAATGTTATAAAAATTAATAGAATTGGAGATAGAATTATAGCTTTAAAGATTGTTGTTGATGATAAGATTGTTAATATTATAAGTGCTTATGCTCCTCAAGTAGGTTTGGGTATGAGTTCTAAATTAAATTTTTGGAATGACTTAGAAGAATTAATACAAAATATACCTCTTGAAGAAAGAGTTTTTATTGAAGGAGATTTAAATGGACATGTAGGTAGAGAGGTAGATGATTTTAAAAGTTATAATTAGCAAGTAACAATAATAAAGAAGAGAGTGAGTTTAGAGATAGAGAGAGAGATAAAAGTGGCTAAGAGTGGATTAGAGGAGTTGTATATAGTGGAAGCTGCTATCTTGGTGTGCTAGTTGGTCGGGTTAACTGTGATCTGGAAGGGATATAAAGGAGAAATGGGAGAGAGGGAATGTTAGGCTGAGAAATTGTAGGGTTGGTTGAGTGGAGAAATGCAGGTAGAAGAGGAGCTCGGCTGGCGTTGGGCAAGGCTTGGATTAGAGCTGTGAATCGGGATTGATGGGTAGAGATCGAAGCTAAGTGCGACTTTGGGGTCAGAGTAGGCAGAGGATTGGGCTGCTCGGTTAGGTCGACGTGGGGGCTGGAAGTGTCGGTTGGCAGTGTGGAGGGATCAAAGCAGACAGTGGAAGATTAGGTGGCTAATATTGAGGTGGATCAGCGAGAATGAAAACCAGCTTTTACGTGCGTCTTTTTTTGTGGATTTCGGCAAAGGACTGGGGTCGATGGGAGGTTGGAAAGCTAGATAGGTCACGAGATGTTGACGTCGGGGTCATGGATTTTGACAGCAGGTGATGGATTAGGGCATCTCCAATGGAACGACAAACAACCGTTTGCCATTCTTTTGTCGCTCCAACCGAGCGACAATTTTGATGCTATTTCATCGCAGGTGAACAGTGCACGCCAATATTGACGTCGCACTGTTCACCCGCCATTTTTTTTTTAATTTGAAAATTATATAAAATGAAGTATGAGAAAGAATTTAGGAATATTCTTTTTTTGGTGTTAGAACATAGAGTTCGGTTGGAGACAAGTTACTGCATTTTGGTTTATTATTGCATTTTGGAGTGAAAAATGAGTTTTTTCGTTTGGAGATTCCCTTAGATGGGGCTATGGGATCTTGGGTGAAGATCGGGGTTGGAGGGATCAGTCGTTTGCAGGAACCTAGAGTCCAATCATGAGATTTACAGGAAGAGGTTTAGATGGAGGATCCGCCGGCTTATGGGTTTTGTGTGCGGAATTGACCTGATTCAATGAAGTAGGGAGGTTGATGAGTGTAAATAATGTTATCTTTTATATGTTAAATTGCAGTGAAACCCTATTGTTCTAATTGTGTTGTGCAGGAAAAATAGAGGAAATGCATGAAATTTCAAGTATCATACAACGCCGCAGCGTCGGACACTATATCGTCGTGACACCATTATTAACACTACTGGAGTGCCCAATATAAACATGGCGATGCTCAGTCTCTGTTTGACAGCGCCGGGACACCGATTTCAAGCGCTGCCAAGCTGATGGGACTGTCGCGTGGACGCCACAATGCTCAATCGTCAGCAGCGCTGCACCCCTACAGTTGTTACCGACGAGGACACAATTTTCCACTTAAGAGACACGTCGATTCATTAAACAACGGGTCCTCGTTAGCAAACGCCGCAGAGGAGAAAATTCTGCAGCACTGCGGTGTTCATTTTATGGGCATCGCGATGCAAGTGTCTAGAGCGCCGTGATGCCAGAGTCCATTTTCTGTGTAAATAGTCTATTTGTAATGTTATTGAGGGAGTTCAGTCACTTAGTTTCAGTCTTCATAGTAGCATCTCTGCAGTTTTCTTAGGAGTGATAACTAAGGGAATTCAGGAAAAACTAGATCCACTTCATAGGAGTATTTGGTCAATGTTTGTGGAAGCAATTTTGTAAGTTTAAGGAGGAGTGTAGAGGGGATCATTGAACCCATTATGTGATATCTTTTCTTTTGTATTTTCTTTCTTTTGTGTAATTAATAAAAATGAGTTTGCTTCACTTATTCTTCATATCTGGTTAAATTGTAAATGGAATGTGGAGTACTATTAAATTCTTTTTATCAATAATTTAATGATGTTTTCAATATACCATATCTTCATTTAATGCACAAAGTGGTCATATGTATAATTAATATCAGGTATAATGTGGAGCCTAGAAATAGAAAAACAGGCACAACCATGTATATTGGATTAGTATGATGCAAGTATGGGCATAGTGCTTAACATATTTCAAATTTATAAAGGTGAATTATAATGAGGGGGTTTTAACTGTACATGTTTTACTTATTCTTCTAAGATTTTCATAGGGTGACAAACTATGGGAGTCTAGAGTGGTATTGAGGTTGTAAGGTTTAATCTATCATTTGTCTCTTCATGCTTGAATGAGCGGTTGGTGATGCATATGCTATGAGCATCATCAATATAAAAGAGAATCATTAGGAAACATATTGAATTTATATTGCATCAATCCAAACATTTTATCCAAGTAGTGTTTCATTTAATTTTTTTTCTGATCTTAAATTAAGTAATTGAATCTCCACCAAAACTTATTTTTATTGAGTATGACAATTTTTGTAATTGTAGCAGACAGTACTAGTATTTACAAGTAAATATTCTTCCTCGTGATATCGATACTCTATATTACTTGATTCAGCACGTATACTTGCTTATATTAAATAGGGTTTTAATAATTTTTATATCAAAGAAAACCTAAGCATTATTTAGGGATTGATAGATCCCTAAATTATTTTCACATTTCTTTAGATTACTCCACCACCCTTATCAGAGGTCTTGACGTCGACAGTCGCAAGCTGTGGAGATCGGTCCAGATGTGAGGTCGGGATTAGAAGATATGGAAAAAGATCTCGGGTCTGTAGCTTGTGAGTGGAGAACAGAAATGAGTCTTCATTTCGTCGTCATTTTATTAACGCAAACAGAGGTGTGATTGAGAGCGGGATCTTCGCAAGCAGGAGAAGGGACAGTTCGGCGTTTGTAGGGGATGGGGCACTATAGACGGCTGGATTTGAGTAAGATGTGTGCAGGAATTTTGCAGGTATGTATATATTTTTTTTATTTGATTTTTTTTTTTTTTTTTTTTTGAGTAGAGGTCAACAAGATTCAAAACCAGGGAAAGCACCTATTTTTAGAGCCCCTTGCTGAATGAAGAAGATTGAGCTTTTGGGTTTGAATGAAAAGCTAAAAGACCTATTTAAAAAAGGATTCATTCACCCTAATCTTTTCCCTTAAAGAGAACTTATCAAGGAGGAAGATGTCATCATGTGGCTGCATATTGATTATCAAGACTTTAATAAAGCAACTATCAAGAGTAGAAATATATAGCCAGGGATTGGTGATATCTTTAGTCAACTAGAAGGCATCATGATGTTTTCTAAGATAAATTTGAGATCGGGCTACTATTAGTTGAAGATCAAGGGGAAAGATGTGATGGCTAGGACTTTTGTATGGATTATGGCCATTATGAATTGCTCTTGATGTGGCTCAAACTTACTACGCCTTACCTCTAATAGTTCATTATAACATTTATTGATGACATTCTTGTCTAGTTGAAGGACTCAGACGAACATTTGCAATATCTCATGACCTTTCAAAACCTCTTAGAATGTCGACTATATCGTAAAATTTTTACTTACAGTTTATGGCTGGATAATGTCTCTGTCTAAGCCAGAATTAGCGCGAATAATCACAGCCTAGTTTCCACCAGCCAACATGATGGAAGTGCCTCACTTTTTGGGGTTGGCTGGTTGCTATTGAAGGTTTATTCCAATTTTTCACCAGTGGTGATTCTATTTTCTTTATTTTCAAGTTCGAGTTGATCTACAAGTGTGAGCAAAGCTTCAATTTGGTAAAGGAGTAAATAGAAACATGACTCAACTTCGGTATATCACATTCTGCCTTCAAATGGATGATCAATATTAGTAGGCATTCGAAACCGTGGACTTGCATAGGCTATGCATCCATGACTATAGTAGATTAGGAGTAACATATACCACTGATTGAGTTTGCTTATAATAATAATCACATGCCAACATTAAATGGAGCAATGAAGCTTTTTGCGGGATTAGTGGCATGTCTCAATTGTGTTGGGTCGAGTTGGGTAGCGAATAATCACTAGCTAACAACTAATCAACAAAACTACCAAGAAAATTAAGAATTTTTGAGAAAGGCCCCAAGCCATTCAAGACTTATAATATAAACACCATGATCATCGTCTTCGAGATATTTACTTCAAAGTTGGAGACCAATCATTTATCATGTCAACTCCATGAAAGGGGGCCAGAGATTTAACTAAGGAAAATTGAAGCTGGTACCTAGGATGATCTGAGTTTTTGACATAAGTAGGATTGATCACCTATTGATTGTCCTTGCCACCTCAATTACTTGGATTACACAACATTCTTCACAATTCCATGCACATAACACAATTCCATGCACATATGTTATATAATTGACTTGAATCATGTATTGATGTAACTAGATGACACATATTTATCTCATCATGTGCTACGAAGATCTACATTTCTAGAGCAAGACAATCTTGATGAGCAAAGTTTTGTGATGAATAGACTAGTTAGGAAGTAATATAGGAGATTGAAGCAGACTTGAAGAATTATGCCTCTCGTTTGTTCAAGACAAAAGGCTGACTTGATAAATAAGTGGGAATAATTGGTCCATTTGAGTTACAGAATGAATAGGTCTTACAGGACTTGGTGCGTCGCCAACTGAGTTGAGATATGCCAGTCAAGTTTGAAACAACAACTTCTTTTGTTAGGTCCTTTCAGCCACTACTAGGAGAGTCTTTACCTCACTTGCTAGCGGCGCAATTTGAAGATGTTTATAGCAGTAAGTGGAGTGATCCTTAAGACTTTGATACTTGTCCTAATAGCTAGATATATATATTTTTTTCACAATCTAGCATTCCATCGAATGCCAAGTCTGATCGACTCTTGATCTTTTCCTTGCTCTCCTAGATAAAACTCGGTGCTCTATTGACCATGGTTAATGTTCAATTTTATGGATTAAGAGAGTTTTATGAGCTGATGCCTTGGTGAATCCAAGTGAGGAGACCTCCAATAGACCGCATGACAACGGCACAAGAAAATTGACGCCAATGTTTTGATTACTATTACATGTGAATTTGAACATATTTTTTTGGGTACTTTTCTTATGAGCTTTATGGAGATTTCCTAATCTTCCTTTATGTGTGATGATGATTAGATTTCCGACAGGGAATTGTGATTCTAGGTATATCCACCATACTTTTATGCAGTTTTTCCATTAGCTAGGTACATAAACTAATGGAAGATACCTTTGTTGAAAGCTAAAGAAGATTTAGGCTTCGTTTGGGAGTCTGGGACGGCTTTCTTATTGCTTTTTAAAACAGCTTTCTAGTATAAGAAAGCTGCTTTAAGAAGCAGTAAAAAAGCCATCCCAAATGAAGCCTTAAAAAGAAATAAATGAATTCTACATGTTGAATTGGCAACTTAGTTGCGTCCAGTATTTATGATCAAGTGAAAAGCAAATGAATTATTTCCATGAAACAGTAATACATGCCTTTGCTTTTAAGCTGATTACCTTCTATGACTTGTAGAACTTATTTGTTCATTTAATTTTATACATCCACTTTTTTTTCATATTTTTGGTTAGATAAATTACTACAAAAAGTATCATCTTTTGTATTGATTCTGACCTGAATATTCTTAGATGATTGGTAAGGCTCTTCTACCAACACAAAGTAGATCACAAGCCAGTCTACCAGCTCCAGCAGAGGTAACTCAAGTGGAATCTTCTGTTGCTAATCCAGAACAGAAGGTTGAAACAGAACCAGCTCGAGAAGTCAATTCAGTTCCCAAAGCTGAACTTAGTGAAACTGGCAGGCCAACATATCTTTCACCTTATCCATCTGTAGCTCTCTCTCCTTTCGATTAGATTATATTTTTGACTATTTTAGTTCTTATCTCACAATTTAGTAGAATTAATGTTACAAGAAATGCATCTTGTTTTTGACATCTTTTGCTCACACATTGAAAAAAAAAAAGAAAAGAAAACTGAAGCAAGAATTATTTATCAAAAGAGTACATAATCAAAACAGTCCATAGATTCTTTTTAATTTCCATTTTTATTTATAAAATTTTTTAAGGGTTCAATTTAGTCTCTCAACTCATCAAATTTGGATTGTCAGTTCTTTGGATAGAAATTGATGGATGAGAAAATTTTAATCTTTTTGGAATCAATCTCATTAGTTTGAGTTGATATTAAGTAGTGTTGTTGATACTAAAAAGTTCAAAACGGCCTCATGGATCATGGAGGAGAAATTATTTTGTGTGGATGCCGAATGCAGCTCTACATCCAAAGACTAACCAGAATGAGCCATGTCAACAATACCGAGCGCCGTACCGAGTTGCGGCACCGAGTGGTACCGACATGACTCATTCTGGTTGATCTCCAGATGGCGTTTGACATCCACAGAAAATAATCTCTCCTCATGAAGAGCTTCTCTCCGTCAATTTTCATCCAAAGTAATGGCTAAATTGACTAAATTGATTGAGTCGAGGGATTAAAATGATCACTTAGAATAATCTATGATTAAAATAGACATAACTAAAAGCTTTAGAGATCATTATGATCATTTACTCTATAAAGTAAATACCATCACTGACAGCTTTTAGTTTTTTTTGCAGTATCCAGACTACAAACCCCCATCTTCACCTTCTCCTTCCAAGCCCTAGATGCTTAGTTCATTCAAATCAATACTCTGAGGTTTCCTGGTGCACTTTTCTTTCATAGTTAGAAGACATCAAGCTCTTTTTTTTGTTAATGGATATTTAGTTTTCAAGCTGCAATTATTCAGTGTCAAATGATTTTTCTGGAAATGCAGTGTTAAAGCCATCTTTGTTGTTTGAATCTGGGTTACAGCACAACTGGACATGAGTGTTTGTTTTCAATTATGTATGGCACATTTTCCCCACTTTCTTTCTTGTATTTGCTCTCAAATCCATCTGAATTGTATTTTTTTTCCCACCAATAAGCTATAAAATACATTCATATCCTGCAGAGATGCAGATTCTCACTGCTACAATTCTTCTGCTTTTGAATGCTTAAGGTTTTGTTTGAGACAGCTTTCTTCTTGCTTCTTAAAGCAACTTTTAAGTAAAAAAATTAAAAATTTTGTATTAAAAAGTTACTTTAAGAAGCAGTAAGAAAGCCGTCCCGAACGAAGCCTAAATCTTAAAGAAAGAGCAGGTTTCATAGGAGATGGAATCATTTATTAGTGTTGATTGAATATTTCTTCGCATAAGATTTGTAGGTACTTTGCTCATGGCTATGGCCAAAGAGGTGAATACTTAGATTTATCTACTAGTTTTGGTACCATTTGATTTATAAAATAATAGCTCATAGATATATTTTATAGTTATATCAAGAAAGTCAATAGTCTTGGTAGATAGCCTACTATTCATTTTGATTGATACAATAACCTCACTAATGCTTTATTTATGGCATATCTATAGACACATCATGGAGTTTGTGGTTTCATTTGGGACGGTTTTTTACCATCTTTTAAAGCTGCTTTTTAATACAAAATTTTTAGTTCAAAAATTTTTTGTTCTAAAAAGTTGTTTTAGAAAGTAATAAAAAAGTTGCAACTTACGTCACGAGAAAGTTGAAATTGACAACTATCATGATGTATGTAACTTTGGTTGTGTTCTTCTACTAATATTTTGTAAAAATTGTAAGGAATAACTCAATTGTTGATTATTTACAAAACATTCTAATTTCATTAAGGAAAATAAGGCGTTTTCACAAGGTGAATTTATTATGTGCGGAGTCCGGATGAGAAGAATCGTTCAGACTGTGAGTGTACACACTGTATACACACAGAGTGATATTGATTTGATATATACTATGTATAAATATGTATATAGTGTGTACACTCATATGTCGGGATAATTTTTTCGATTCGGACTCCACACAGAGCAATTTCTCTTTTCACGAGACCAACCAAGTCCACCTTCATCTTCCTTGGAAGTACCCAATTCCTTCGTGGAAGTAACCTCTCTTTTGCTACTTTGACTTCATCATATAACAGTTTCTACACAGAAATCATTTCATAGGCATAAATGAGCTAAAGCCTCTCTATAAACTAGCAAGAATTCAAGACCTCTTCCCTTCGAGGAAATTTTTGGAAGCCTAAAGTGGCCGTGTGTTAACAGGCCACCTCATTAGTAGAGAAGACTAATCATTGACTGTAATTATTGATTATATCTTAATCTTCTTTTTAATGATAGATTAATTATATCATAAAAGATATAGTTCACACTCTAAAATATTGATTTATAGTCGTGTAAACAGGTAGAAATGCCAATGTTCATTAACCTGAAATCCTAATGATAAACAAAAGTTAGCATACATGATAATTATTAGGTGTGTCAATAGATGACCCGATTTAAAAAATTCAGGTTCGGATTAATTTGTTTATTATCGGTATGAGTTTGGGTTAGATCTTTTGATTCATTTATTAAATGAGCCGTGATTAGGTTGTCCTGTGAACCCGTTTTGACTTGAAAATAATTTGTTTAATATATTTTTCTTTTCTTTTTTTTACTTATGGGTTTACTTTTCTTTGATAAAAAATTCTAAATTTTATATTTAATAAGATATAAATTTTTTTAAAGTCAAAACAAGTTAATGGGTTGTATTCAAGTTGATTGGATTCAAGTTGGACCTGAATTCAACCCATCAACTCGTTTCACACCCCTAATAATTATGCTAGGTGTACATATAATAAAATATTCCCAAATTAACATTACAAAGTTGTGATTTATTATTTTTTTTTTTAAAGTTGTGGTATTTCACAATTTTTTAAAATTTAGGGTTAATTTAGAATTGTGTTCTTTAATTGACTAAATTTAAAAATTTTGAAGCTTAAACTTCAAAAATATGTTAAATATAATTATATTATTTTAAGGCAAAATAAGTGCAAAAGAAATTATTAATTTAAGGTCTAAGTTTAATTTTATTGATGGAAATATATTATTTCATGATATTCTGATACATTGTGGATTAGGATAAGGATATATTTTTTTTATACGTATCCTTAATTTTATGTGCCACATATTATAGCTTAGTACAAATAAACTATAAGGCAATGCAACAAAATTAAAGAAATATATAACTAAACTATTGGGAATTATTAAATACAATCATTACAGAAAAAAAAGTGCAAAATTCTATTATTTAAATCATATTTTCTAATAATTTAATTATATTTATCTTATATTTTTTAAATAATTTAATATTTTAATTATATTGAGAGATAATATATGATCACACATAATTATAACTATCTTATTTTCTTTTACTTTCAAATATTTAAAGATTATCTATAAATAAAAAATCTTAATTATTATTTTGGATAATTTAGATGTAGCTAATTTTAATAATTTATATTATATTAAATAATTTTAATATCATGAGATTAATTACTATTGATATATCATCAAAAATTTATCTTGATTGGACACAAATCTCGAGACAAAATTAAGTTGAAATTTTCTAAAATTAAATTCGAGGCCATCCGAACTCCGATTTCAACAAACTTATAGTCGAATTAAACGTCTCAAAAAGACGAACCCAACGACACCAAATACGACACAGAGCGAGTCTGAATGGGCCCAAATTGAAGACACGAAGTGCATTTGAAAGGTTCAAACTATAAATTGGATGATCAAATGATTTTTAAATGTGACATGCTTATAATCAAATCTTGTGGCTTGACGAGACAAATCCAACGAGCCCAAGATCGTGAATTTTGACATCATTAAGGCACTCAAATACTTGATAAATGGTCTATAATCAAGGGAGTCAATATCGGCTGTCCATTCAAAATACTCCCAACATGCCCTTGATATTCTCACTATTTACTGACCATGCCACTCCCAAAAAATTATAAATAGACCTCTCATTCTTTATTGAAGGGAAACTAAGCAAGGAAATAAAGACGGGAAAAGAGAAAGAAGGAAGAGTCATTAAGGCACTCAAATACTTGATAAATGGTCTATAATCAAGGGAGTCAATATCGGCCGTCCATTCAAAATACTCCCAACATGCCCTTGATATTCTCACTATTTACTGACCATGCCACTCCAAAAAAACTATAAATAGACCTCTCATTCTTTATTGAGGGGAGACCAAGCAAGGAAATAAAGAGGGGAAAAGAGGAAGAAGGAAGAGAAATATTAGATCTCTCTTTTCACCAAGCAACTTCTCGATCACCGCTTAGCCACCAATTGTTGCCGGACTTTCGTCGGACTTCAGCCCGACCACTAATTTATCGCCGGACTTACACCCGTCCACTGATTGTCATCAAATTTGCTCCTAACCACCATCGCCGACTATGATCTTTTTGACCCCCGTCGCCCGCCAACTACGATCCTTCCAGACACTTTCAATCGACTATGATCTTTTTGACCACTATTGCCCGTCGACTATAGTTCTTCTAACCTTCATCGTCGACAATGATATTTTTAACTACAGTGACCTTCCGATCTCCATCACCAAATAATAGTTTTTCTAACCTCTGTTGCCTGTTGACTACGATCCTTCCAACTACTGTCTCAAGACTACTATCTTTTCGACCTCTATAGCTCACCGATTATGGTTCGTCAGACCTCCATCACCTGACAATGGTATCTTCGACCTCCGTCTTTCGTCGACCACGGTCCTTCCGACCATTGTCACCCGACCCGACCACGGTCTTCACAACCTCCATCGCCTACCGACTATGGCCCTGCCGACCAAACAATTATGTCAATATTGATTCTTCCAATTCTCACTAAGTAATGCACTCTATATGATGTATATTTGCTACATCAAGGCAAGGCTTTCCCCCTAAGGAAGGGCCTCACTTGTAATCGACTAAAAATACTAGTGGATTCATTCAAACTGGGCCAAGTCTCATGGTTTTCCCCCTTTTAAGGGTCTCCACATAAAAAATTTGGTGTCTCTTATGAATGTCACACCCTTCTCTTTTATCTGATTATGTGCTGGATCTTCGTACAAATCTAAGATGTTAAACTTTATACTTCTATATTACCGTGAATATTCTAGGATGCAATAACTATAAATCTTTATATATATAACAAGATAATAAGCTGATAGTCTTTTCTTTAAATACTATGGTTTGTGATAATATCTTGTAATAGCCCAAACTCTTAACTATCGACATATTGTATGCTTTGGTCTAATAGCCTCACGATTTTATTTTGTTGGTGTAACTTTTCAGGTGTCACCATCCTAGGATTTCTCTTAGACGAGCATGCTTAATTATGAAGTTTTTTAAATGAAATTCTATTAGACTAAAAACACCTCGATGTTTAAGAGTTTAACTTCTTTTTGCTTAAGTGATTTCATAATCTTCCCATACTTAAGTAATTGACATCCTCACCAGTATCTTTATACTAAAATCATCTACCATTCAGATAAGATTCTAAAGGTGGCCCCTACAAGTTCAAGCGATGACTCTCGCCACAAAGCACTTTGTCTGGTGTAGCACTTTGCCTTGTATGTCACTTAGTTCTCATCTTCTGCTAGTGTATTGCCCTGATATTATTTGCAACAGTCTAAACTCTTAACAATCAAGATATTATCAGCTTTGACCTAATCACATAATGAGCTTATCCTATTGGTGTAACCTCCCAAGAGGTCACTTATCTCAGAATTTCTCTAGGTTGAGTACGCTTAATTATAGAGTTTCTTAATAAAATTCTAATAATTAAACCAAAAGGTGTCTCGATGTTTAAGAGTTTAGCTTCTTTTTACTTAAGCGATTTTATAATATTTAAGATTTTGATTATATATATAATTTATATATTTTATTTTGCTAGACTGATCTATATTGATAATTTTAAAGAAGGTTTAATATATTAGATATTAGATTAGAGGTAAAAGAATTAATTCTTGCAATTAAGGTCTTGGGCTTTACACCTAGTCGAGCGATAGAGGTCGAATGAACCATAGTTGAATGATGGTGGTATGAGAATTGTAATTGGTGGGTGATGGTGGTTCGAGGACCATAGTCGACTGACAGTGGTTAGAGTGACGTAGTTGGCAGGCGACTAAAGTCAAAAGAACCATACTTAGGCGACGGTGGCTCGAGGATCGTAGTTGGCAGGCAACTGAGGTTGGAATGACCTTTGTCAAGTGGCAATGATCTAAGAATTATACGTAGGTGATGATGGTTCGAGGGTGTAGTCGGTCGATGATGGTTAGTGGACTATTAATTGGGTGACAAAGGTTGTAGGGATAAATATCGGATGGTGTCGTAGGGACTATAATGGGCAATAGTGGTTACAAGGACAATAGAAGGGGCATCATGGCCCGAGGATTGCATTCGGGCAATTATGGGGTTTAAGGATTATAGTTGATGAGTGATAGAGGTTAGAAGGATCATAGTAAGGCTTCTGATGTCCAACAACGATGGTCGGGTGATGGGCTAACATCAACGATTGGCTGGCGAATATTCGACTGTAGTGGCCAGATGGAGGTTTATGGTGGAGACTTAGCAATGCGGGTGATGGGTTTTTCCCCCTTTAAGGTTTCAACATAAAAAATTTGGTGCATTTTATGAACGCTACACCCTTCTCTTTTATTTGATTATGTGTTGGTTCTTTGTATAAAGCTAAGATGTTAAACTTTATACTTCTCACCATGAATATTCTAGGATGCAATAACTATAAATCTTTATACATATAACAAGATAATAGGCTAACAAGCTTTCCTTTAAATATTATGATTTGTGGTGATATCTTGTAATAGCTCAAACTCTTAACTATCGAGATATTATATGCTTTGAACTAATGGCCTCACGATTTTATTTTGTTGGTGTAACTTTCTAGGTGTCACTATCCCGGGATTTCTCTTCTTAATTATGAAGTTTCTTAATAAAATTCTAACTATTACACTAAAAGCGCCTCGATATTTAAGAGTTTAACTTCTTTTTGCTTAAGAGATTTCATAATCTCCAATTCTTAAGTAACTGACATCCTTATCAATATCTTTATACTAAAATCATCCACCATTCATATAAGATTCTAGAGATGTCCACTACAAGTTCGAGTGGTGAATCTCACCACGTACCACTTTGTCCCATATAAGGTTCAAGAGATGACTCCTATGTTGTAGCACTTTATCTTGTATGTCACTTAGTTCATCTTCTGCTAGTATATTACCATGATATTATTTGTAACAGTCTAAAATCTTAACTATCAAGATATTATTAGCTTTGACCTAAACACCTTATGAGTTTATCCTATTGGTGTAACTTCCTAGGAGGTCACTCATCTCAGGATTTCTCTAGGATGAGCACGCTTAATTATATAGTTTCTTAATAAAATTCTAATAATTAAACCAAAAGGTGCCTCGATGTTTAAGAGTTTAGCATCTTTTTACTTAAGGAGTTTTACAATATTTAAGATTTTGATATATATATATATATATATATGATATAATAATTATACTTCAGTGATGATGGTTCGAGGGTGTAGTCGGTCGACGATGGTTATTGGGATATTAATTGGGTGACAGAGGTCGTAGGGATCGTAATTGGTTGGTGACAGAGGTCATAGGGACTGTAGTTGATGGAAGATAGTGGTTATAAGGATAATAGAAGGGACATCATGGTCCGAGGATTGCATTCAGGCGATTATGGGGTTTAAGGATTGTAGTTGATGAGTGATAGAGGTTAGAAGGATCATAATCAGGCTTTTGATGTCCAACGACGATGGTCGGGTGATGGCCTGACATCAACAATTGGATGGCGAATACTCGACGGTAGTGGCCGAATGGAGGTTTTATGGTGGAGACTTAGTGATGATGGTTGGGCAGAGGTTTGATGGTGACGATCGGGCTGTAGTTCGACATTAATGGTTAGTTGATGAATATCCGGTGGCAGTGGTCGGACGGAAGTCCAATGGCGATGGCTAGGTAGACGTCCAGGGATGATTGGTCGAAGAAAGTCTGTTGGCAAGGGTCGGGTGGAGGTCCAACGACGGTGGCTAGGTGGATATCCGACGACGATCAGCCAATGAAAATCTGATGGCAGTGGTAGGGTGGCAAGGGTTTGCTGTCGATGGTTTGGTTGGAGCTTCATGATTCTTTAACTTTCAGAACTCTCTTGAATCTTTAGCCCAAGTTCTAAGCCCTTTCTTTTGCAAAGAATACGGATCTATTTATAGATTTTTGGGAGTGATATGACCAGTAAATATGAAGAAGATGCAAAACAAATTTGAAGTGCTTCATCAGATAACCCATACTGATTCCTTCAATCATGGAGCATTTATTTAGCATTGAAGTGTCTTAATGATGTTAGAATTAACGGATCTTATCATCGTTGGATTCATCTCATCGAGCCATTCGATTCGACTGTAAGCATGCCATATTTGAAGACAATTTAGTCATCCAATTACAAATATAGATTTTCACATATGACTCAAGCCCTTAATTTGGGCTCAAATTAGACTAGTTTTTGTATCATTAAATTCATCTTAAATCTCATTTTATTATTCTTCAATACTAAAAAATATTTCAAATACTAAAAAACATTTCAAACAAATCCACGTGGCCCCACAATAATACCTCATCCACACGTAATCATACTTTCCACCTCTAACGTCACTATTCACTACACCTCACGCGTTAACAATCTTTGAAGAGTCTTCCTCCTCACCTCCACGAAGCTTCTTCAACCCCAATAGAAAAGTTATACTCAAAGAACCAGTCAGCATTCCTAAGCCAGATCTCTCTCTCTCTCTCTCTCTCTCTCTCGCTTTTATCTGCCTTTTTCTCCAATGACCAGTCAAATATTCAAAATGCTAAAACAAAAGAACCCAATTTTTCTCAGTCAAACTTCCATCTCCCCCTTAAAACCCCCATAATCACTGCTGCAATGCTTATCTAAACGTTAAGAATTCTCTTCACTTCAAAACTTCAGTTTTGGCCTCCTGTTTCAGCTTGACAAAACGGAAATGGAGAAGAGCCATAGCGAAGACTTAAAAATGCTTATTGATGTACTGAGAGAAGGCAATGGCCATGTAATGGAGCTTGAAGCACACCTTTATAACTACGAGACCTTCTCTTCTGAAACTTGTTTACTGTTATCGAGTAAACTACAATCTACATTCGCCACAGCCATCGCCATTATTAAGCTTATGGAGCAGAGGGGCTTACCGTCACCACCGCCGTCTTCGGCCACTGATAGCCCGCGAAGCCAAAGTTCTGAAAGAAGCTTTAAGGAGCAGGAGCGAAGGGAGATGTGCAAGAAGAGGTTTTTCTCATTGAGCAGATAAAGCTTACTGGTTTTGAGCTCTTAAAACAGTTTTTGAAGATAAATTTCTTGTTTGATTGATGTCTATAGGAAGAGTTTACCGAGGTGGAGCGAGCAAGTGAAAGCTTGTTCTGGTTCAGCCATGGAGATTCCATTAGATGATGGGCATAGCTGGAGGAAGTACGGGCAAAAAGACATTCTTGGAGCTAAGTTTCCCAGGTTGGTTTCTCTGTCAAGTTGTCATTAACAGAGGAAATTCATTTAGTTGATTACAATCTGGTTGGTTTCTCCGAACAAATCTCCATGGAGGTGGCAAAGTCGTTTAATTAATCATAATTTGCTTAACGAGTAATGATCAATACAAATTACTAATTATAAGAAGTCTGCTGTTTATATGTTATAACTGAACAAATCTTCAAAGCAAATCTTTACTAACTAATCTAACTTATCTTAATCACAGATCGCCAAATCATGAAATGTCCATTAATTACAAAAATTAAGAAGTTAAACTCATCATTCTGCTCTCCTAATTCACAGGTGCTACTACAGATGCACCTACCGTCACTCCCATGGCTGTGTAGCCACCAAGCAAATACAGCGCTCAGATAATAACTCCTCCTTATTTGACATCACATACAGAGGAGCTCACACCTGCAACCATGGCTTCCAGAAACCTTCTCCTCTAACTAATGAACAGATTATCCATCAAAATCAGAGCATTAAGGTGAAGACCGAAGCTCTGAGCTCAAATGAACAGAAATCAGAGTCTTCTCCTTACTTCTCTTTCCCTTTGACGCCAAAGAGCTGCTTGAAGCTTGAGAGCAATGTCTTCTCCTCTTCTTCAAATCCAGAGAACTACGAGGGTCTGGATTTGGAGATTGCAGATATTATCTGTGCTTCGAATTCGACTACAAGTTCAGAAATGTTGAAGATAGATTTTGGAGTGGAGCAGTTTGTGTTTGACAGTGAATTTTCCTTTGATTTTTATTAGTCAGAGAGGCTCTGCTGATCTGTTTCTTGCTTCAGAGTATATATAGATTGTATGGTAAGTACGATGTGATCAAATCATGTAAGACCAAAAAGGCAAAAACCTCTCTGCAATTCAAAATAGAGGGTGTTTCTCTCCTTAAAACAGTGATGGTATAAGCCTTTATTCAAGTTTCTCAGTTAAATGTATACTATAATAGAAATTGAGGGGAAAGGGGGTTTGTTTTAAAGTCTTTGCTGGAAAGAATAGGATGAAAAGAAGATGAGGCTGAAGGCAGTTTTGGAATATTAATGGTTAATCTTTTAATGGGGAGAATTTGAGTTTTGATATCCTTATTTATAGACATTAAGACTTGGTAAAATAGACATTAAGACTTGGTTTGAGACTGCTTTCTTATTGTTTCTTAAAGCAGCTTTTTAGTACAAAAATTTTAGCTGCTTTAAGAAGCAGAAAAAAAATAGTCCCAAACAAAATCTAAATTTATTTTTAGATAGGTTTAATATATATAACTAATCCATTTAAATTTGTGTTATATTAATTTTGAAATAATTATGATGGCTATAAAGTTCATTTTAATTAAATTTGATTTAGGATATTCTAACTTAGTTTTTTATTTTACTTGAATTAGGATGATTTGACCAAGTATTTTTCTATTTCAGTTGGATTAAATTAGCGATGGGCTTTAAGCCCATATCTTTTTTTAGGCATGGATGCCTTTTGCTGATGATAGTCTTCTTGTTGATAAGACGAGAGAGAATTGATGAAAAACTTAAATTATGAAGGTCAATTTTAAAGTCTAAAGATTTTTGTTTGAGCATATCTAAAACTAATTATATGGAATATAGTTTTAATAGTAATAAATTTAGTGTTGGGATTGTGACATTATATGATCAAGTCATTAAAAAGAGTGCATGGTTTTCAAATAGAACCTTAAATAGATGGGTATATTATTAGTAGAATTCAAGTTGGACGGTTGAAGTGGAGTAATGCATTGGGTCTATTGTGTGATAGAAAAGCCACTCAAACTTATGTAAAATTATATAAGATGGTGCTAAGACCTGCAATGCATTATGGTGCAGAATATTGGTCATTAAAAGTGAAGCATAAAATTAAGTTAAGTGTTGCAAAGTTGATGATGCTTAGATGGATGAGTTGCTTTACACTTAGAGACAAAATATGAAATGAGTATATATGTGAAAAAGTTGGAGTAGCTCCAGTGGTTGACAAGATTAGAGAGAGTCACCTTAGATGATTTAGTAACATAAAACACCAGGTGTTAGGAGATTATATGTATTAAATCTGTCTTATATTAAGAAAGGTAGAGGTAGACCTAAAAGATTTGATTAGAAAGTATTAAAAATGACTTTTTTTATCAGATTTAAGTGAAAATTTGACACTTAATAGGACATAATGAAAAAAAAAGATTCATGTAACCAACCCCACATAGTAGGATAAAGGCTTGTTGTTGTTGTTGTTGTGATCACCGGTTAATAATAATGCATAAAAGACAAATTTAACTTGATTTTATAATTGGTGCTCATACACATAAAGATTTACACTATCAACCCAAAGACAAAATGAGAGCATCAAGATGAGTTCATAACACTCGTGTTCAGGCACCTTAGAATTCTGGATTTAATCTCGTGTCGAATAATTGAAAAATATGTTGAAGTAGAACTATTAGGTAGTTGACCTTACCTATAGGTTTAAGTTTTTTTTTTTTTTTAATTAAATTAAAATGGGTTTGATCCTTTTGTATTTTAGGTTCAACTTTGGTTGAAGTTCTAATATGAGGTAGAAATTGGTTAAGTATATGAGGGCATTTATTTTAGTCTCCTAGCAGATTATTGAAAAATGCGTTTATATAGAAACACTATGTTATAGATTGAAACACTGTCCCAAACGAAGCCTAAAAGGGTCAATTAGATTGAGCAGCTAATTATTAGTGATTATTAAAGCTAGAAAGCCCTCATAAGACAAAAAGTTGAGTAGTTGAATATTGTCTTTGAAAATCACCGAAGAATGTAGGCTACTACTAACAAGAGGATAGGCAGACATAAGACCACAACCCACAACAACAACATAACTTTTAGGAGTCCGAAGAGGGGACACACATGAGCAAAATGCAGAAGATCCACTAGCAAGAGAAAGTGTAACACTCGCCTGGTGATTCTCAACTGCTAGAGAGACTAAGGCTTTGTTTGGGATGTATTTCTTACTGCTGCTTAAAGCAACTTTCTAGTAAAAAAAATTAATTTTTGTACTAGAAAACTGATTTAAGAAGCAGTAAGAAACCCGTTCCAAACGAACTCTAACTCTTATACTCATTTAGGTTGGCAGAGATGAGTCAAGTTGATAAGTTTTTCTATCAGTTCTTTCCTTGATAATCTATCTTTTAAAACGTTTTGTGCCTGAAATTTAAGAACAAATAATGTCGTGAATCTCACACGCTCTTTAAATTTCTACAATTTATCAAAATGTCTTCCCACAATACCTTTGCCAATATAATGCAATAGACCTAGAGTGACCTCAAAACTATACTTGAGCACAAATAGAGACAATATAAGCATTATGTATGCATTTTGCTCACTGAAAATCAAGGGAAGCACTGGTCAACTAAAAAGAAGTGTCAGAAAAAAAAGGCAGATAACATTGACCAGAATATTCAAAAGAATATTTTGAATGACTAAAGTTCAAAATTAATGTGTTTGTAAAGCTTTGCAGATCCAACAAATTATGCTGAAATAAATGCATAATCGGATTAATTATGCCAATATTAAGAATTATAGAACAAAGCACTATTTACCTACACGTGCTTTATATATTTCTTAAATATCTCATACTCCTTTGATGAACAGAAGTCTTCTATGAATCCATTTATCAAAAGAAAGCTCAAAGATCTGTAAGGCTACCCACTCTCCTCGCATATTCAACGCTGCCATCAAGTATCTGCTCCATACTATACTTGTACTTGAACCCAAGGTCAAGTAACTTGGTAGAATTGAATAGCGTGCCATTTTTATCTCCCTCAACCCTGAAACCAATTGCAATGTCTATATATATAATATGCAAGAGAAATTAAAGAAAACTTCCACCTTACTTACTCTTTGAGTACTTGAGCATTAGGAAACTTGTGCTTGTAGTAATCAACAATCTCCTGCATCACTGGCCAATGGCTAACACATATAAATCTCTGATAAATGATTTCATGCTCAATGCAGAAAATATGAGCTTCACAAACATCATCAATGTGCACCAAAGGCACTGAGCCCAACATTTCTTGAAGCAACTTTAGTCGTTTATAGGGAAGCCTCTGACCACTCAAGGGCGAAATGATAACAGAAATACTACCTGGCATATACTCAAGAATTCCATTCCCTCCAACAAGACCACAAACTAAGCTCACCATTTTTATTCTTCTTTTCCCTCTTTTTGTGTTGTAGGCTAGAAATTCCTTCTCTGTCAATGTCTTTGATCCAATATAATCCTATGTAATCCATGAACAATATTAATAACGTGATAGTGAAAATGTGAAAGAAGATAATAAGATTCAATAAATTATTATATCAATCCTCTAATATATATCATCAAAATATAATAATTTTGAGTTACAAGAATCATGCATATTTCATCATGATAATTATTTAGCATTTAAATTTAGTTTGAATACTCTATAAAAAGGAAATACTCAATATATCTTATCATAATTATTTTATTCATTTTCTCCTTGTGTTTATGACTATCTAGTGTACTAATGAATTATTAGAATGCATTGAAACCATCTGGCTATAATTTTGATGTCTTTCATATTTTTTTGAGTTCTTGGAATCAATATTTAATCAGGTTTTATGAAATTTATCCAATTATTCCCTTATCATTCCATGAAATTTCACTTATGTCCAAATGAGAAAAAATACCAATTTTCTTTTTATTACATGACATTACATGACATATATGTGACATGCAAGATTTCTCATGTAGATATTAAGCATTCAAGTTGCCAAATTACTAATTAACCTCATAGCCATAAAATTAATTCGTTTAAAGATGAAAGCTTGATTTTGCTCTTTGTGATTAAATTAGTACATTTATAATATTTATTTGTATACCCTTTTTTTTTCATTTAGATGACAAGCAAAGTGTCAATTTATACAAATATGGTGAAGTAGAATAATTTCCATGATAACCTGCCTTTATGTTTCAATAACAAAAGCAACATCAAGCCTTTATGTGGGGTAAGCTACGTGAATCTTTTTTCTCAATTTAGTCCTCTTAAGAGTCATTTTAAACACAACCAAATATTACCGACGTAAAAAAATGATGGAAATACTTCCACCGGAAAATCCGTCGGCGAAAGCCCTATTTCAAACTCGAGCCCGTCTGGCTTATTATTTCATTCCGCCAATTGGTTTTGGATCTCCGCTCGCCTCCGTCGCCCTAGCGTTTCCCCACCGAAGCTCGCCGCTGCCAAGCCTTCCGGACTTCCACGAGAGTTCGCCGACGCTCACCGCCTCTGTCACCGGCGAAACGCCACAGTTTTCGGAAAATCCATCGTAAGGTTCATAATTTTCAGTTGATTTTCTTAGTTTAAATTTGCATAGAATGATAAGGAGCTTGTTTTATACGTGATAAGGTTGGAGTAGCTCCACCGCTGTGAAGACCATTCAACCTAGTTTGCCAATGTTCGCCGCCTCAGTCGCCTATTTCGTCCACCGTAAGATTTTATTTTTTTCTTGTATTTTTTCATTAGACATTTGCAAGAGGATGTGCCTTGGTTTATGCTTTTGCTGATGATATTATTCATGTTGATAAAGTAAGGAAAAAGAGATGAAGTACTCATGGTTTAAAATTGCGCAATATGAGGCTCACCTTGAGGCCCGCCTTTGCGCAATTCCAGTAAAAAATGACTCGATGCTTACACCTCGAGTTTTTATTATGAGGCTTGCGCCTCAACTTGGTTGAGACCCGCCTCGCCTCACTGGCATGAGGCTTACGCCTCACGCTATATATATTAAAACTTACATAAATCTTGAAGTAAATGCTCGACATTGGACTCTATAGGAGAGGGGAAGGGGAGAGAGCAGTTCATCATAATGATGATTCAAATGAAGAACCCCTTAGTGATGACATTGCTGATGATTTATGAGTTCTTATGTGATATGTCATTGTTATTTATTTTTAGAAATTGGAATTATATGTTAATGAAGAATATTGGGATTTGGGAATGATAGAATTTTGAGTTGAACTATATTTCATGTTGTATTATTATTGAGATATTTTGATTTCACTTCATATCTTATGATTTTTTATGTTTTATATTATTCACTCATTAGTATTTAAAAAATTTATAATTTTATGTTTACGCAATCTTTTGATTTTAATTTTATGTTTATGCAATCTTTTGATTTTGAGGCTTACGCCTCAAAACACCTTGAGGCTTACGCCTCGCCTCACGAATGAAAAACGCCTCAATACCCAAATACGCAATTTTAAACATTGGAAGTACTAAACCTAGTGAGGGGATTGTGACTTTGGACAAGCAAGTTATTAATAAGAGTACATGTTTTAGATCTATTGTTCATAGTGTTGCAGAGATGAGGATATTTAGGTGGATGAGTGGCTTTACCCTTATAGATAGTTCTGAAATGAGCATATACGTGATAAGGTTGGAGTAGCTCCATTAGAAGATAAGATTAGAGGAAAAACATTTTAGATATTCCAAAAATCTTTATAACGGTGAAGGAAATGTCTAATGATGTGATGTGATGTTTGGAGCCTCGTATTTGGTCACATAAAACGACGATAATTATAGGGAAAATATAATTAAGCGTTTGTGGTTAGAAGGAGAATAGAATGGCGATGGAAGTCAGAAGGATCGTAGTCAAGTTGTCAAGTTGCCAACTATTATCATCTCCTTACATTATCATCTCCTTACATTATCTAACAGCTATTGCTCGACTTACGTCCACCAATAATTTTTATCTGACCATTATTACAAAATTATTATAATCCATTAATTATCTGCTCCATATTATATGTAGGTGAACATTTTCATTTAGACAGCGAAACAACTATCCAGCTTCATATCAGATGGAATGTTTCGATGTCCATGTTCTAAATATAAAAATCTAGTGCATCTAAGACCATATGATGTAATTGTTGATCTGTATTGTAGATGGTTCATGCCACAGTATTGGTATTGGACTTCTCATGATGAGTATGAGTTACATTTTGATTCTCAATGCAGTCCATCTATAAATAGTAATATAGCCGAGGATGAAAATATCTGACTAAATCTTGAGGAGTTAGTTCATGATGCAACTTGAATACAATCTGAACAATATACAAAAGAGTTACTAAATAATGAGGCATAAAATTTTTATGATTTGTTGCATGCTGCCCAACAATCAATATGGAAGGGGTGCACCACCCACTCAAAGTTATCTGTTGCTGTGAAGATGTTAAGCATCAAGGCTGAATATAATGTTGCTCATAAATGTTTTAATCAATTCATTGGGCTGCTTAAGGAAATCAACCCGACATATATTTTTTATTTTATGTCTAAATAAATTGCTTTAATTTTTATTAATTTTCACAGGAGGAATATACACGATTTCGAGAGAGTCAGGCCGCAGTAGGCAATGGTTCTTCTGGTGGCTCTATAGAGTATTTTGAGTACCGCATCTGGTCGCAAGCCATAGGAGGAATGCAACATGGCAGGGTTTATGGTTTAGGTTTGCAAACTCAGGCATACGAGGGGATGACCTCTACTGGATCTAGCTTCACAGCAAGTTCACATGAGTCCTTACATAGTCAACATATAACTGCCCTTTAAGCTGAGCTAGAACAAGAAAATCACAAGTTGATTGGCAAGTGCAGTTGCAGTCATAGATACAGATGCAGATGCATATGCAGGAGCAACACAATCAGTTGTTGGATGAAATGCGCAGAATGAGGAACCAATTGAGTGAAAAAGAGGTAGCTTCAGCTGAGGATGAGTCGACTGATATATAATAGTTGTTTAGTTTTTTTCAGTTTCATATGAACTTTTATTAGTTTCTGAATATTTGGTGAATTTTATGATGTTAATGAATAATTTGTGATGTTTTAGAATATTTGTTGATGTTAATGAATAATTTGTAATGTTTATGTTTATATTTTTGAGTATTTGTTGAAGTTGTTGAAATCTGTGCTGTGAAAATCTGTGTTGTTGAGTAGTTTTTGCTAATTAGTGTTGGAAATATTTAAAATTTGTGCTGAAAATATTTGTAATTATTTGTAGGTGTGGAAAACTGATTGCTGCCTGAGAAGGTAAATTTTTTTTATTACAGGTTTCTGAAGGATAACACGCCGGTACTCTGCCGGAAATGACGATACAACGAATTTCATTATCATTTCTGGCGTCTTTATTACGCCGGTATTTCCGGCGGATACAGCGTCGGTTACCTCTGTCGTTTACATGTCGACGTATTTATCGACGTTTTTTTTTTTCGTCGGCATTTCCGACGAAAATATATGCCGATAATTCCAGCATATTTAACGCCGGAATAAGCTAATTCAAATCGACGTAACTAGCACATACCCACTTTACTGTCGGGCAGGGCAGGAGCTCTGGTGGGTTTTCCTGTAGTGCAGGCAGGCAGGGTTGGTAACACGGGAGCTCGAGCGGCAGCCAGGCATGGCGGGAGCTCTGGCGGGCAGCGCGGGAAGGCCTCCTGGCGGGCAGCCGGGCATGGCGGGTGGCCAGGAAGCTTCTTTTTTTAATTAATTTTTCTTTATTTTCTGGCGGCCTTTATCTGTCGGAAATATTTGCCGCCAAAAATATTTTTCCTTAGCGTGTTTTATCGGCGAAAAATTTGACGCTGGAAAATGACTAGTTACTGCCAAAAAATGGCGTCGGTAATAGTTAGTTTTCCTGTAGTGTTACAAATAATGCATAAATTTTAATTTCACTCTTGCAATCAACATTTCCTAATATATTTTACAGTACATTTTTATTGCATACTAAAATATTCATGACAGTAAAGAGAGAATTTTACAATTTTGTATTTTGTATAAAGATTCCATACATACAGTCAATGTTTAAAATTGCGTATTCGGGTATTGAGGCGTTTTTCATTCGTGAGGCGAGGCGTAAGCCTCAAGGCGTTTTGAGCGTTAAGGCTCATGCCAGTGAGGCGAGGTGGGCCTCAAGGCGGGCCTCAACCAAGTTGAGGCGCAAGCCTCATAAAAAAAACTCGAGGCTTAAGCATCGAGGCGTTTTTTACTGGAATTGTGCAAAGGCGAGCCTCATATTGCGCAATTTTAAACCATGCATACAGTTGAAAAAAATCACTATAGTTTTTATGTGGTAAACTCATATAGGGGAAAGCTATAAACCTGACCCAGCTTAAATATTTTACTATACGAGGTTACAAAAGTTTGATCCTTCTCTCAATTAGAGAAAATGATATTATAATGTACAAAACACTAGTTTGACTTCCTATGAATGTAATAGAGAATACTAGATAGACAGTGAAATGTGATGACCACAACCTATAGCTAATACTGGAAATTGTTGATTACAATCTGGCAATACCTGTGAGGCAATGATAGTTAGGTGATAATAATCATGTGATGGTGTTCATACAATGATAGTTGGGAAATAGCAGTTAGACAACAACGGTCAAACAATTACTAGTAGTGATTATCAGCGTCAAGCACAATCACTGAGCAAAGCTCTAGAGCTCTTTAGATTTTTTGACCCTTTTTAAATTTAGATCCCTTTCATGTTGAGGATGAGAGCATATTTATAATTTTCCTTAATGAGATGTGGGATATTTTGATGTAATTTTAGCCAAAAATCCCTAAATATTCCAAGAAGGCTAGTGTTGATTTACTTTAACATAGATTGTTCCTAAGGTATTTAAGTGCCCTAACGTCATGAAAATAGAGTGATCTGGAGCTTGTTAGCTTCATCTCATCGAAACACTCGTTTCAATTATAAGTACTCAAGATTTGGAGATCATTTGGTCTCTCATATTTTTTAATTCTTCTTAAAATGTTTGAATTAACCTCATTTGGACTTGAGTCAGAGCACTTTTAGCATTGGGGTTATCTCATCAAAACATTTATTTCAATAATAAATTAGTTGAAATCAAAATTCGAATGATTCTGAATTTTAATTCCTAAATATTTCAATTCAAATATCACATAAAAATTTATGCTTGATTAAATGAATTTTGTGGTGGCATGAATCTTAATGATTAAATAGCCCATAATGCAATTAAAGTAGAAATCTACTAATAAAGAAAAACAATAAAATCAGGGGGAGTTTAACATATATGAACCTGCTCGAATTTCTGAGCATGAGCAAAGGGACAATGGAGGGGAGTCCAACAGGATTCATCAATGAGATTTTTGAAGCTAAAATCGTCTTCCTTTCTTGGAGAAGCAGACATAATTGAAGCTGTGTATATGACTCGTTTAACTGACTCAGATCTCTCACAGACTCCCATTATAATATGCATAGCAGCCAATGAAGCCTCTGTTGTGTCCTTGTACTACAAAAAAAATTTGCAAAAAATTATTTACATATCTGTCATTTCGCAAAAATTTCACAGACTAAGATCTCTCACAAACTCCCCTTATCATTATCTCCAAGATTATATTTTATTCTTTAATTTAAATTGATTGTTTTGCAATTTATTCAAAATATAAACAAATATAACAGACAAAATATAAATCCATGTGTTATAATGGTAAAAAAGCATGAGCTAATATTTATATGAAATGTGAACAAGAAGGCATTAGAAACATTGGGAAAATATAAATATTTATTTTTCAAAAACACATAAGTATTTTCAATTTAAATAAAAGCCATGCAATTATTTCTTCTCATTCTCTAAACCACCAATTTTGATAAAGGCAAAATATAAATATATAAAAGATTTGAAGATCATTTGATCCCATAAAGAGTGAAATAAAATTTTCAACTGCACATTAAGTGTCCGACTTGGGTCTATTTTTACTCGAATCAGAACACTTTTAGAGTGGCAAAGACCAAAATCAATCAATCTAAAGGTTTGTTTGGGACAGCTGTAACGTTTTACAAAATTGATTGTGAAGTTGGAGTGAGAAAAGTAAATCGGCCACTCTAGTTGCAAAAAGCAGCTTTCCACTACAAAAATTGTTTGAAAAACAATGAGTAAATAACAAAAAAGCATAAGGCAAACAAAAGTATGATTGCTTTATGAAAAGATAGAGGGAGAAAAAAAAAGGTGTCCTAGATCCTAAATTACAAACCATCAGACTCTGTTGAAAACGACTAAGCCAATTATTTATGAAATATGGAAGAATTCAGGTATCAATTTAAATATTTGATGGACAACAAAAAATTTACATTATTTGGAAGAAAATAAAATTTAGTTATTTTGTTGAAATTTTCTCTGTAACAGTGTCTATCATTTCAATCTTTCTATTATTCTCTAACACCTTGTCTCTGATGAAATCCTATCTCCTTTTTGTCGTCTCAAAGACCTCATCATCTTAGGAAGAGCCATTTAAAACCTTTAGAAATTCATCCTCCCCTCTTCAAGTTTCCAGTTTTCAATTCTCAAAGCTGTGTAAATTAAGCATCTTCAAACTACAGTAATTTTGATTCAAACTCGAAGAATAGCGCACGGATTTATAATCGTGTAAGCAGGGAAATTTCAATAGCTTTTGTAAACATTAATCAATTTTCAAGATGATGGATTTTATTGAATCTTCGTATGTCCTTTCTAAAGTTATCAGACAACAAAGTCATTTAGATAGAAAATATCTAACAAAGAGGAATGGAAGCTGAGAAGATCTGATAAAATAAAGGCATCGATTTTTCAAATGAGCACAAAAATAAAAACGCAGAAACAATGAAAGAAAGAACGATGCCTGAGAGTTAGGGTTGAGAAGGTAAGTCGAGGCGAGGAGAAAGACAAAATCGCTGCCATTGATAGCCAACTCGAACTTCTCCGCATCATATAAGTCTGCCTCAAATAATCTCAACCTCTCATCTGCTCCTTCCAGTTTCTTCAAAAGCTGGACCTTCGATTCATCCCCTAAAATTTAAAAATTAAAGCTTCAAAAGAAAGAAAGAAAGAAAGAAATGGCAACTGATCTGTGCAGATAAGAAATTATATTGCCTAAATTTCTGAGAGTGGCATGAACAATGTATCCCCTATGCAAGAGCTTCTGAACAAGCCATGAACCGATGTAGCTTGTAGCTCCAGTTACACAGACAGTACCCAGCTTCTCCATTAGCAAAGCTCGCGAACAGCAGAGAAGCTTCTGCCTTTAGTTGATAAGCTGCTAAAGCAGCTCCATTTAATGGAGGAAATTTTAAAAATAGATTACCTTTAAATTTAAATTTGAAAAAACATGAGGGGACTAGGAGAGTGTTTTTTTCTTTTAAAAAAATAGATTTCGTGACCGCCACGTGCAGCGATTTTGCCCTGGACATTGCATAAATCGCCACCTAGTGACAGATAGACACGGGATAGACTTATCTTTCAGAGGTGAATCAGGTGCAGTCACGTCTTTCAGTACCGAGCTCGGTACTGAACAGTATCGAGTTAGGTATCAAACAGTAACGAGCCGCAGTACCGAGTAAGAGGTGACGTGGCGCATTTTCATTGGGTTTTGAACGCATTCGATGTCCGCACAGAATAATTTGCCTAGTGGCATGGCCGCCACATGGCAGAAATCGCTTGCCAAGTGGAAACTTCCATGAATATTTTGAGATACCCGTTGGCTATCTTTTGGGAACATTTAAAATAAAGTAGGAGCTCAGTTTTTTTGAATGAAGGTATATTTACATTAATGATTAGTTTTAAGCTCCTATATATTTGCTTTAGTCATGTGTATTATTACTAGACATTTGCAAAGGATGTACTATGGTGTATGCTTTTTGCTGATGATATTCTTCTTGTTGATAAAACTTCAAAGAGAGTTGAAAGAATATTTGAATTATGGAGATCAAATTTAGAGTTAAAGGTTTTTGTTCGAGTAGATCTAAAATTGAGTACATATAGTGTAATTTTAACATATAGATCTATTAGTGGGATTGTGATATTGGGTGATCAATTCATTAATAAGAGTGCACATTTTAGATATCTCAAGTCTATTATTCAAAGCAATTGTGAAATAGATGGAGATATTATGAGTAGAATTCAAGTTGGATGGCTGAAGTGAAGGATTCATTGAGTCTGTTGTGTGAGAGAATAATACCACTAACCTTTAAGGAAAACTTTTATAAGATTATGATTAGACCTATAATGTTTTATGTCTTAGAATGTTGCAGAGATGAAGATGCTCAAGTGGATGAGTGGTTTTACATTCAGAGACAAAATGAGAAATAACCATATACCTAAAAAGTGTTGTAATTATTTTCAAAATGAAAAAGTGTCGGAAAATAATAACTTTCCTTAAAGCATTTTTTTTGTAGAAAAATAATATTTATTCATAAAGCATGAAAACTAATTATAATTAAAAGTTTATAATTATATCCTTGAACATATAATTAAGCTAAACTTCAATGATTATTAATCAATTCCTCCACCGATTTCTACTAATAAGTCATCTAAAACAAATATTTTTTTTGCTTTAGTTTGTTTCACCCAAATGAAGAGCAACAATGTGGAGATTATACATAGTAAAAAAAAATAAAAATTTTATTATAGAATATATCTTTAAGATGTCATAGGCGTAGAGTCATGTAAAAACAATTATTTGAACCTATTTTATAGGAAACCTAAAGATTAGCCCAAGATTAATAAGCTATGATTGACATGTGTATTTTCTTCATAAAATTCAACTGAGCTTATAGTAAGATGACCATAAGTATAACTCATTCAATGGTTATATTCAACAATATACTAACCATTTTGGATGAGCTCGCCCCATGTATGTCGGGGGACGAAGTCGCCAATTTATGTATCACAACAAATGATATAATAAGGGATTTGAAGGAGATAATTCTAATAGAGGCTACATTTAATGTATCAAACTACACGTTAAACCTTATTTGTCTCCTTCCCATTAATGATTCATTGTGAGACATGAGGAGGATGGTGAGTGCCAGAATTAAAAAAAAAAAATTATGGGCTTTTGTGGTGGTTTCACCCGCCACAATAGTGCAGAAATGTGGCGGTTTTAATCGTCACAATCCTGTAGATCGTTTATTTTTTTCATATCTAGGTGCGGTTATGATTGCTGCAATTCTAGAATATTATAACGGGTAATACCACTGCTATGTTCAGCATTCCTCAGTACTACCCCGCCAATCGTGAAATCGCCGCGGAATGTCTTTGCAGCGTATTGTAATTACAGTGGACATCCAGCGGTCATAAAACCGCTACAAAAATATTTGTGGCGGGTAAAACCGTCGGGAAAAGTTGAAATTTGTACTACAAAAGTCTGATTTTTTAATAGTGAGCTGGGCCCCTTCGATAATGAATAAAGTCAGTACTGTTACACCGTAGAAGAGTGGGATGATAATGTTCATTTTATTGGCTCGATAGAGCATTCCACTACGACTCAAGAAAACTTCATACCTCATGAACTCATGGAAGACATGTTAGTAGATGATCTATTATAAACAATGCAGATTATAAGATGATTTACTCCAATAAAACTTGATTAACAATAGCTAGTGTCCATGAAGATAATCCTTCCATGACTACGCACATAAAGTAGAAAGAGATTAGGAGAAGCATGTAGAATTTCTAACATATATACACCTCCTATTTTCGTATGTTCTATTATGCACAATGGTAATCGACGATGAACCTCTTGGTTCATTTTACTTTTCATACTCCGGAGCATTCAACAACAACTTGACATGAAACCTAAGGAGACAATAATACATATAGAAGCTAAATTCAATATTAAGGTCTCATACACAAAAACATGGTATGTTAGATGGAAGGCGCTAAAGTAAGCATTCAAAAGTTGAGAGGACTCATACTGCTCCATGTACAGGTTTATGGACGTAGCTAGGGGTGTCAATATTTGACCCGACCTGAACTCGGCTAGAAAATTTTAGATTCGGGTCAACCTAAACCCAAAGCAGGTCGGGTTCGAGTTAGGGATTTCGACCAGTTTGTAAAATTGGGTTGGATTCTGGTTGACCCGGAAACCCAAAATCAACCCGGTTTGACCCATTTTTAATTAATTTAGAAGAGTTTTAAAAGATTGTTATGAAATAAGTAATGATATTTCTAAAAAATAATAAACATTGTTGCCCAAATTAAATTAAGCTTGATTTATTTTAAATTGATTGAAGTAAATCTTATCTTAATTTAATTTAGGTTTAAATAAATTGAATTAAATAAAAAAATTTACTAAAAATACCCGTAGAGGGTCGGGTTCGGTTGACCTGGACCCAAAGCGGGTCAGGTTCGGGTTCGAAAAATTGACCCGTTTGCAAAAATGGGTCTGGTCGAACAATGTCAGGTCAGTTTCGGGTTGGACCTGAACCCGCGCGACACGTGACCCGATTTTGACAGCCCTAAATACAACGTGTTTTGCTATTTATGGATTTGTGTGCATAATTCATAGTGGACTTTCAAATTGATTTCAATGATTATTCTAGGCATGTAGACCATCTATCATGGGTTGGAGTTATTGTCATTTGATTTTGAGCATGGATGGGACCTTCCTTCTAGGAAAATATATTGGTACATTACTTAGTGCAATTGTTATTAATGCTAACAATAACCTATTTCCTTTAGCTTTTGTAATCATTGAGTCAGAATGCAACAAGTCATGGTGCAACAAGTCATGGTGGTGGTTCCTAACAGTTCTTTGTGTGGCTATTCTAGAAATTCATGTGAATCATGATTTATGCATAATCTTTAATCGCCATGTTGGGCTAGAAGCGAGTGTATAGACATAATTCTTTGGGTTGTGTACATGCATTGCCTTAGACATTTGCATGAAAATTTTAAGAAAGCTTTGAGGAGAATAGCTATATCTGATGTTAGATGATATGACAAAAAATGTATTGGGCAGGGAGCTTGGAACAATATGAATGTCTTCAAGATATGCAAGCGAGAGAGATCTTATAAAGTGGGCACTCCTACATGATTTGGATTTTAGGTATGACACAATGACAAAAAAATGCATTCGAGTGCTTCAATGGTGTCCTTAAATATGCAAGAGGTTTTTTTTATTCAAGTTCTTGTCTATTCAATTTATTATAAGCTTGTCGCTTTTTTTTTACTATATGTAATAACTCGAAAATACAAAAAGTGTTAAAAAATGAATTCCTATTTGAACTAAAGTGCTTCAGTGATGTGCTTTTGAGCGCTATGGCATTAAGCTGGAGAGCGTAGTGGAGCAAGAAAATATCACCGTGACATTGGAGTATCAATTCTACATTAATTCAGGATTCAACATGCAGCGCTATGTCTGAGCACTACAACACTAGTCCCCTAATCATGTGAAACCCTTAAAAAAGTTTTTTTTTTTTTATTTATTGTTTGTCTCGAGGTAAGTCACATTATGCCAATATCAATTTTTAAAAATATATAATTTTAAGCCAATTTTTCTATTAAAAGTTTGCATCGGTTAGCAAAAATGTGGATAACTTTGCACTAATAAAACTTTCATATTATAATTTTTATAAGTTATTTAGATTACGATTATGCACATTTTAAATATTTTTTAGAGATTTTACAATGTGAGTTTTGAAATTTGTAAAATTTTTATTAAATAGAAAATTATATAGATATTGAAAAATAGTGATGTAGTATAATAAAAGTTTTAAAATATTATTTTACACAATTTTTGATAATTTAATAATTTTTAAAAATGTATATTTTTGCATAGTAGGATTTTCTGTTGTCTATTGTTATACAATATTATGCAAATTTTATACATGCTCAATTCATCTTTAATTTATATAATGTGTTTATATATGTGCATATGTGATTAAATTATATCTGTTGGGTGCTTTTTTTTCTGTTAAAACCCACGGATGAGCCTGTGCGTTAATACAAAAAAGAATTACAAGGTCCTTAAAAGGAACCTTCAGCTCACTAATGCTCAAAGGATCTACAAAATAAAGCAAAATAAAATCTAATAACCGGTGGTTCCTTATACTAATAGTTACAAAAATATCTAAGAACATACTAGGGTTGCAAGGAGACAACACCTAAAAAAGGAAGAGCAAGAGATCAAAATTCAGCACGAACTTCCTGCAAAAACTATGGACCGAGCCATAGATAACAAAATTGGCTTGTGCGTTCGAAGAGTCAATAGAAGTAAAAAACCACCCAACATACCTACATAAAAAAAGCTTACAGACTAAAAGAGTCAGATTGCAGATAAAAATATAAAATAACACCAAAAAATGCCATGCATTGGCCTAGTCTAAACTAGTAATGAAGCAACCATCAAAAACCTTATAATCAATAAAAGTCTGGACATTCAAAAACAAGATTAGCTTTCTCACAGAATTATAACACAATAAACTCACCAATAGGTCATGGATGATAGGAGGAAAATACATTAAAAAGAAAAAATAGTTTAGCATAGTGCGCTCAAACCCAAGCATCAACTCGATCAAAAACTTAGATTCATAACCCCAACCAACAACAAAAATAATCTTCCAGTTATGACCACAAAGGCACCACCACCTAATGACATAAAAAAACTAAGCCCGGAGCATCAAAAGACTTTAGGTTAATAAGCCCACCAATATAAAACCTCCAACATAAAATAACACAACCCACCATCTCAATAAAATACTGAGAATGTAAGCCCCAACCAACAGCAAAATTAAACTTCCACTTATGACCACAAAGGCATGACCACGTAAAATCAAAATAAACTAAAACAGATGCAGCAAAAAGTTCCAGATTATCAATCTCATGAATGTTGAAACCCCAAAAAGGATTTACAAAGGCCTTTTCCAACAAAAGCCAGCACATACATAAATAGAACAAATACCTCCACCGGATCCACCTCCATAAATCAAAGGAATACCAACACAATAAGCAGAACACCAAATATCTCCACAGATACCACCACCTAGAGTATAAAGATGAACCAGCAGAAAATGCCAAACCAGAAGGATGTAAACCAAACTTAGCAGAAAACATATCAACCATTTCGTATATAAGGCAATCCAGCTTTATCTAAATTAATCATACCTTTCAATAAAGATACATGTCACAAGTAGGTTTGAATATGCACTTATTTCAACAATATAATCTAAAATTGCAATAAACGTGTTACTTTCCTGGCTACAGTACAAAAAACCTTATGTAGGGTCATGAAATTCTACACTAAATAACGTGTGTATGAAATAAAATATTCTTAGGGTCAAATGATGCTTAAATTTTCTTTGATATAAATTACTCACTAGATACACAAGAATACATGTCGATCAAGTAATAAAGTGATTGAGAGAGTGTCGATCTCATAAGGAAGTATTATGTTTAAATGCAATCAAACTAATACTATTTACTACATATGTAAGTTTTATCATACTGAACAAAAATTAAAAGATTGAATTTTGTCAACTAGTGGAGAAAGAGCTAAAAGATAAAAAGATGTTAAGTTTTATAATTATTTTGGACTAATGAATATAAATAATAAAGCTTTCCTAATGAGACTCTTAAATATTGATGTGGATCAAAGTATGTGAATCTCTATAACTCTGTTGAGATTGTAGGGATTAAAATGGTGGTTTATAACACTTTTATAATATTAATGACTTCATAGAACCTCAGAATTTTAACATCCTATGTCTAGGCATGCCAACAATTCATTTCAATATTCCTATTTGTTCCAACATTCCTCCATCGAGGCTATACATCACATTAGGTATTAATGACACACATGACCATTATATGTATTAAATGAAGAACGAGAGATACTAAAAACATTTAACTACTAATTCAAGAAACAAGAGTCGATATTAGTACTTGCTATACATTTACACCATTAGCGAAAAATATAGAGATTTAGCCGGACATAAAATTCACAAAAAAACAAAATCATCTTTATTTCATTCATATAAGAAAGAGATATAGGAGAATTGATAAGAAAAATATCACCCATAAGGATCAATAGTTATTCCCTACTCTCTTTCTTCTTTCAATAACATAGTTGTTTACATAAGACATATTAAGATCTCCAATTGAAAGTATCATGCACTTTCCTAGCCTTCCTAAGACTTTATTCTAAGAGGAATTAGAGGAAGACACTATAAAGTATAAAAATCCACCAAAATAATAGAACTCCTTAAACAAAATAATTGAAAAACTATTTATACATTTGTAGAAATAGACTAAGGCACTGTGGCGCTCGATAAGTTTGCATTGCAACAATATAAAATGATACAACACATCGATGCTATAATGTATACTCCATTGCAGTGCTGGGCTGACCTATGGCGGTTAATGGTTGAATTGGTGTGTCTTTTGGCTGAGTCGACGAGGCTTCTCATTTCAGCAACTACTCCACTATGGCACTATAAAAGTTGAGCCTTGAGGCACTTGAAAGTGTAATATGGAGTTAAAGTGTTTTGATGATTGGTGCTATAACATTCAAATTTCTGAGACTCCAATATTGCGATGTTAAGTTCTGGCACAACGGTGTTGTGATGAGCAACATCGTTGATCTTGGCTCCGCCGCAACGTCGATCTTCCCAAAATTTTAGAGCAATCGACATTGCAATGTCTGAATTGGGCATTGGGGTGCTGTAGATGCAAATGCCGCGGCATGAAAAATGTGGGGCGCTACGACGCTTGTTCAACACTTGTAAATAATTCTTTTCTTTTCCAATAATTCATGCACAAATATAATTAAAATAAAATATTTTCACTGTATTTTAATTTAATAAATAGTACATAATTTATACTTAACAAGTATCACCTTAATTTATCTGTTGACATGCTTATTCATCCACTTATTAATAATGAAGATATTCTATCATATGAAGAAATTAGCAATCCTCTATTTGTTCAATCTAACTCTTAATAAGAGATAGTGTTTTCCACTCATTGTACCACACACCACTCATCCTTGTAGGAGTTGAGTTCATCATTACAGAAGAAGTTACCATAAATCTAATTGATATTCATAAATTTTTGATTAGATAGAAGGATAAACCCCAATAGGAAAAGGAGCTTTTCAGATGACCTGTGTAGATTTGGAAAAGCTAGCTCCTCAACTAATCAAAGACTACTTAGATTTTAACTCTATAGACCAAAATTCAAATGAGTTTGAGGAAGTTTTTGTAGCATATAAATATAATTTAAAAAAAATATAAAGCTAAAGATCTAATTACAAGAACCTAAATAAAAGCTCAAGAAATTGTTAAAGAAAGTGTCTAATCAAAGCCCATTACAAGAGGCTATTGAAGTAGAAATAATTATGTTAGATTTTTAATATTTAAAATTTAAATTTAGCATCTAAAAGCATAACATTTTATCTTATAGAACATGAATAGGATGTTCATTTAATGGAGATAAGATGAATTAATAAAGATGATTAATATCTAACAGCCATCACCCACTCCACTTTCCCCCAAATATTATATCATAGTTTAGAATGATGATTGCTACTGTAATTATATAAATAGTGTTAGTATGTAATGAGAAATTTTAGCTTTTGAATTATATATTTATATATATATATATATAACATGGTTGCCTAAATTGATAAAGCTATTGGGAGATTCCATTGATTTTGTAGAGTGAGGCAAGCCAAAGATATAATAAATAATATTTATTAGATATTTAAATTGATTGAAGAGAGAGAAGAGTCTGCTTTCAGGAACCTCACTTGTGATGTATTTCCTTATAGTAGTAGTTGAAATAGAAATGTGAGCCAATGTATTAAAATATACTAAAATAAATTTATACACAAAATATATTAAAATTCGGTGATTTAAATACAATTTTTTAAATGTTTAAATTATTTATCTTTTTTTTCTCTGAGTTGATTTGTTATTAAGGAGAGAAGATCAAGAGGTAAAAAGAGAGCATTAGGCATTTTATTTCAAACCTCATAAGATCCTTACATAATTGAGATATTTCCAAGGTATGTAGGAATCTTTAAAATGCTTCATTTCGAGCTTGTCTAGCAAGATTCAGCCATTTGCCTCTTTACTTATAATGGAAGCACAATTTTATTGAGATGATAAATGACCATATGATTTTGAAATCAGAAAGCAATATTTTATATCACCTATAATTTTGGTTGCTCATATTCAGGAAAACTATTAATTTTTTATATTGAGGCTTTAGATGAATCTCTTACTGCATTATTAGCTCAAATTAACAAGGAAAAAAAATGCACTATCCTATTTAACCCATAAGTTGTTTCTTTCTAAAATAAATTATCCTCATATTGAAAAACACTATCTGGTCTTGATTTTTATTGCCTAGATGTTAAGGCACTACTAGCTTTCAATCAGAAAATTTTCAATCATAACATTTTCAAAGATCAACCACTACAAGAAAACACGAGATTACCGTCGGAGCTTCCGGCGGATATATATACGCCAGTAACTACAATGTTTTTACCGGTGTTGTATGTGAAAGAAATATTATGGCAACATTACCGGCGGAAATGGCACTGGTATCTTTCCTACGCAGATTACGTCGGCGTATACGTCGTAATATATAAGCATATTGAATATTGCGACGCATTGCACGCCAAAAATTTCTGGCGTATTGACCGACGGATTAAACGCCAGTCATTTTAAACACAACGAAATATTACCGTCGCAAAAAATGACGAAAATACCTCCGGCGTCTTTTCCGCTGGAAAATTCGTCGACAAAAGTCCTATTTTAAACCCGAGCACGTCTAGCTTATTATTTCATTCCGCCATTTTGTTTTGGGTCTCCTCTCGCCTCCAATGCCCCAGCGTCGCCCCACCAAAGCTCGCCGCTGTCACCGCTGCCAAGCCTTCCGTGAAAGTTCGTTAGGGATGTTAAGCCCTTATGAACTTAGTCCCAAGCTAACCAAGAGGGGATTTCATTCCGCCATTTTGTTTTGGGTCTCCTCTCGTCTCCAATGCCCCAGCGTCGCCCCACCAAAGCTCGCCGCTGTCACTGCTGCCAAGCCTTCCGTGAAAGTTCGTTAGGGATGTTAAGCCCTTATGAACTTAGTCCCAAGCTAACCAAGAGGGGGGTTAATTGGTATTTTAAAAATTTCTTTTCACAAAGAATGAAAATCACATAAACCAAAATCACACCACAAAAATAAATGCGAAAATAAAAGTGTGGAAGCAAGAAAACAAGAACACAGGAATTTATAGTGGTTCGGTCAACTCGACCTACGTCCACTCCTTGGAGGCACCCTCTAAGTATTGCACTACAAAACGTGACTCTCATTTAGCCCCCACGGCTAGGCGGAGAAGCCGGCCCTCACAAGAACCTCCTTTTTGCCACCCCGGCAAGGCAGAGAACCTATCTCCTTTTGCTTCCTCCTGAAGCTGGCAGAGAACCACAACCAAAAGCTAACTCCTTACCTCTACCGACCCTTCCACGGATGAGAAACTCTAGACGAAGAATAAG
>NW_021319455.1:1309203-1319042 GCF_001605985.2 Dendrobium catenatum
AAATTTTTATATTATGTTATAAATTTTTGAAGTTCTGACCTAATTTTGAACTATAATTGACTAGAAAGTTTACTTTTTGACTTTGACTGAATTTTAGAGGTTTGGCATTTTTAAGAATACTTGATTTTAATTAGAGTTTAATGAAACTAAATTTGATTGAATTAAAAAAAACAAAAACAAAAAAAAAAGTTTGATTGAATTGGATTTTTCTAGAATTAATTGTGATTTTTCAAAGTTTAAGTATTTTTTTAAAATTTTCTTAAAATTATTTAATTAGAGGAGATTTTTAGATTTTGATCCAAATCACTCCCAAATATATTGGAATAACCTCCAAAAATTCAAAAATGACCTAAGGGGATGATTTAAAGTATTTAGGAATTTTTAAATATTTTTAAATAATTAAATTAATTAATTATCAATATTTCCTTTAAAATATATTAATATTAAATTAAAGGTAAGATTAAGGGTATTTTTATTTTCATGGGTTAAGGGTTTAATGTTGGTAATTAGAGGGTTTATGTGTGTTTTTATGATTTAATATGAATTAATTATGAATTAAATAAGTTTCTAGGCAAAATCTAGGTGTGATTTTGGATTCCCTAGTTGGTGAACCAAATGGGCACCAATTCCAATGAAACATTGGCCATAAGTTCACCTAAACTTAGGTCCCAAGCCCTATTAATTTAGGTCCAAATTGATTCCTCTAAGATGGTCAACCAAACCACCTAAGGGTTACCTTAGAAAAATCTTAACTCACTATCCTATACTGGAGGGGGTGAAACCAGTGGCTCTAGCCTCCCTAGTCTAAGCATAATCAGCACACAAACATTCAAATCCTATATCTCATTGGATAGGTAAACATATTGATTTGAAATTAAGAATCAAACCATAACCCTTAGGCTCAGACCAACTCAAACATACCTTGGCCAAATCAAACAAGAGAGAAAAATTTTGGACATGTCAGATACATGCCCATGATTAGTCTCCCAAGGTTTCAAGCTATGAAGAGATCAATTAAAGTCATGAAAGAAAAAATTCCATAGATAGAATCACTAGGATTGAGCTAAATACATGCATAATTAAAGCTTGAAACTAAAGGGCTTTGATAGGTCACCCCAAGACCATTTCAATGAGGCTAAGATCACCTGAATTGGAAAAGTGTATGAGGAGATCTAATTTTTTGAAGTTTCCCTTAATTTCCCATAAAATTAAATGCAGGATTTACATTGTCAGTCATTCTTTTCATGCAGGCATCTCCTGATTGGTGAACTAATCATTAGTAGATGATGTGTAAACATGGGGTTAATCATAGACATCAAATGAGTGATCTGAATGATGCAATTAAATGGGCTTCAAAACTGTGGGATCAAATGCATGACATTGATTAAGATCAATGGTCACGATTACGTCTTCAACCTCTCGTTGTCTTTCGAAGACGTGCATATTTTTTAGCGGGATCCGAGCGATCCCGCCAACGAATCTGCATAAAACATCAAGGGAATGGTCAAGAAGATATAAACCACTAATCCAATAATAAAAATTTGATGGGATAATAATTTGTTTCACACTAAACCAAAGTTAGCTTACTAGGGCTCATGTTAGAGTTTATACCTCAAAGAAGCCCTCAATGAATGAGTTTCTCAATCAAGAAGCTTGAGAGGGAGATGAAGATCACTTCGCCTTCAAATGTTGAGCTCGGAAGATGGAAGGAGGTACGACTTTGGGTGGTGGGCAAAAAGATTTTATTAGAACTCGCTTGAATTGATGATCGAAGAGGGTTAAGAAGCTAGGGGAATGGAGAGGAACGCTTAGGGAGCTCTGGGGAAGAATTTAAAAAATGCTTGAATGAATCAAGCACTCTGGAATAAGTTGCCCTACTCAAGTCATTTTTGCAACCATGTACAGTCGGGATCACTTAGGTTGATGGCTAGATGGATGCCAAGTGGGAGAGGACACCTCCTCAGAGGTTTGTGAGCTTAGAGCCAATGGATTGAGCTACCGGGAAGCGTGGGATGAAGCTCTAGATGGAGGGGACCACTGGAGGTTTCTCCCATTAGCTCTGATCGTTGTCGGCCACTAGTTGGGTCAGGCCTATGTGGAAAGGATGTTGGGGTTCTAGTGAGCTCAATTAAGCCTGAGGCTGCTTGATTTCTAAGATGAGCTCCGATTGTCCCAAACCTTTATGATTTGTGTTAACTTGGGCTCAACTTGGTCAGACCAGCTCATTAGATTTATAGGGAAGGTGTATTAGGCCAAGAGCTACCCAATGCAAGTGAGAATTCATCCTGAGTTGGATTGTATAAGAAATGGGCTTAGGTCAAAGTGGTTTTGCCACATGAGGCTAGCCTAGGGCTGACCCAATTTAACCCATGGATTGAGCTGACTAGGGTAGGCACCTTGGTTCTAGGGCAAGCCAATGAAAGTGTTGATTGAGCTTGGCGAGGTCTAGGTTGGGAAATGGCTCAACCCTTAATGGTTTTAACCACTTTGAATTAGCCTAATTCTCAACTTAAGTTGACCCAATTGCTGGGCCAACTAGGGAAGGTGTGTTGGGTCATGGGGGATCCAATGTCACCATTAGCTTGATTCAATTTGGCTTAAGTTGAGGTTTAGTTTATGGGAGATCCTTCTTTGGACACTTGGGTCAAGTCAAATGGCTAACCCAAGTGAACACAAGGCTTGGGTCTTCAAGAGGGGTCTCTTAAGGACCTAATAGATCCTTTCATGAGTTTGAATGTGTTTGGAGAAGCCTTGGTCAAGAGATTTGAAAGAGGTAGGAGTGTATGTGAGGTATGGTCAAACTTAATTGAATTACTCAACAAAGTTTACCTAGGGTCAAGGGGTCCAGGGTATGCTCCATTGAGTTCAAATTGATCATATGAACTCAATGGAAGTATTATCAAGTCAATAGGAGTTCATTTGGTTTGAAATGGCCATTTGAATCCTTAAGGGATATTTTGGTTAACCATGGTTGACTTGGTCAACTTGGTCAAACAAAAGGATGGTTTTAGATCTGTTGTGTTCCTAATGATATTTAGGATTCATTAGAATAGGTTTTAAGGTTTGATATGGCTAGGCCATGTTGAATTTTGGGGAAAATATCAAAAATCCCATAAAAGGGTATTTTGATCTCTAATCAACTCTATGTTAAACTAGGTCCAACAAAATGTAGATTATTAGTCAACATGTAATATTTAAGGTTAGGGTCTAAAGTCTTGGAGAAGGTCCCAAGGTCAAATTCCATAGGGTAGAGGGTTTAGTGGCATATGTTATAAATATTTGAAGAATTTGCAGTCTTTAAAAATCAATTCTATATCTAGGGTTAGAAGCCTCATAATGAGCTTCAATTTGGAGGATTGACTCTAGAGACATATATAATCAATATGCCATGAATAGATCATAAATCAGATGTCATTTGACTTGGTTTTCAAGTGATAGAAAAGTAACACAGAAAAGGCTTCAGGACTTAGCCTTTTGGCCATGGATTTGGACTTAGGAATTTTGGGTTTGCGATGGATTTTGGACTTGGTTGGCTGAGTTTGAGTTGTTGATACCAATCACAATCAAGTAGATGATTGGGATTGATCTAAGTATGATTGATGTTTTATTGAAGGTTGACTTAAGATATGGAATTGAGGATTAAGATGGGATTTGGATGGAGATTTGGTCAGGGATCTTGGCTGGAATTTAGATGAGACCTATATGACTAACTGGTGGACAATTATCATTCCTTAGATCACAAAAGACAGATTTGGATTGGTCCTCATGACCTAATACAAAAATGATGTCCACATCCTATAAGTTCTATTTTTTCAAATATTTTTGAAATTTTCATTTCTAATCTTAGTAAGTTCATATGATAAGCCATTAAATCAACATGTCATTACTTTATCATTAAATTCCTTGTAAGAAATTACATTCAACCTAATTTTTATTTGACCTATTAATAATTAAATAGCTTATTAATATATAAAATTAGGTCTTATGTCATGTCATCACAATCAATTTAAGCCACAACTTCACGAATGTAGGGCTTACATGGTGCAAGGAGGACAAATAGAACCCCCGGCGAGCTCGACTAATAGAATTGAGGTATGAAGCAATAGTACAACTCAATTGATAGACACAATTGAATTCTACACAAAACTAATAATATTTTAGTAAAATAATTTAAATATTATGTATTAATCATTGCTATTTAAATTAATTATTTTATTTGAGTTTTATTTTTCTTAATTGAAACTTAAATTTTATATCAGATAATTAATATGTATTAGTAAAATATTTTATAATAAAAGCTTAGAATTTTCTAATTATTTTTTAGCATAAAAAGATCTCAATGTTTTTTTTTTTAAGATGAGTATATTATATATTATACTCATTTTTAAATAATTTTAATTATTTTAAAAAATATTTTTTCATTAAAATTTTTTATTTCATTCGTTTTTATAATTAATGAATATTTTTGTACACGTTATCTCTTGGGTAATGGTGATGGGATCGCCGTAGTTTATTATTAATATTATTATTACGATTAATATATTGAAGCTCTACATAGTTCTAAAGAAAAAACTTTAGTCAAATCAATGAGATGGATTTGTTCATTTTAGAATACAAGTCTTAGATATTTTCTTTTTACCCCACTAAGCTTAGCTGGGTTCGTGGGCGAATGTGATTAGAAATCTCCAACCCACATTTGATTTTTCTCTCATGCGGCACGTCGAGGAATTAGTTGATCAACAAAACATCTCCTTTACAGGTGAAATTATTCTTTACGGACGTCGAATGCCATCGGGAGACCAACCAGAATGCGTCATGTCTCCCCTTGCTTAGTACCCGGCTTAGTACTAGATACCGTAGCTCAGTACAGCTGACGTGGCGCACTCTGATTGATCTCCGAATGATAAACTACGTTTTATGTCCGCACAGTATATTCCATTCTATGAGATTTTACTTTCAAATATAGAAATATTGCATAAATAATAGAAATATTGGATAAATTCTAATATTGCAATTATTTTGAAAAACAAGCTGGCACGTGATTAATTAATATAGTAATAATATAATTAGAGATTAATATCTTAATAAAAATTTCCAAAAATATTATAAGAATTAAAATACCGATACCCAGAAATATTATTTCGCATACTAAAAAAATACAAAGTTTAGAATTATTATCTTCCTTGCTGGCTTGCTTCCCACAACTACAGCTACCTGTAGCTTTACCGCCGCCGCCTACACCGTCGGGAAACTCTTCAATTTCTCCGCAAACGCCGCCAGCGCTACCGATGACGAACCACCTTCAGTCATCGCGGCCGCCGCCTCCGCCTGAAGCTCCTTTGCGCTCTTCCTCAGCCTCTCACCTTCCTCCCCCTCCATCAAGTTCTTCACAACCCGGCTAATCTTCTTTCTGTCAAAAATTCCATCTTTCCTCGCCTTTAACCTCATCGCCACCTTCGCTCCCTCCACCATCATGACCGCGTTCATCCTCTGTTCTGCAAATAGCGGCCAAACAATCATCGGCACGCCACGCGCCATGCTCTCCAAGGTCGAGTTCCATCCACAGTGCGACAAAAATCCACCGGTTGAAGAATGAGCCAAAATATCCACTTGCGGTGCCCAGGAAGGAACCACCAAGCCAACTCCTTTTGTCCGCTCCAAAAACCCTTCAGGTAAATACGCTAATGGGTTGTCGGCGCTCTGCGCCTCGATGTAATTAGACCCAACAGAATTTAGATCGACGGGGGTTCGAACAACCCAGAGGAAACGTTGCCCACTCGCCTCTAATCCCAGCGCGAGCTCGCCTAGTTGCTCCGTTGAATGAGATCCCACGCTGCCGAAGGAGACGAAAAGAACGGATCCGGTTGGCTGTGAATCGAGCCATCTTAAGCAGTGGGCACCTTCCTCGCCGGAGACTGCGTGAGCGCGAATCAGCGGGCCGACGGCGTACAGCGTGGCCCGACCTGGTTCTTCTTTCTTGAGAAGGTTCGCGGCCTCTGGTTCGATTGCGTCGAAGGTGTTTACCAAAATGCCTTCCGCTTCACGGTAACGCTTGGCGTGCTCAAGCATCCATCTGTAGCATTCGTTCTTCCGGTCTTGAAGCGGGTGGAGGATTTCGGTGCCGGGGATGGGGGGGTAGCCGGGAAGGAGAACTGGCTGCTCGAGCTCCCAGAAATCGCAGGAGAGCTCAGCGTTGAGAGCAGGGAGATGGAGCATGAGGGTGACGAAGAGTAAATTCGTGGGGATGAAGATGAAATGTTGAATTTTGAGGGCTTTCGCGGCGTCGCAGCCGGTGGTGGTGAAGAGATCGGCGATGAAGGCGACGAGACGCGTTGAGGACAGGAGGGGTAGGAGGAGGGAGCGCAGGTGAGGGACTGAGCGGGCTGCGGCAATGGACATACGGGTTTCAACGGCGGAATTTTCGGGAAGATCGGAGAGAGGGATTGGGGGAAGGGAAATGGAAGTGATGGAGGAAGGGAGGGAGGCTAGGAAAGCGTCCTGTGTTTTGTTCGAGTGTTCGGAAAAGGTGATGAAGGTAACGGTGAAGTGGTGGCGGTCGACGAGGAGTTTGGCGAGCTCGGCCATGGGTAAAATGTGGCCCATGCCGGCACTGGGGAAAAAGACAATGTGAGGTTGCCTTGCTCCGTTATCCATGGATCTCTCCGTTTCTTCGATGAGGGAAATAGAGAGAGAAGTGAGCGGGTTGAATGGGGGAAAGTGGAGCCATTTATAAAGATCGCATCTTGAAAAAGTCCACAGCAAGTGGAAGAGAAAATTTGTTATTTAAATATTTTAGATTTAGTTAACATGTCTAGCATTTAATATTTCTCATAAATCTTTTTAGAAATTATATCAAGAAAAGAATTTTTATATGAGATTATTGAGTTTATCAAATCAAAATTTTGGAGAAGACTTTGCATCATGATGTGAGTAATCAATTAAGTGTACAATTTCATCTTTTCTTTGAAATTTTAAATCATAATATATAAATATCTTATGTTCTGAAATTTCAAACATTGGTTGAAATTATATGAACAACTCAATATTTATACAAAATAATGATAGGATAAAGTGATGGAATAAAGAGACAGAAATTACAAATATGTAACTGTCACAATCTCAGTGAGGAGAGATTATTCTGTGCGGTCATCGAACCGTCCGGAGATGAATCCAGATGTGTCATGTCACCCGGTACATAGTGGAACAGTGCCGGTACACAGTAAAAAAGTGTCATGGTGTGTCCTGATTTGTCTCCGGACTGATTCTGATGACCGCACGGAATAATTTCACCTCAGAGACCACTAGATATATGGATAACTAGCAATCAAAGTTTTTATCAACTTGGAATTGTATTAATCTATAAGAAAATGTAAGATAATGAAGAAAAAAATTATTATAGTGTTTTCACTTAAGAAATTTTCTTAGGTTCACGCTAGCAAGTGGACATTGGGAAGTTTTATACTTATGAGAGGAAGAAGAAATTTGTAGGTTAGAATGTTCTAGCTAAAAGTTGGTGAGAAGAAATTTTAAAATTCTCATATTTATTATAAGGATATTTGGTTGCAAGCTCTTAGAATTCAAGTGTATTACAAATACATTATTAAACAAGCTTAAATGTGCTCCAAATTAATACTTTTTAGTGTGTGGTTTTTTGTAAAGTAATCATGATATTATTTTTTAATGTTCAAATGTTACAAGTGTATCAATATATTTTAATTTTTAATTTTTTGGATTTTTTATTTGGCACAAATTGATGCAGAGGCTAGAGCTCAAAGCAATGAGGTCATCATGGAAGTTAGAGATCTCTTGGTCGAAGGTTTAACGCCACTGCGCTGCCACCCAACACAACAACATTGCATGCAAAATCTAGAATTTCTGTAGAATAGAGCCTTCAATGTCGCAACAGAAACTCTGGTGTCGCTGTGCTAACAGACCCAACGCCACAACATTCATAAGTGTAGCGTCACAGCTCTAATTCAGACATAAATTTTGATTCTCAAATGTGTATGTGTATTAAAAAAATTTTAGCTTGTTACAAAATATATGAAAACCAACACATACAAAATGAACCAATTATCAAAATAACTCATTCTATAGCATATCAAAACTTACACATTTGAAATTTCTCAAACTTTGTAAAATCATTTAAAACCAAAAAAAAAAAACTATTCGTACAAACGTCAAAATTGAAACAAAAATAGGGTATTGGTAATCTACCTTGTGACACCCTTAAATCTAAAATGAAATAATTGTATCTGTTTTATCATCTTAATTATTACCAGAGCTACTATTTATTCATTTACTTAATATTTCCAACGAAAGTCATTACCAATCATATATATCAAAATGTAATTCTATATTCATTCTTTTAAGATGTGATTTACAATAGCTAGGAAATCATTCAATACATTAATATATCTTTCAGCTCCTAAGTATAATAGAATAAAAGGAAAAAAAAATTTAAAAAAAAAATGGAAATGTTGATCAGCCTCAGTTTATAGGATCATGCCCCTTTCCCGGACCTGAAATCAAAACTACATAATGAGCTTACAAAGCTTAGTAGGCAACTGAAATTATCAATGCTTTCAATGCAAGATCTTGAGAATTAATATGGATGATCATCTCAATCATTATCAAATCAATAATCAATATATACAATAAACAATCTATAAAATCACTATAAAAATTAATATGATCAACAAATCAAAAGTATCCCACTAATCATAGGAATATGTCAACAAATAAGAAAACCAATAAATGCTTATAAAATAATGTTAGGTGCTATATAGTAAAATGTATGTTGATTATCTATTAATGATATTCATGCCAATGATTTTATCATCTGCTTTATAAATCATTATGGCATATCTCAATGTGTTATATCAATATGTCATACTAGTATGTTTTATCAATATGTTAATTAACATATATCATTTTTCCTATCACATGCTATGTTATATCAATCTTAATGTTGGTTCTATCAATTATATATATCAATGTATTCATACTCTCTTATATAATGTATGCAAATATGAATACAATAAAAATAGCATAGTCGAAATTCTATCAATCATTATATCATGTATCAGTGTGTTATATCAATATGTTATACCAGTATGTTGTATCAATATGTCAATTAATGTCTATCATTTTTCCTGCCACATGTTATGCTATATTATATCAATATTAATGCTGGTTATATTAATTATATCTATCAATGTATTCATATGCTCTTATGTAATGCATGTAAATATGAATATAATAAAAATAACATAGCATGAATTCTATTAATCATTATGTCATGTATCAGTGTGTTATAGTAATATGCTATACCAGTATGTTGTATCAATATGTCAATTAATGTCTATCATTTTTCCTGCCACATGCTATGCTATGTTATATCAATCTTAATGCTGGTTCTATCAATTATATCTATCAATGTATTCATATTGCTCATATGTAATGCATGTAAATATGAATACAATAAAAATAACACAGTAGGACATCCAATTAGTTACATGCTATTTTCTAGTTTCCCATATCAGGGGGCTATCTTATAAGAATCGTCACTCTTGCACGTTGGTATATTTTGTCCCCTTATGACTCCCTATCTTGTATCTTATATTAGGATTATACTATAACCTATAATTTAAAGGAAAGCCCATGACATACCCTCCTGTACATGGTATCTTGCTCCAACCAATCTGAATTATTTACAACTAGTAAGTCTTGCTAGCACTAGCACATTTATCTTATATCGATCATATCATATGTGAAATGCAATTAATCAATTAAATACAAGAAAATCTATACATTATGCATTTACTTTAGAAAATTAT
>NW_021319455.1:1319142-1360468 GCF_001605985.2 Dendrobium catenatum
TAGGACTAAAACAAAACAAGTAAAAAGAGCTAGTATTATAGTCAAACATTACTACTAGGGCAAAACTACAATGCACAATATTAGAAGCAAAGTGCTAATGTAAAGTTGCTAAAGTTGTAAATAAAACGTTAGTATTGGTGTCGAAACAATGAAAAGTATAAAACTAAGTGCTACTGCTAAATCTCCACTAAGCTAAGTTTGATAGACAACCTCTAATAGAGGCCGTAAGTCCTGCTTTAGCAGCCAATCAGGGTATTGGGGAAACTTTCTAGGACATTTCATGTCCTTGATAATATACATGCTACTTTCAATGAAAGAAGTAAGTCCTACAATTAACATGCTAGGGAAACTTCCAAGTGAAGTAAACCAGCCCTAAGCTAAACCTAAAACTTACGGGCAACTTCAAAACGAAGTTGTAAGCCCCGACCTAAACTTAAAACCTACGGGCAACTCTTAAGCGGAGTCGTAAGCCTCGACCTAAACCTAAATCTATGGGTAACTCCCAAGCAGAGCCGTAAGCCCCAATCCAAACCAAACCGCCATAACACTAAAACCCACATTAATAACTTCAGTTTTCTCGGGATCCTTGAGAGGAGGTAATCCATGATTGCTAATCAGATTTTTGGCCACTACGATCAATGATTGTTAGTGTTGGTATACTGAGATCTACGGTATTCCCGGGATGACGAAACCATAGGATTTTGATCGGGTCTTGCCCTCATAAGATTAAAACACTTGCACATCTAAAAATTAATTCTTCCTTAATCGTGGGTTCTCTTCTATATGATAGGAGGGGTAATTAACTATGGAGGCTTGCCCTCATAAGTAGGAACCCATAACTAAATAAATCTCGATGTAATTATCATGGGAAATCTGGTTCATTAACATCCAATCTACCTTAGGGAAAAATGGAACCTTAAGCCCATGAAGCCGGATTCTTGTCGTAAGCGCCATCTTTTCCTAAGAGAACATAAAGAGACATATTCTTGATACAAAGCATGCATATTTGATGTCTCAACTTTATATCTTTTTGAAAAGCAAGGTGTGTGTATTAAACAATCAAATTGAAATTTTGAGTTTGATTTCTATTCAATTTATTTTAATGGTTTTTTTTTAATAAATTTCTAGTATTAATTTTAGTTTCGCTATGCCTATGATGTCAGGCATTAAAAGAGAAGCATAATATTAAGTTAAGTGTTGCATAGATGAGTATGCTTAGGTGGTTGAGTGGCTTTACTCTTAGAGACAGGATATAAAATGAGCATATAAGTGAAAAAGTTTAAGTAGCTCCAGTGGAAGATAAGATTAAAGAGAGTGGCCTTAGATGGTTTGGTCACATAAAACGGTGGCCTTCCGTTGACTTGGTGAGGAAAGTAGATGTCCTAGATTTGACTTATTTAAGAAAGGTTGAGGTAGACCTAAAAATACTTGGTTAGAAAATATTAGAAATGACCTTTCTTATTAGATTTAAATGAGAATTTAACTCTTAACATGACATAATGGAGAAAAAAGGATTCATGTTGCCGACCCCACTTAGTGGGATAAATTCTTCTTGTTGTTGTTGTATGCCTATGATGATGTTGAGGAGAATGGGTTTTTCTTGCTAACTATTCTCCCATCTTCAGGTTCAATTGAATTCATTATGTAGTTTGGTTCATTGTTGCTATTAGGTTGGTTCACTACTTTTATTGCATTTATTCTCTATTTCTTTTTGGGTTCCTTAAGGTTCATAGTTTATTGCTACTGTTGGCCTGGTTAATTATTGTTTAATTCTTTGCTGGTTTGGTTGATGGGTGTGACTCGCAATTTCCAATACCTATGTTGTCGCATTTGGTGTGAGGAATTTGGCTCCCTTACGCTTTTGGGATTGTTATTACAACTTGTGACTTGTGAAATTGTGATTCCTTGTGATCCGAATGATTATCCCCATTTTGACCCTTCAAATAGGAAACATGATAGAGGTTGGCAATCCAATTAGACACAAGTTCAATCCACACCTATTTTGATTTTACTATTCATAATTAAGGGACTAAAAAACTTGTTTGCCTAGATTTTCTCAAAAAATTAAAATCTTTTCATGATCATCTAAAAATCCAACTCAATCATTCATATGGAAACACATAATTAAATTCATTGAAAGAAACTATAAAACTTTTAGTCAACATTATGGAGGAATTATCACATATTAGATTTCTTTAATATGCATGATACGTGTTCGCCTTTGGTACATCAAAATACAAAGATGAAGGATAAGTCTGATCACGATGCAATCAGCTTTTTTTTTTCTTACCTGAAACAAGAATATTTGGTGGGATAGAAAGCTCATTCTGATAAACAAGTTAAATACAGAGTTTATAATATGTGGGCAGTAATATAACATGTTATGTTGATATTTTAAAATAACATAAGTATTCATAATCATACATAATTAGCTTTAGTACAATAAGCCCAAAAAAATGCATGCTTGGATAACTGAATAAGTAGAGAGCACAATTATAAGTAATAATCATGGGTATCTATAATGAATGAAAATATAATTGGTAAGAATCCAATTATTCAGTGCATTATGCCACTCAAATATTAAGATCAAAATGCAATTTACTCAAATATTTCTATTCTTATTTTTATTTGTTATAGTTTTAGAAATGTCGTATAAAGATTGTCTAGATTTTGACATATTTTTAAGTTATATGATCATTATTTAGTCCATCGGTCTATCATAACTGTTGATAAGTATTGGACTTAACTCCAACATAAAAATTATCAATTGGCTTCTTAATAATGCTTTGGACTATTTCATATAATTATTGAGTAGGTCTGTCTTAGAGCCAAACTTATGACTTGCTACATAGATGTGATGACCTCGAGAGGTTACATTCTGAAAATGAATTTTCTTAATAAGAGTCTTTGAAGGCAATAGAAAATGAAAAAAAAAAAAAAATTGTGAGATTCACAATTGGGTATTTAGTTCCAATCTATGGTGATGTATAGTTTCTTGATTAGATTGTTAGAGGAGATTTAAAATCATCATTTGATTGCAATTATTATAAACTTTTGCATGGGTGTTTGTCATGGGACTCAAGTCTTAACGATTATAGTATTTGGGATGTGGAGGATTGAACTTGAAATTTGGGACTTTTAACTCTACTATGCAATCAAGACAACCTACTTGAGAATGCGAGCTCAGCATGATAAGGATTTTGAATTTGAAAGAGGTTTGCAAGCTTTACATGATAAGGATTTTGAATTTGAAAGAGGATTGTGAGCTTTACAAGATAATTGCACATCTTTTGAGACATATGTACGCTTCATAGGGCAAGTTGGATTTGAAGTTGTACTATTTTTAGTGTGTGCGATATTTTTTAATTTTAGGTTTAAGAGCTGGTTTGTTTATCAGAGCATATACGCATGAGTTTGTGTTCTTTTTTATCTTTCCAATGAGACATGCTTCTCATTTTAAGTTTTCATTCATTTTTATTTTTTATTTTTATACTTTTTTATCACATTTGTAGTCAAGGTTCTTTTCATTTTATTTTTTTTAGTATTTTCACTAAATAATTTTGCACTCTCTTGGCTTTGCTCTTGCAGGGGGCATTTGGGTGAATATTGGTCCAGCCTAAAAGCATATATAATCGATGTCTTAAGGCCTCATGGCTAAGGACTTTAAACCCACCACGCTTAAAAAGTGTGCATTAGACTTAATATACCTCCATGAAAATAAGTATGACGCGTGATGGAGTATTCTCATTGAGTTGAGATAATATCATAGGTCTTTAACTCATCATGCTTAAAAAGTGTGCATATGTTTTTTTTATATGCAAAGGAACATTACATCGTAACATGGTTTCTGTGCATCAAAATGATGCTTGCAGGTAGTTATACAGATCGGCGAGGATGCTTTTGACATTATACTGTGTTGTAAGGCGAGTATTGGCGATGAGGCGAATAATTAGGATTAGAATTGAGAGAGAGAAAGAAAGAGTTGTAGAGAGGGTGGTTGAGAGAAAGGGATAGACAAAAATATAAAGGAGAGGGAGTGACAGAGATAGGGGGTGGTCTAGAGGTGGTCGAATGACAATTTTTGCTGGCATAGGTTGGAGGTTGGGTGGCTTTTTGGTAGCATAACTTTTATAGTCCTTAAGCAGAATTTGACTTCAATCCTCATAAACAAAAAAAAATTACAACTTTAAATTCTTCATAATTTTAAATGCCTTCTCTTTACCATTTAACCTTAAATTTGCACGTCTCAAGATCCCTTATTCCCCTTCACACAGTGGTGCTCTCGTTAGTGCCCTTGCCAGTGACCTTTTCGTCACATCGACTTTGCTTTAGTCTTGTCGAGAGTTTCAAAAACTTGGAGACTAGCGGGACCGGTGAGGTGAGGTTAGGATTGGAGGTTAGGTCTTTAGGAGCAAGCTGGGCGGTTAGGGTAGCAGTGGGTTTTTGGAAGTCTTTGGTGAGAAGTGTTAGGAGATGAGATTGTGTATGATTAATGGTTTGGAGAGAAAAGCGGGTGCAAGTGAGAGAAAGTCTATGAAGCAGAAACGCAGATGAACATGTATGGCCATGCCGATATGTCAGAATTTTAATAAGTAAAAAACGATACACCATCGACACAATTATAGTTTTTTTTTTAATTATTAATATTATAATATTTTTTTTAATAAATACATCACCTGATAATTATAATATAGGGAGTTGTTTAAGAAGGTTCTTAATTAAAAATAATTAATTAGGAGATGTTTTCTAATTTAAGAGAGCATATTTGGGGGCTAATTTAGAGGGGATTAATTAGGAAATATTTCATAATTGAAGAGGGCAGATTTTGGGGCTGATTTAGGGGATGATTTGGAGGGGATTAATTAGGAAATATTTCTTAATTGAAGAGGACATATATAGGAGCTGATTGGATTGGATTAATTAAGAAATGTTTCCTAATTGAAGACGACAGATTTATGGGCTGATTTGAGGGCTGATATGGGAGCGAAATAATTAAGGAAATAGGAGGTAATTGGGAGAGGGATGTTTGGGTATTTATTGTTTATTGTTTTCTTTAAATAGGTGATTTTCCTAGGATTAGGGCAAGGTGTTATTTGCTGAAATTAGATTGTTCTTGGGCTATTTGGACTCTAACCAACGGTTAGAGATTTGGTAAAGCCAGATCTTCCTCTCTAATTGAAGATTCACTTGTATCTTGTCTTTTCTTTCATAAAACTTTCAATAAAAAAGTGTTCATGTGTTTTATTCTTGATTTTCTTAGCATTGGTTTTCTGAAATTGCTGAAATCAGATTTTAGCTAAGGCTTTTCCTAAATTTTCGCAAGCACTTCCTATCAAATTGGCATCAGAGCAGATTTTGGGATTGTTTTTGAGCTATTTCTATGAAAACCAGTAGCTATTTTTTGGCCGGAAGAGGGATTGTTTGCTGTTTTTTGGTGTCAAGATCCATATTTTTGAGTCTACAAAGATCTGGATATTGATGGCAGTCAAGAAAGTGGATATGTTGGAAGAACGCCTTGAAGGGGAGATGAGCCAAATGAAAGCAATAGTGGATGATAGAATTCAGCCATGGAAGGCCAAGTTTTAGATCTCCACGAGATGGTGAAAAAGATATTGGAAAATCAAAATCAAACGGGGGCATCGGAGGCAAGGGTTTCTGTAGGGAGAAATACAAATTTTGAAATTCGTTGAGGGAAATGATGTGGAGATCATTGAGGAGAGAGGTAGGAGGTATGAAGAGTGTGGTTATGTGGGGGTATGAAATAAGGGGTGCTAATTGGGATAGAAAAGATGGGGATTATGGTGGGAGGGGTGCTGGGGAGGAGAAGAGAAAGTGAAGAGGGTATGGGTATGAGCGTGGAAGGGAGGATCGGGACACTTGGGGAGGATCAAAAACTTGGGAAAGGAGAAATTGTGGAGGATTCAGGGAAAATGGAGGAGATCTAAAGATACGAAAGTTGAAGATGCCTATTTTTGAAGGGGAGGATGCACGTTGGTGGATCTACAAGGTGGAAAGGTATTTCCTCGTTAATGGGTTGACGGAGGAGGAAAAATTGACGGTAGCTGGCTTATGTTTGTAAGGGAAGGCGTTGTCTTGGTGCTAGTGGAGAGAGATGCGATAACCCATACCGAATTGGAGGGAGTTCAAGGATTTGACTGTTAGAACGATTCCTAACCGGCAGGGGAGGAGACTTCTACGAGCAGTTCTTCGCCTTGACACAGGAAGGTTCAGTGATAGAATACTGAGAGAGGTTCGAGTACCTTGCTACCTGATTGGACCGCATTTCTGAGACAGTGCTAGAGGGGAACTTCTTGAAGGGATTGACACCAGAGATCATGGTAACGATTAGAGTAATGAGGCCTCGTGACTTGGGAGAAGCTATGGAGCTGACACAACTAGTGGAGGTTCAGAAGTATCAGGAGAGGGGATCCAAAGGCAGTAGTTCAGGTGGCTTTTATAGGATGACTACTTTTTTAGCACCCAAAGGGCCTGTATCGGGCAACATTCGTGAGACTCCCAGGGAGAAGAAGCCAGTAGGAGGAGGAAGTGGGGGGAACTTCAAAAGACTAATTGAGATGGAGATGCAGGAGAAGAGGGCGAAGGGACTATGCTTCCGATGTGATGAGAAGTATACTTCAGGGCACAAGTGTAGAGACTGAACTCTTCAGTTTCTCATCGTCTGTGATGACAAGGAAACTGAGGGAGGTAAGAGTGAAGTAGAGAGAGGTGGAGGTCAAGCTGCATGTGGATGTGGCAAAGGTCTCCCTGAACTCAATGGTAGTATTCACTCGGAATCATGCCATGAAGGTGAAGGTGGAAATAGCAGACATGGAGGTAATGGTGATGATTGATAGTGAGACTACCCACTATGTCTTCTCTAACTAGGTCATGGGCAAATTGGGGGTGACATTGATGGATACAGGGTCTTATGGTGTGATGATAGGTACAAGAAAGGTGGAAACGGTTCAGGGGATAAGTTTGTGGAGTTGTGTTAACTATATCGGGGGTTCAAGTGAGGGAAGATTTTATCCCATTGGAGTTAAGGAGCACTGATGCCATCCTAGGGATGAAGTGGCTGCAGACCTTGGGGGCACCAAGGTCAACTGGGGAGCATTGACGATGGAGTTGATGGTGGAAGGGAGAAGAGTAGTGATCATGGGAGATGCATGGCTCACAAAAGTCATGGTATCACTTAAAACTATGGTGATGATCATACAGGAGATGGGGAATGTTATCTGGTGGAACTTCATAGGCTGAAGGGGATTAGATTGGAAGAGGGTGGAGACATTCCTCTTTCAGTGTAGCTATTGATTCAACAGTTCAGTGAGATTTCTTATCCGCCTCAGGGTTTGCCACACCTTCGAGGGAGCAGGAGCATGGTATTATCTTGAAGGAAGTAGTCTCACCTATCAGTGTCATCCGTATTTTTATCTCCAAGGATGAAGGATGAGATCGAGAGATTGATCAAGGAGATGCTGGAGTCAAGGATCATTCGGCCCAATGTTAGTTAATTTTTCAGTCCAGTACTATTAATCAAGTGCTTTAGCAGCAGTTTCCTTCATTCCACCTTGAGGACAAGATGACACTTTAGGAGGGGAGTATTGGTAGTCTGGTTGATTTGATCGGGAGAGAATTAGGAAATTTTCTAATAAAGAGGGAATTGTTTAGGAAGGTTTTTAATCAAAAGGAATTAATTAGGAGATGTTTCCTAATTGAAGAGAGCATATTTGGGCTGATTTAGAGCGGATTAATTAGAAAATATTTGCTAATTGAAGTGGGCAAATTTGGGGGATGATTTGGAGAGGATTAATTAGGAAATGTTTCCTAATTGAAGAGGACATATTTAGGGGCTGATTTTGAGGCGATAATTAGAAAATATTTCATCATTGAAGAGGGCAGATTTATGGGCTGATTTGAGGGTTGATTTGGGAGGAAAATAATTAAGGAAATAGGAGGGAATTGGGGGAAGCGATGTTTGGGTATTTGTTGTTTATTGTTTGTTTTAAATAGGTGATTTTCATAGTGTTAGGGCGAGGTTGTTTTGCTGAAATTAGATTGTTCTTAGGGTGTTTGGGCTCTAGCTGACGGCTAGAGATTTGGGAGAGCTGGATCTTCTTCTCCAATTGAAGATTCACTTATATCTTGTCTTTTGTTTTGGAAAACTTTCAATAAAAAAAAGTGTTTGTGTGTTTTATCTGAAATTGTAGAAATCAGATTTCAGCTAAGGCTTTTCCTAAATTTTTGCAAGCACTTTCTATTACTTGATAATAATAATAATAAATGAAAAATAAACACTTATAATAATAAATGAAATTCTTTATAACATGTGATGATTGTCATTTGATAGCAACACTAAAATATTAGTATTCTTGAATTTTCATTAATTATCACAAATTTCGCACTTGTATTTATATCTTACAGGCGAGTCGTCCCTTATGCTTAAGTGTTTGTGCATATTTGGCTTGTGTCAGGTCATGTTTAACCCATATAAGAATCTAATTTTGTCTCAAAATGCTTTTGACATAATTTTGAGCATGTTAGACATGTGTTAGGGCGTGGTAGAGACATGTTGGAGATGTGTCGTGTCCAACATATACATGAAAGGTGCTTGAACATGTTCGTGCTTCCTTGGAGAAAGTGCACGAGAGAATTCAAGAATGGGAATAGTTGGCTTGTGAAGTATTGAGGAGAGTGGAGCATGTTGATGTTTGTTGCTTGAATGGGAGAGAGGGCTCGCAGGAGAAGTGAATCACATGATGGGCTTTGTGAGAGCGTGATCAAGAGCGAAAAATAAGAACCGCAGTTGATTGAAAGTGCGATCGAGTGAACAGTTGGAGAAGGGACATTCGGGATACCAGACTGGATGCAATTTGATTATTTTGGATTTTTTAATAGGATATATTTATAAATGAATTTTTTTTAGTTATTATTATAATTTTCATATGTTTCTTGGATTGCCCTTTGCAAATTTTCAGGTCACTATCACATGTCAATTTTACAATCATGAAGCATGTATTATATGAAAATAACAATAGATTGTCTTTAAAAGATAATCATAACAAAATTTAACTAATTTAATGAGATGCGATAATGAGGGAATAAAATTTTAGATTACTTTTGATCTTAGCTTTTGATGTTTTTGAGTATTAAATGAATGCTTTAGCTTCCACTCATATATATGTTGTCATTTTTATCATGTGATGTATGCTGGGAAATTGAATAATTTTCCACTCTTCTCTTAGGAATTTCATGTCGAGTCATTAATTTATACAAATCTATAACTTTCTAATATACTGTATTAAATTTTTTCCTTAAAATATAGGTCGATGATTTACTTAACCAGAGGGACCAAATACATTCCTCATTCACGACAATGCGCACAGTCGCCAACTCAACTGCAACCATCAATGGTGGCAGTAGCAGTAGCAGTAGAACTCGCACTGATGACATCAGTATAGATAGCCAGTCAGAGGATGGAAGTTTGGATGGCAAGGACAAATCAAACAAGAAGAAATGGTTCAATCTTAATCTTGGCCGGTCTGATAAAAAATTGTGAACCCTCCTACCTATACAGATCATCTGAGACAAAAATGGAATAGCAAGGGCCACATATTCTTTTCGGTAATTGCTTGGCGTTCAGGTAACAACTTTTCACTGCTATGTTTGTTCTCATTCGTTCACATGAGCCTCTTATAGGTTGCTGTAAGTTTTGTTACCAGATCTTTAGATCTATCTACTTCTCTTTGCCTTTCTGCTTGGTGGCAGGTCAATTATGTTTGCCAATTTGTTTCTAGGGCTGTAAAGACATTTGTCACTGTTGATAATCCTCTCATTATTCTTGTTTCATAAGTAAAGCCAATTATAAGGATTTGAAACGGATTTTTGTACATAACAGAGACTGCAATAGCTTTTGGTTTCTTATCTGTTCTAAAATATATAAGATTTTATGTCGAATTGAACCTGTACAACCATGTCTGGGGAACTTCTTAAATGAACTTTGTGAAAGGCTGTATTCATTTTTGCTTCCCATTTTTGACATTTTGTGCTGCATTTCTGAAGTTTGTCAAAGCAATAGATTTCATGTTTATTTTTGTGAAGGGCTGTTCTCATTCTTTTTGGCATTTTATGCGGCCTTTATTGAATGCAAGGTTACTTATATCTTAAGAACTGGAATCATGACTATTGTTTCTTTGTTTTCAGAATATTGAACGAAAAGTTCACAGATATATGACTTTGAATTTACAATCTTCCGAAAGAGAGTGAAATTCTCAACCATTGTAGCAATGGAAAGCCACCCCTTGTCTATTTTTTTTTTTGGGTTTGGATCTATTGGAAGTATTATACATATTGTTAACAATATAAGCTTTAGGCCTCTTGATGGGATGTGGCTTTGTGTTCCTATATTAAGGTTTTGTTTGGGACGATTTTCTTTCTACTTAAAGCAGCTTTTCAGTATAAAATTTTTAATTTTTGTACTAAAAAGTTGCTTTAAGAAATAACACGAAAGTCTTCCCAAACGAAGCCTAAGGCTTCATTTGGAGGCTTTCTTACCGCTTTATAAAGCAGTTTTTTAGTACATAAATTTTTATCTCAAATAAATTGTGTTAAAAAGCTACTTTAAAAAGAAATAAGAAAATCGTCTAAATCCGGCCTAAATAAAATTTTTAAATATGTCAAGACCAATTCCTCTATCCTATGGCATAGGTCATCATTGGGCCATGCAATTCTTATGTCTCTCTTCCCATTTGATCTATTTATTAATTCATTATTTCATTTGAAGTTTGAGTACAATCCTCTTACCTTTTGGCATTTTATTCTCAGATCAAAATATAATTTTTGTATTGATTAAATAGGCTTTGCTTAACACGCTAAAATCACCCATGCCTATTTCATGTGAAAATTAAGATTCAATTGCTATTTAATGAATTAATGTAGCACGGTAATATTATAATTATTAATTATTGTAAAGAATATTTGTAAGGGGATTTTTGAATGGAGTTATACATTTCTACTTATGAACTTGACATCAAACTAAATTTGATTTGTGCCTTTTAGAGGATAAGGGTACTTGAATTTTTTTTTTTTTTTTTTTTTAACTTGCAATCTCATCAAAGATATTAAATTTAATTTCAAAATTTAGCATAAAGTTATGCTTGCAAGGTTGATAATACTCAGCCTACCCTTAGATGTAGGGGAATCAACATTTATCATTTAACAAGAAGAGCTCTTTATCATCCGGTGAATTATTATGTTCGGTCACTAGATGTCTGGACACCAAATCCAGACGTGTCACGTCACCTGAATGCACTGGGTCTCGGTGCATTTTGGTGACGCGGCGCATCTGGATTGGTGTCCGGACGAATACGGACACCGGATATAAAGGTTCGAAGGCGAATTAGAATGTGTCATGTCATTCAATACACAAAGGTATATGACATTGACATACAATTAAAAAGTTATGTGGTGCGTCTTGATCCAACTCTAGACAGCGTCTTGGTGACCGTACAGAATAATTTCACTTAATTTTTACCCATAATGAGATCTGTCACATATTGTTGTAGGACAAGAAACAAAGAGGAAGCATATAAGAGTTGAAGTGAGGATAGAATTTGTAATAGTCAATCTCTAGTTTTTGAAAAAATTTGGATTTCCAATAGGCATTTTATCTTGATCTTATTAATGATAAAAGGTCTTCCAAAATAAAGAGAAAACCCCAAATATTTGATCAGAAGCATCGAAGTCAAATAAGATGCTGTTTATTTTTTAAGATATAAAAATAAAATAATATACTGTTTCAACCAAAAATCTTTTGACAATAAGAAGCCTTTAAAATTGCCAAGAGGCAGAATCAAATGACATAGCTAAAAAGCCTCAAAAACAACTTTCTTCTAAGACCATTGAACCAAATAGCAAGCCTCAAAATAATTTTGCATAACCTATGACCACTTCAAAAAGGAGAATTATATAATATTAAGGTTTTGCTTGCGATAAATTTTTTATTGCTTTCTAAAGTAGCATTTTAGTTTTAGTATAAAAATTTTTAGTTTAAATTTTTTTGTACTAAAATGCTGCTTTAAAAAATAAAAAGAAAGCTATTTGAAGGACACCTTTCTTACTGCTTCTTAAAGCAATTTTTTAGTACAAAAATTAAAATTTTTATAAAAAAAAACTGTTTAAGAAGCAGTAAGAAAGCCGTCCCAAACAAAGCCAAAGAGCATACTCGGATTGGAGCTAACTTCAAGAAAGAAAAAGCTGTCTTTGGTAAACCAAAGGTTATTAATTTGGGAAGCACCATTGGCAGAAATGAAAGCCTTTGATGATTTTTTCAACCCCATTCATTTTGCCCATTGGAAAGACTCTGATCAACCTTTATTTTATATCCTTCAATGTTTTGTCAACTCTATTAGTTTAGGCCAAATTTCTTAAAATAATTTTTTAGTACAAAAATTAAAATTTTTATTAAAAAAAACTGTTTAAGAAGCAGTAAGAAAGCCGTCCCAAACAAAGCCAAAGAGCATATATACTCGGATTGGAGCTAACTTCAAGAAAGAAAAAGCTGTCTTTGGTAAACCAAAGGTTATTAATTTGGGAAGCACCATTGGCAGAAATGAAAGCCTTTGATGATTTTTTCAACCCCATTCATTTTGCCCATTGGAAAGACTCTGATCAACCTTTATTTTATATCCTTCAATGTTTTGTCAACTCTATTAGTTTAGGCCAAATTCCTCTCCAAGTTTCTACTTGATAAGAGTGTTCTTAGACCATTTCTTCATGAACTATAGCCAGCTTTAACAGCAAAAAGAAGAAGCCCTTCCTTCAGTTTATCTGCTTAAGTAATTTGACTCTATCAATGTCTAATGATGCTTTGCTGAATCAAAATATATTAAGAAATGCTTTATCTTTCACTGCAGTGATTGATTAATTTAAGCAATCAGTAAAAGCTGTCAGATTGCTGCTAATCAACACTGACCAAATCATAATTATATATAATTACACCTTTTATTTCTATTCTTATTCATTTTTCAGGATTTTGGACCATTTTATTTTTAATTTATTCTTTTGTACATAAATATTTTTTATGATTATGGAAGCATATATGGAAAATTTTATTTTAGGATATAAAATTTTTATGAAGTTAAATTTCTATATGGATATTAAAAGAAAAAGTAGATTGAAAATTAAAAAAATTACCCTTTATGTTTTTATGTTAGATTCTTTTAGGAAGGAGTGAGGGATCAGTGTCTATTGGATTACCAAAAAAAAAAAACAAAGTGTCTATTGGATCATATGTGAGCCATTGGGAGAGTATTCTCTTCAAAGAGAATTCATATCCTTCACAAAGTATTGGAGTGAAGAAGGTAGGTTCAAAAGGGTAATTTTTATACTAGAAAGTTGTTTTGAGAAGCAATAAGAAAGCCATTCCAAATGAAATCTTAGGATTTGTTTGGGACGGCTTTCTTACTACTTCTTAAAGTAGATTTTTAGTTGAAAAATTAATAATTTTGGACTAAAAAGCTACTTTAAGAAGCAGTAAGAAAGCCGTCCCAAACAAAGCCTTTGTCTCAAATGCTTCATTCCATTAAGCAAAATTGAAATAATAATAGTGCAAATCGAGTTATATAAAATTTTATTTTTTTCCCCCATCGAAGAATTCAAGCGAAAGTGGGTAAAATAGGTCATGGATAAACAAAAGTTTGAGGGTGTATCAAGGTTTTATTATCTTGAGAAGCAATATCTAAATGAGAGAAAGCAATGGACTTATATATTCCAAAGGATAATTACAAAGACATGAGTCCTATAGTTCTTGCAATTCATAAGAGGCTTGTCCAATAAATGAGGGGTAAGTTTACATTAACCATTTTGATGTGAGTATAGGAATTGAACTTCTATTTTCTCAAAAATTGAAAGAGAAACCTTAGATTAGCCTTATAATACTTCAAACAAGTATATGCCTAAATTAGAAAATGCATTCCCTAGCAAATCTAATGCATGTAGTAGGGATATAAAGATATTATAAAAAATGTGCATACAACAACAACATCAAGCCTTTATCACATTACGTGGGATTTATTACATTAATCATTTTTCTCCATTGTCATGTTAAGAGACACAATGTAAGATAGTTAACTAATAAGTATGAATAAATCCTACAATCTCATCTAATAGGAAATATAAAGAAAAATATCTTCACATGAGGGCCTTTATGCATTATGATCATATGTCAACTAGAGTTTTTTTTACTAATATGGTGTCTATAACCTATGGAATATAGCATATATTACGATATAACATTTGACACTTGATTTTCATCGACATCTCTTTAGAATCAATCTCCCTTTTCCCATGTCAATCATCCAAACGATCTGAGTGACAAGATTTCGAGCTAGTGTACGTAGAGGTTCCTGACGTGAGCATACTGCACAAGGGTACATACATGATGGAGGCAATGGCATATCTCGATTGGGTTAGACCTAAGCTCAGCTCGATGCCGCCAAGGACTAAGCAAGGAATTATCATTCAAGCTTTATAATAATAATAATAATTATTATTATTATTATTATTTAGTAAACTAATGGAATCAATATATTATTTGGATTGATACTTCAACAAGAAATCCCTAAATTTATTGTTTGTCTCATAGTATTCCTCCCCATCTCCAGTTCAGAGTATTTGTTTTTTCACACAGCTAAGTCAAATCAAAGACTAAGCTAAACATGCTACTTGCTGAACTATAATATCTTTATTTTTATTGTCCTCAATAGGTTCTTTAATCAAACTTTAGCATGATTATTAAGTAGAGGCCCAGTCGCAGAGAAAAAAACAATTATATTATTATTTTTTCTTTGGAGTATTTTGTTTTTTTATTCATCCAATGATTTTATTACAAAATTGCCACTTAGTAATGATCCAAATGAAGGTGACAACATGAAGACAAAATTAGAGACCAATCTTGTTTTTGCCTATAATTAAATTCAATATAAAAAAAATAATTGAATTCAATATATATAGTGATATATTCTATGCTAAGCTATTTCTTTTGAGTAAACCTTAATTTACTGCAGTTAAATTATTCTCTTGTCTTTAACTTTCTTGTTTTTTATTCTTCCGAAAGGTTTATAATATTTCATATCCACCCTTTAAATTTATAAATTGTTTTAAAAGCTCGTCATGCAAATGAAAAATGTGCAATTTATTATTTAACAAATTTATTGCTCGTTATAAAATATTTATTTAATGATGGCTTATTTTCTTAGGATCCATTTGAGATAAATTTTATTTTTAATAGGTTATTGTTTATTTTATTTTATGTATGTTTTGACATAAAATGAAATGTATTTGGTATCTTAAAAAAATTATTTTATTTTATTATTGAATATCAAATAAGTTGATTTATGTGATAGTTATGGCGGTCGTCGGCGGGTAGTGGTAGCAGCTAATGTCTTAGGTTTATACGAAGATCGAACGCATATAAATGAATTAGAGAATGTATGAGTCGCCATAAATTTTACGAAGAAAATTTTGGAAGGGACAAAATCATGGGTTTTGACGTCGTTGAAAGGATTCAACAAGTGTTTGTCATTAGTTCTAAATGACATCTTTCCTCGTGATTGAAAAAGATGTTGATATATTATAGTGAACCAAAAACTATATAGAATATATTTTCTGATGGAATTCGAAAAAGCCTTGAGGCATGGGAGTTATTTTCAAAAGATTATTTGTTGTTTGTTTGATCATTCTCTTTTGAGAAAGGGAGATTTGAAATCAAGAAGTCCAACATAAAGGATGGGGCTAGTGTCAAGAGTTAGAGTGCATTGATAATATGCATTAATCTTATTAGTGATGACATACGTAGATGATATAAAGGACGAATGGTAAAAAAGTTGGTGGGCATTGATGTAGTCGAGTAAACAATGGTTAGGAGCCTGTAGTGAGATGATAATGATTAGGAGATTGTGTAGTCAGGTTATGATGGTTAGGGAATTATAGTTATGTGATGATAACTAGATAGTCATGGTCAGATAATGGTGATTAGATGAACATAATCGAATGACAATGATAAGAGGTCTACAGTTAAGTGATAGTGGTCAGATGTTTGTAATTGAGTGCAATGGTCAAAAGAATATAATAAGATGATAGGGGTTAGAGGACCAAAATCGAGCGATGGTGGTTGGAGGACCAAACTCAAGTGGTGGTCCGGCAGAAGTCCGAGCCTCAAGTGATGGTTGCACGAAAGTTCGGGCCTTAGGTGGTGGTCCGATGGAGCCCAGGGCCTCAAGTGGTAGTCCTGCGGAACTCCGGGCATTAGGTGTTGGTCTGACTGAATTTCGGGCATCAGGTGGTCTAGGAGGGAAGGAAGCAAGAGCGATCTTCGATCTCTTTCTTTTCTCCTTAGGCTTAGGGGTCCCCTTCCAAGAGGAAGGAGAGATCTATCTATAGATTTCCTAGATTATCATGGCATGTAAATAGGAGGAAGATCAAGGGTAAATGGGGAGTGGTTTGGATGGATGACCGATGTTGAATCTCTTGATCGTGGACCATTCGATAGACATGCGGAATTCCGTAATCTTGGGCTTGTTGGATTCTTCTCATCGAGCCGCTCGATTACTATAAGCATGCCATGTTTGGAAACCGTTTGGTAATCCAAATTGTGGTTTAAAGCTTCAAACAATGCTTCGGGTCCTCGAATTGGACCCATTTGGGCTTGGGCTCGGATTGAGTCGAATTTGGTGTCGTTGGGTTCGTATTTCTGAGACGTTCAGTTTGACTATAAATTTGCTGAAATTTGAGTTTGGATGGTCCCAATTTTAATTTTAGAAGTTTCCAACTTGATTTTGCCTCGAGATATGTGCATGATCAAGATAATTTTAATGATGTATCAATTTTCTTGTGAACAAAATCTTTTATTTATGAATAAATATTTTATATGTTAACAGGAACGTTTACTTCTAAGTAAATAAATATTAAATATTTATTTTTTTTATTGTGATTTTACTTTTACTGTTATCACTTTTATGCTCCCTGTGTTAAGCTGCTTCTACCTTAGACCAAATCTGTCTCAAACATATGATTTCTTCAGTAACAATCCCCATTACAACGCTTTGGAGAAAAATTTCTATTTTTTCTCCATTTCTACTACCGTTTACTTTACCTGGAGGGAACTGAATAAGTGGAGGTTTACTAATACTTGGGACAGTCGTTCTATTGTTAAAGATGTTATTATTAATGCTATTCGAGCCAAAGCTAGAAACTGAAAGTATAAGGATAAACTGGAGGTTCGGTTTAGAGAAATTTTGGGTTAATCTTCTTTTTCCCATCTCTATCTGGCCTGGTGACCTGTATTATTCTGAGAATTTTTTCTTGGATGGTTATGTCTTGATGTCGGGTTTGCTCAGCCCCATTTTCTGCGTATGCAAGATTGGTTGTGTTAGCCGTTCTATGGTTTTATGCTGTTGGTTACTGGATTCATTTTTACTAGTTGCTCTATTCTGGTGGAAATTGATTGGGTTTTGCTGCTAGTTTTTTGGCTATTTTTTGAGGTTACAGACAATGATGAGCCAAGGTCTACACCATCCATTCCCTTGGATGGTCTGTTTTTTTTTTGGCAATCAGGGAGTACTTTTGCTATTTTGGTTTTTTGGATTTGTTTAGGACGCTGAGATGGTCCTCTGCCGTCCTTTTAGGGCTTGCGACAACCAGTGTTCTATCTTGCTGCTGGGTGATCTTTGCCAGTGCTGGGTGATTGCTTTCTTTCTCCCTGATTTCAGCTATGATGTTATTGGTGTAGACCATATTTTCGTGAGTCCAACCTTTTTTGATACTTCCTTTTGCACATGGGGGTATAGAGGTTTTACCTATATTTTGTTTTTGCTATTTTATTACTGATTTGTAATCTTTCTTGATTCAATATATGAGCTTTTGCCCCCGATTTTCCAAAAAAAAAAAATTAAATTAAATTAATGGTAAACAAACTGACCGTTTATTTCGCAATATTTCGCTAGTGGTAAAATATCATCAGCTTGACAATCAAAACTTTTCGCTATCCAATGAAATAATAATAATAATAATTTTTTGTCTTTTGTTGTCGGCAATTAAAAAAAAAAACTATGGTAAACTGAGCGCCAAATATGAGGTGTAGCTTCAAAGAAGGATAAAGTCGATAAAATCCAATTTTTATCCTCTCATAAGATGTGTCCATGCCACCAACCATTAATTTAAAAAATAATAATTTAATTTAATATTAAAATTAAATTGCGTTTAATAAATTTAAAATAATTGAAACTTCAATGTCAATCCATAATAATAAATTATAAAAATAAAAACATTCACATTTTTTATGCATCATTAGATAATAATAAACAATAAAAATGAAAATCTCACGCATCAACTTGTTTAGCTATACTCTCCTGACAATCTCTCATATTAAGAATATTTGCGACTAAAGCTAATTCGTGAGCCGACTCGAGTTTGACTTGATAAATAGCTCGTGAGCAGAACACGATCTAATGAGTCAAGTTTAAGTCGGTCTCGACTCGAGCAAGCTTGTTTAAAATATTAAATATGAAACATATATTAAAATTTATGAGTTCATTTATAAAACTATTCAAAATATTTTAAAATTATATCTCACACACGAGCTATCTCACACAAACGCGCGCGCACACGCACACATCTTCTAATTACTCGTTATTGTAATAAATTTATTATGAATTATTAATTGAATCATAATCACTTTATCTTTTTTATTATATAAGAGCTCGTTCGTGAGCCAGCTCGGGCTTGTAAAATTAAGCTCAAGCTCAAATTAAAGATGACTTTAACTCAACTAGACTCATTTACACCCCCCCTATCTCATGCCAACTTTTTTCACTTTCCTTTTTTATTTATTTTTTATTTTTTATTTTTAGCTTTTTTTTTCACTTTTCTTCAGTCTTTTTGTGAAAATAATAATAATAAATAAACAAATATTTTTAAATTAATTTTAAAAATAAAAATTACATCATTTTAGTGTTGATCATTTCCTGTAAAGTCTTTAAGCTAAATAAAGAAATATGATTACTCATTATAATTTAATATAAATTAAACTTCATAAAATAATAATATTTGTCAATAGGACTAATTATTATAAAAAAATGGGCCAATGCTCGTAGGTTAGAATGCAAATTAATTACCATTTGAGTCTCTATGTGTACGATTATGTAAATATATTAATGAAAAATTGTATTGAATTAAGCTTATTATAAATTCTTAGAGTTTTTAACATTTAAATTATATAATTTATATTAGTAAAACAGGATTTGCTGTATGTCAACGTGGGCAATATTTTTTTTTAATTAAAGTAAATGTATTTTTTATTTTAATGAAAGGTGATTATTAATGTTAATCTTCTTAATTAATATTTCATAACAAAAATATTAAAATTTTATTAAAATTTGACTCGACCTTAAAACCGACCAGGACCCGACAAGGAAACCATGGGTTTCTGGTCAACCCATTATCATACAATTCAAATTTGGATTTGAGATTTCGACCTGTTTATAAAGTCTGATAAGATTCGAATTGACCCTAAAATTCGAAATCAATCTATGTTGACCCACCAATTACCTAGTATCCGTTGGCGCACTCGGTTCGACTTCGCCCCTTGGCCTCGCGTGACCGCTCCATTGGTTGTAAAGGCTGCCACAACAAGGTTTGCACGGCCAAAGGTCATAGAGACCGCCAAGTACTCCTTTCCATGCACACTGCCATTCAGTTCTACGACGTCCAAGACCGCATCGAGAACGACCTCCCCAACAAAGTTGTGATAGGCTCATCAAGAACATCAAAGCTGCCATTGACGGACTCGCAGAACTCCCCGCTTGGCACCCCTTCTGGGCCGAAGAAATCTCTAGTAAGAAGCCATTGCCATAACCCGAGACCCCGTTGCTTCATCTGCTTTCAGTTTCAGTAACATAGCCAACTCCAATTCCTCCCTCCTTACATTCTGACTCCTTTGCGAACACAATCAAATCTTTTTTTTTTTCTTGTAACCTCCGCCGCCACCGTTCACGGCGACTTGAACAAAAGTCATCACTTCAAGGATCCCCGTCTCTTCCTCTGGTGCTGTTTGCGAGTCGGGTCAACCCGGTAACCGTGCGGGTTGATTTCATGTAAGGATTCTTGGCCCGTTTGTAAAATCAGTTCAAATTAGGGTCAATCCATTTGGATTCAGATCAATTCAGGTTGGACACAAACCCAACACGTTGACCAATTTTGATACCACTAATCATTCTAATGGTTGAAGTTTTTAATTATAATTTTGATAAATAAATTTTTTATTATGATTAAGATATTCTAGAAATCATTAAGATTCTCTTAAAAAATTAATTATAAATTTACTATAAATATTGTTGATATGATCTAAAAAATTAATTTTGAAGGTTCTAATTTAAATATTTCTTACTATAATCTAAAAAATTTGTATCAAAATTCATTCTATATTAAATTAATTTTTTATATAACATATCAGAAATATAGTTATGAATTAAAATATTCATTTTCTTTTAATTACAAATTTCATGATTAATTCGTTTGGATTCAGATAAATCTAAATTACGCCAAGAACAAAATCCAGAATCGTCCCATCATATCAATTTCTGTATTTTAAAAATAGAATTTCAACGGCAATTGACAAAAACCGGTCTAATTTATTCCGAAAAGGCTATGCATTGATTCCTCGGGTATCTTTTTCAACAGCCATAATCACATCAGTCGAAAATTCAGTTCAAAAAAAAAAAAAAAGTAGGGAAAAAACCGGCAAACCGGCCTTCCGGTTCAAGCCAGCGAACCGGCTGGAGCAAGGCTGAGGTGCAGGTCGAGCCCACACACATCTTCGCCGCCGCCGGACCGCTTCGGCCCAACCATCGATAAGCTGCGGTGACCGACTCCGGCAAACTGCGCGGCCGAGTCTCGAGAAGAGTGGAAGTGAGTCCGGGAGGGCTGGGAGAAAAATACCCAGTTGCTACAGGCAGTTGAGGAGACCTGAGGCGGGGAGAAAGCCGTGAAGAAGAAGTTATGGCTGGCAGCGGCGGCAGCTTCGGCGGCGGCGGCAGCAGCTGCCGCAGCATGTGCCCGTTTAAGCTGTTGGCGTTCTTTCTTGTGGGCGTTCTGGTGGCCTCCCAGAGCTTGGGAGTTGATAAACTCACGTAAGCAGTACTGGCATTCGTACTTTCGGGGATCGGCGGCGGCGGCGGCGGCGTCTGTAAAGTTGGTGGAGTCTGTCGTCTCTGTGGCGAGTTTGTCGGTGACGTTGACTCCGAAGAGCTTAAGCCCTGGAACAGCAGTGGCCATCTTTCTTTATGTAATAATTGCCTGTCTTCAGCTTGTTAGCTCAGAGAGAGAGAGAGAGAGGAGAGAGAGAGAGAGGAGAGAGAGAGAAGCGAAAAGAAATATGAATAAGCATGAGAGGAGAAGATTGCCGGAGTGTCAACTTATTTATTGCGATGATATAGAAGTTTGGGAACAGGAATGGGTCAAATAGAGCGTCCGAAAGGGTTGAAAATTTTAGAGAGAGAGAGAGTGAAGTAGACTGGGTGAGATGCAACAGGGGGACGGCCATGGCGGAGCTGAATTTTTTTTAGATACAAACAAAACTATGTCAAAATTAGATTTATTATAATTCGGTAATATCAAACGTTTAACAAATTTGCAAATAGAATGAAATTATCATTCTCTTGCCAACCGATGCCCAGTTGTCCTTGATGTTAAGAATAATGTTTTATAATAAGATTCATATAAATTTTATTATATTATTGAGAATTATAATTAGAGAAGATGAAATTTTCTTAAACAGAAGATTAAGATAATAATAAAAACAAATATGTCTAATTTATCCACACATTATCATTTTGTCCTAATTCGAATTTATTCATAGACGATGGTTAGACCTTAATTACTATAATATTGATTTTAAAAATTCGGGAGATAGAGAGAAAAAATATGAGAGTTAGGAGAGAAATTTTGTGTTCTCTTTGCCAGAAAGAATATAGAGAACTATAAACAATGAGTTGTATTGTACGTATCTTGAGCTGCCTTTTTTACTCCCAATTTTTTGAAAAATTATTCTATGCGGAAGCTGGACGCAGCTCTACATCCAGAGGCTAATCAGGTGCAGTCATGTCGGCGGTACCAAACCGCGGTACACATCGAAGAGGTGGTGTGGCACATTCTGGTTGGTCTCCGGAAGAAGTTCGGTGTCCGCACAGAATAATTAATCCAATTTTATTGGTAGGGGCATAAACATAGTTCTACTGAAATTATCACATTAAAAAAATGAATAAATTGAAGATTATAGCCGCGAATTTTCAAGGACGCAATATATTGCATCCTAGAATAATCACGGTGGTAGAGAAATATAAAATTTAACGTCTTAGTTTTGTATGAAGATCCATCATACAATCAGATAAGAAGTGAGGGTGCATTATTGATAAGAGACATCAAGATTTTTTCCTGGAAAACTCTGAAAAGGGAAAAAATCGCGGAAGGATCGTAGTTGTCGGGTGACGGAGGTCGAAAAGTTCGTTATCAGACTATGGAGGTAGGAAGAATCGTAGTTGGCAGGCGACACAATAGTTAGAAAAATTGTTGTCTAGCGACTAGGTCAGAAAGATTGTTGTCTGGCGACGGAGGTTAGAAGGATCGTTGTGTGGCAATGGAAGTTCAACGTTAGTTAGTGGACGGGCTAAATTAAAGTCTGGCATCAGTTCGATGACGATTGATGGCAGGGACGTGGTCGAGGAGGAGCTTGACGACAAGGATTTCTCTTGCTCTTGCTTCCCTCTTTGCTTGGCCCCCTTTCCATGAGGAATGAGTAGTATATTTGTAGTTTTTTTAGAGTGGCATGACCAGTAAATATGAGGGAGATCAAGGGTAGGTTGGGATTGGTTTGAATGGACGACCGATGTTGATTCCCTTAATCGTGGACCATTTATTGGATATTTGAATGCTTTAGTGATGTCAAAATTTGGCTATCTTAGGCTCGTTGGATTCGCCTCGTCGATCCACTTGATTCGACTGTAAGCATGTCACATTTAGAACTGTTTGTTCATCCAATTTATAGTTTGAACCTTCCAAATGCACTTCAGCTCTTCGATTTGGTCCCATTTGGGCTCGGATTGAGTAGAATTTGGTGTCGTTGGGTTTGTTTTTTCGAGGCGTTCATTTTTACTATAAGTTTGCTGAAATCGGAGTTCAGTTAGTCTCAAAATTAACTTCAAAAACTTCCAACTTGATTTTGCCTCGAGATATGTGCCCGATCAAGATATTTTTTGATTATATATATAACTTATCTTTTGGTGAGTTCAGTATAATCAGTTAACTTGAACTTGAACACTGATTTGAGATGTACAATTCTACTAAATAATTATTTAACCATATTATATCGTAAATTAAAAAAGTTCCACAATTTTGGGATAGGATTATCAGTTGCAGTAATTAACAGTAACAACCAAACTCCATCACTCTCTCCCCTTGAAGAACAGAAGAAAGCAATTAGAATACGAGAATCTGTAGTAGCAACTGTAATCCTTATTAAAAAAAAAAAAAAAAAATCTGTAATCCATTTTCCAGTTATAGTTCTCAATTTTCAAAGGAGTAGCAGTACATCATGGATATATATTACATGTTATTTGAATTTTTTATATGAAAATACTTCTTTATTTCCTTAAATTCAACACTAATATTGTGTGTGTTTTTTATTTTATTTTATTTTATTTTTATTGTGAAAGATGAACAAAGCTAGTGATTAGGGTTTTCCTTTAGATACAATGTCCAGATAAAAATTTTCTAAAATCAATTAATATAAATTTTTAAAAGGCATATCTAATTAATCATCACTTTTATGCATTTATATAAAAAAGTTTATTAGAGAATATTGTAATATAAATTATATCAACTTAGAAATCATTAAATTCATTTAAAATTAATTTAATCATTAAATTTTCATCACATGGTGAGAAGGCTTCAGCCAGCTTCCAAATAACACATCAGCCATCATGATAATATTAATAACTTATGAAAATTAATGGAATACAAGTGCAATTAATGCAATTGCTAAGGGGCTGTTTGATTTGAAATCAAAAGGAGTAAAGTATTACAAATGCTGTTGTTTTTTAAAATATTAAGGTTTCATCAAATTTTAAAGTATTTAGAATTCATCATTTATATTTAGATCAATTTCAATTTATTTAAAAATTATTAGATTTGATGGATTACAAAATTCACTATAAATTCAATCATTATATCATCGTCGTCCCCCATAATAGTAGCCTTCAAGCCACCAGCCGTCGCCCATTGCTGATTATCATCGGCTCCTGCTAGTTGCCACTATTGACACCGACCACCACCATGCTATCGCCTCCAGCCACCACACTATCACCACTGGCCATCAGTTGCCCGCTGCTAAAGACACCACCAACCACCGCCCATCCTTGGCAACAAATCACATGCTACCAAAAGCTTTACAAGAAAATCGTTCAATACCAGCAGAAATTTCTGATGGAACCGGCTAAATACCGGTATTTTTTAAAATTTTCGGCATTTAACACCCAACCGAAAGTATCCATGACTCAAAATTTCATTGCCAAGCGAAGAGATCTTGGCGGAATTGCCACATATGAAAAAAACGCTTAGAAAATTGAAACCGACGATCTTTTTTTGCCGTAGATATTTTCTATAACCGCCGGTATTTAGTGAATTTCCTGTATTTAAGGTTATCATATCCCTCCATTGCAGCTTACCATCATTGTTAGATTTTACAATATATTCATTTTAATTTAAATCAAATAAAAAAATAATGACTTGTATTTATTTAATTTACACTCATTCAAATACATGTACACTAAATTTATTATTCTATATATATCAATTGATAAAAAAAAATTGATAATGTTAAGTATAATTACAAAATAGTAATTAATAATAAAGAAGCATCATCATTAATCATATGTAGATTTGAGGTAGCAAATGTCGTTCTCTCTCAAGCCCTCAATTCTGTTATTATTATTATTATCATCATCATCATTTTTAATTAATTGGTTTAATTAAGGACTTAGTACCTCGTCAATTGTTTGGAATAATATTGACCATTTATGAATTGTTCAAAGCCATACTCCTTTTAGCCACTTATGCCGGCTTTGTTATAAAATATAATATCGCCTTAGTTAATATATGATTTATTTTAATGGGTAATTAAATTGGCGTACTGAAAATTAATTGAACTCATTTTTCGTCTCTGTGTTTATTGGGAAGTAAACAGCTTCACGTACGGTTAGCCTCTCTGTCTTTTTCAGGTAGACCGGGTGTTGCTAGTAATATTGATGGCTCGGGTGTAAATAAAATTAATATCCGACATAAATCTTAAAAGGGTTTTATACCAGAAGATTTTGCACGGTTTCATCGTTTATATAAAAGAATAAGGCTTTGTCGGATTGCTGATTGTAAAGGGCATGCGTTAACGGCGATAATGACAGGCTGATGCAAAGCCATTTAATCCGAAGAACGGTTCCAAGGAGTTGTTATCGTCATAGGGTTTCTTAGAAGAAAAAAAAAATATTTACTTTTTTTTTTAAGAAATGAAATATTATTGGTAATTCAGCTTTAAAGTATTTTTAATATCAATTATTTTAATTTTTGTTTTTAAATTATATTTGATTAAAAGTTTGTAACTATTTTTAATTTCTTAACATAGCCAGCAACCGTCTCTCTACTACATTGCTACTATCGTCATCATCATCTGTGTAGCCTTGTTGCGACCGACAACACTAGGACAACATAAATTTATTTAAGCGATATTTAACAAAATAAAGAGAGTTTCTGCTTTAGATATCAAGTATATTTTTTAATTTCATGACAAATTATAATTAAACAAAATAAAAATTTTGAGAGAGATCCCAAACTGCCTAGGTCAAAAATATTAATTTTTTTATTTTTTGTATTTTAAAATAAGAAAAATTTTTAAAAAAATCTATTTTTGGCTACAAAAAATTAGAATATATATGCCACATAATGCATATAATTGATCAAATATCTCTATTGCTTATTTTCTTGTAAAAAATATTTTTGAAAGTTCTTTTCGAATACAATTATCTTTAATGAGGGACTCTATTGCTTATTTTCTTGTAAAAATATTTTTGAAAGTTCCTTCCTAATACAATTATCTTTAATGAGGGACTCTATTGCTTATTTTCTTGTAAAAATATTTTTGAAAGTTCATTCCGAATACAATTATCCTTAATAAGGGATAGCATCTTAAATTCAAGTACGCCTTAATTATTTTCCTTTTATATCACCCTTCAGTCAACCACTTTTCAAAAAATCATTACATCACATTCTTCTAAAATTTTGCACACTCCTTATCATCATTTATGGGGGATACAAATAGGAAGTAGAATATAATAAATATGAGGATACAAATAAAAAAAGAATAAGAGAGGGAGAAATAAGAAGAAATGAATAAAAGATGGCATGAAGGATTCCCATGAGATAATTTTTTATATGACAAATCAAGAAAAGAGGTCTTGGAGAAAAATGCTAAGTTGACTTGAACATATGAAAAAAGATTCATAAAAATAATTCATATATAACCCGAGTTTTTTTTTTTTTTTGGGCATATGATCAATCCCAAAAGAACATTATTCTAATTGTTATTGCATCCGGGGGGTTATCGAAGAAAACTTTTGATTAGGGAAAGCTTCTTTGCATTCCAAAATGAGAATAATGTTCAATAAAGGAAACCTCTTGCTTCAAGGCTAAACCAGGCCACAGGGCATATGTAAATCACTAGCTATATCCTAATGGGTGACACTTTTTAACAAAAGAGGATATACAAAATGACACCAAAATGATATATGAATGAATGAATGGCTCAAATGAGGGTCATGGGATATGTAAGAAATTTATGTAATTGATGGACAAAAAACAAGCAAGATTTCATGGATCGTTCATCCAGAGTTAAGTTGTCACACCTCAGATCCATTTAACCATAAAGGTAGTTGACCAAACTTGACCAAGAATTTCTTACCAACAATTATGAATTACTTCATCCAAGAAAACTCAATAGACTTAAAATATAAGAAAGAGATTGACTCATTATCGTGTGACACTATTTAGGTTCAAAAATGAGTAGACTATAAGCGGATATCTAAGGAATGAGCTAGTCCATGATAGTTTAACCATAAGGGTTAACCTATCTCTATTAGCCTTGCATTCCTATATGAGTCAAAAAAGCTACTAAATATTCCATACTGCTTTAAACCACCAAGTGAATAACATGCATGTGTATAATCAGGTGTGGATGCATAGGATATGAAATGATAGTGTTATCTGTCCTTAATGTGAAGTCCCTATTGGTGTTCTTTTAGGTTTATGTTATATTATAATTTTGCACCAATCTTGGATCAATCTTGGTTAAAAAATTCTAAGGCAAAGAAGCCAAAATATGTGACATACGAATCCACATTTATAATAGAAATTTATCTTTGCTTTATTTGAAAAATGGTCACAGATCATGCAACAAATAAATAATTTTCTTATAAAGAACAGATTTTCCTATGATTAATTTTAAATTTATAAAAACATGTTTTACCATAAATAACGAGCATTAAATGGCGAGTCTCAAACAAACAACATATCATAAAGTAAATAATCAACATCATTGATGATCCAAATAAATGCACAATTAAAAAAAATAAATAGACAAGCCAATTACAACTAGATATGAAATACATCACATAAAAAGAATAATAATAGTAGCTATGACTCATATATGTAAATTCATCCTAAATTTATACAAAATATATCTTAAGCCTAAGTATATATATGATATGAGCACTCTAATCTTTATCCTTTCTGCCACAAGACTCATGCTTATATTTTAGTTTCATATATACTCTTTATAGACTCAAAAAAATATATGATGGAAAAAAAAAGGGCTTAAACCAATAAAATAGACATTAGTATTCACAATGTGTAATTGGTTACTCCCTGATAGGAGGAGTAATCTTAACATAATAGTTAATGGAAAAAATATGCTATATATTCCTTATTTACTTATACTCCTCAATTTTATGGACATGACTCTGTTATAAGAGATCACATATATCTCTATTAATCCTAATGTATACATTATGGAGATACATCACACTTTATAAATATAATAAAAATACATCTAAATTAATGTTGTACCTATCATAGTATTTAGTATGTGTGGGCTAGTGTGATAGAATTGTTTTATAATATTGACTTTAAAATATTTTTATGACTTAAAAAATATTAATAACTATAGATAGATTTTCTTATAAGATGAAAATAGTATTTTGGAGGAGAAAATTTGACTTTAGGTATGGCCTAAATATTCAATATGACATATTCTAGACTATTTGTATCTTCAAAACATTCATATGATATCTAATTAATTATGAAAAATTAATTATCACTATACAGTAACTAAGTTATGAATAATGATAATCAATCTATCATAACTATTGGTTAAATCTAAGAATAATAATCTCAAATGATGAGGTGACATTCCTAACTTAAATTTATATGTTTATGATATGATTGTGTTACCTAGACAAATATAACTCTTATAACTTGCTCAATTACTAGTATTGAGGATATTATATGCCTTAATACTATAAGTGAATTATGTTCACTTTAATATTAAAGGACTCTGAGTGATTGATATGCGTTCAACAACTTAAAAGATGTATAAATATATGCATGATATTATAATACACTGACGGATATATATGATATGATCCCGAGCACGACATTAGTTTTGTATAATATGCTATGATTTCTAGACACTAACATGTTTATAATATCCTAATAATCAAACTTTAAGGTTCAACCACTGTAGGAAATATCTTATTACTAGCAGCCAAAATCCGTCAGACATCGCAAAATTCCATCGGAAAATATGCATTTTCGGCGAAAATGCATTCAACGGTAAAACGCCCATTGAAAACCTTGTTCTAGCGGAATTTTTCCGCCTGAAAATTTTTTGGTGAATTTACCAAAGGAATTTCCGTAGAATTGTGAGGCAATATTTGTCATTTACGAGGCACACTTACTGACAAATAAGCTGTCTGAAACATCTGACAATTTATCCGTTGGAACTTCCGCCGGAATTTTTCATCAAAAATACGATTCATTTCCATCGTATATTGAGTTCTGGCGGATATATTTCTACTGAAAATTCCAACTGGTATACCAAGATTTTTCTGAAGTTAACATGGGTGTAGCCATGAAGGCAACAAAATATTGAATGACCTATTTCTACTAAGTTATCCATTGGATAAGTACACAATTTATATTAGTCACAATATCTAACATATAATTACAAAATGAATGCTATGATGAGCCATAGTATTTAGTATGTGTGGGGCTAGTGTAATAGAATTGTTCTATAATATTCACTTTAAAATATTTTTATGATTTTAAAAATATTCATAACTTTAGATATAGATTTTCTTATAAGATGAAAATAGTATTTTTGAGGAGAAAATTTGACTTTAGGTATGCTCTAAATATTCAATATGACACATTCTAGATTATTTGTATCTTCAACACATTCATATGATATATGTTTATGAAAAATTAATTATCACTATACAATAACTAAGTTATGAATAATGATAAATAATGATAATTAATCTATCATAATCATAGGCTAAATCTAAGAATAAGAATCTCAAATGTTGGGGTGACCCTCCTAACTTAAATTTATATGTTTATGATATGATTGCGTTACCTAGAAAAATATAACTTGTATAACTTGCTCAAGTACTAGTATATATAGGATATTATATGCCTTAATAATTTAAGTGAATTAAGTTCACTTGAATATTAAAGAACTTTGAGTGGTTGAATTGAATGTGTTCAATCACTCAAAAGATGTACAAATATATACATTATATTATAATACACTGACGAATATATATGATATGATCCCGAGCACCACACTAGCTTTGTACAATATGCTATGATTTCTAGACGCTAATATGACTCTAATATCCTAAGACAATAATCAAACTTTAAGGTTCAACCACTATAGGAAAATCTCTTATTACTTGCTGCCAAAATCCGCCAAACATAGCAAAATTCAGTCGAAAAATATGTATTTCTGGTGGAAATGTAATCGACGGTAAAACACCCATCAAAAACCTTGTTCCGGAGAACTTTTCTGCCCGAAAAATTTCTAAAAATTTTCTAGTGGATTTACCAATAGAATTCTGGTGGAATTCCAGGCAATATTCATCGTTTACGAGGCATTGTTACCGGCGGATAAACTGTTCGAAATGTCCAACAGTTTATCCACTAGAACTTCCGGCGAAATTTTCCGCTGGAAATACGATTCATTTCCATTGTATCTTCAGTTCCGATTGATATATTTCTACCGAAAATTCCGTCGGTATACCAAAGTTTTTTAGGTGTAGCCCTGAAGACCGCAAAATATTGAATGACCTAATTAAGTATACTAAGTTATCCATTGGATATGCATGTTTATATCACAATTTATATTAGTCACAATATCTAACATATAAATACAAAATGAATGCTACGATGAGCTTAATTAGATTAAAATGATATATATAAACACCTCGACTCAATGATATATGATATGATCTAGTGTACGATACTAGTAAAAAAAATTATGTTAAATATTTTTTTATAGATAACTTATCATTCGAAATCCAAACCAAATAAGAATTTATTAATTATAATTAATTTAGAATATATATGACACTTAGATTAAACTTATTATTATTATTAGATATTTATATGAATAGATATATAGATACTTAGGCTTTGTTTGGATGATTTTCTTTTTGTTCTTTAAAATAACTTTCTAATATAAAAATTAAAATTTTTGTACTAAAAAGCTAATTTAAGAAGCAATAAAAAAACTGTCCCAAATGAAATCTTAGTTTACATACAATGCAAAGGGATGATCTATGCATGTGTATGATCCCTTACCTATGACATCATTAAGCTAAGCATTTTTAAAATTTCAATTTCAATATACACAAAAATAAAAAAATTTAACTTTAAATATATTAATTTTCTTTATTCATACTAATTTAATAATCTAAAATTAAGATATGAATAATTATAATCAAAATATTTCTCCTAAAAATTCTAAGCAATACCAAATTATCATATAGGTTAATTTATATCATTTTTTTATAATCAAATCGGGGCTTATAAAATTATAATATTCTTTAAATTCTATTTTTATTCATAAAAATATAGTAGATATTAAATAAATATCTAATATTCAATAAAAATCATGGAAAAAAAATCTGTTTATCTATTACGACAATTCAAAGCTAAGAAACATAATTTATATTGTTACAACATATATATGAAGTAATTAATATGATTTATTAGCCATTAAATGAATATATAATAAGTACTCCATTTATATTAATTCCAGAATAAAAATAAATATGTTTTATAATTAATTTTTGAAATATCAAATAACATACAAAATTATTACATAATTGAATGACTTATTAGTTTAGGAAAAATTATTATGTGCGGACGTCATCCGATGTCCGGAGAAAAATCAGAATGCACCACGTCACTGTTTTGCTCGGCACTGCTATGTATTGGGAGATGTGGCATATTCTGATTGGTCTTCGGACCGTCACAGGATGTCTCTATGATCAAACCAATAACACCATTAAATCTCTACAGCAGGACTTAAAGGAGCTCTAAGAAGAATGAGAGTATGAAGAGGGGGGTTATACCTTCGTGCGGTTGGAAAGGAGATAGCGTCGGAGAGGCTAGATTTCACTGCTCTCTTTCTTTAAAGCCTTAAGAAATATGAAGGAAAAACTCCGAGAAGAAAAGATGTGTTAGATAGAAGAAAGAGTCCTCTTTTTTTTTTTCTCCTTATTCTCCTCCCATTTTTTTAGCCCAAATGGGAGTTTGGACATTGGGGATTTCACCCAAAGTTTTTGGCTACCAAGGGAGGTGTTTGCCATCTATTGGTGGAGAAATTAGAAGTTCAAATGTCAACCATATTTTTTTGAAGGATTCGCTCAGTTTGACTGTAAGCTCGCTGAAATCGGAGTTCGGGTGCTCCCAGAATTAATTTTTGAAGTTTCCAATTATCTTTTGCCTCGAGATTCGTGCCCGATCAAGATAATTTTTGCATGACGCATCAGGAATAAAGGAATAAATATAACTTATTTAAAATTATATATCGTAATACATGTGAATACATAAAAATTATCAATTAAATGTCATCACATTAAAAATTATCAATTAAAAGAAGGCACTAAAAACCATCCAGCTCGCAGGAGAGAATGGAGCTCCTGGGTGCTCTCCAAATGGAGCTTGGGCGGACGAAGCAGCAAATCGAAGGAGAGAATGCGTGGAGCTAGGGCAACTGGCAACCTCTACGACCTCAGACTCGATGGCTGCGGCAAATTAATCTGGCGTCGGACGAGTGGGTCGTTCGTGGATGCTCGTGGAATTAATGGTTCGAGCTCTCGAGCTCAGGCATACTAAGTAACAAATCAAAGGAGAGAATGTACGGAATCGAAGGAGAGATTGTGTGGAGCTAGGGCAAGAATAACCTCTTCAACCTGTTTGAGCGAATTAAATAGAGTAGATAGGTACTAGCATCGCTTATAACCGGTGCCAAAATACATTTAATGTGGCAGTTTGCCAACCGCTGTCATTAATTGCTATCAAAAACTTAGGTTTTCGATAGTGAGAACTGTAAAATTTATTTATTTTTGCTTAAAAAATACTCATATTAACTATTTTACATACTTTCAATAAATACAGTCACTCAAATTCTAAAAAAAAAAAAAAATTCTTTTCTACTTTATATATAAAATTATATATTTTATAATCCTATTTTTCTCGCCCTCTATAAAAAAAGTAAAAAAAAGATGATAATTAATTATGATAACAGTGTAACATCTGCTCTACATGGTTTTTAAATCACCATAAATGACGATGATCTTATTCAACTATTTGAACCGACGTCGTCTAACATTTTTCAGTAACCCTTCAAAGACATTTTTAGCTTTCTGCAGTAAAGCCCTCTTGCTAAATAAAGCTATTCCGTACAGCTAGCTATCTTGAACATTCTCTCTCAAAGTCTGGAAACACCGAGATGATCCTCTTTGTCCTTTCTACGTAGACCCGGTGTTGTTAGTTCCATTGATGACTCCTCCATAAATTAATATTTGACATTTGTTATAGGTGAGACTCAGTATATTCTTGAGCTCGTTCTTTGACATCAACATTAAATTTTAAAAAAAGAAGGGACGAATATATTGATAAATTAGCCGTTGCACTATCATAACATGTGTGCGTGTTTGCGCACGCATCCAGAGAAGGTTCGCGGGCAGCTGATTTAAACGGGTTAGCGGGTTGACCCGTCAACCCGACGGGTCATCGGGTTGACCCGGCAACCCGATTGTTCATCCTGAACTCGACCTGTTTTTCAAACGGGTTGAATTCTGGAACCCAAATCTGGCCCGTTTTGAAATCAGGTCGAGTCAAACCCGAAATTTCTGGGCCGGGTTCGAGTCGGGTTTTCATGTCTTGTCAAATATTGACACCCCTAGTTGGCCTCATTTTCTTTATACTGAAAAAGGTTTGTCTCTCTTACCAATTTCGTAATTAAGCATCCTCATAATGTAGAGAAATTATTCTATGTAGTCACTGGATGTCATTTGGAGGCGAATCAGAAAGCACCACATCACGTTTTTATATGTACTTGGTGACGTGCCGCATTCTGATTCGCCTCCAGACGACCAGTTGACCGCATAAAATAATTTTCCTATAATTAAGCACCTATAAAAGAGAATGAGTTTTTGAGAAGTTAAATAAAAGGGGATAAAATTATGATATTTAATTTATTTATGATAAAAATAGTAAGTCCATCATGATGAAATGTCACAAGTGAATATATTCTAATGTTCAATTAATCAACATGTGAGGTTGAGATAGTTGAAGTCTCCAAAATAACCTTAGAGGTATGACGAGTTAAATGACCATTATTCATTCCATTTCAATTCTCAGAAGAAGGAGAACTTATTCTGTGCAATCACCAGACCGTTCAGAGATGAATAAGAACGCACTACGTCACCCAGTACACGACGGTACACAATATCGATACACAACAAAAAAATGGTGTGGCGCACTCTCATTCTTCTGCGGACCCCGCCCTGTGCCCGCACAGAATAATTAATCTGAAAGAAGATTTTACCCAAGTAAGTTGAATGCCAAGTTGTGGATGGTTTCTCCGTGTCAACTTTGAGATACATGTTAGGCTAAATACCTTTGAGTTAGAGGTATTTTGGTCCTTTATAAGATCCAAGGATGATTAGTAAGCCATATAACCATCATGATCTGAACCATATGGACAAATAAATAGAGATTACAAGTCTCAAGATTAATGTTGTTGGAGATTTTATAGGAAGCATTGAGACCAGCGTTGAATTTTAATGAAATTAATGAAAAGTTCATCATAGATGTTGAATTGATTCAACAGCCAAAATATAGAAGTATCGTTTGCTTTATCATTTGCTATTGTTCGCTTTATCTTATGCTCATTGTATGGAGAAATTATTATGTGCGGAGTCTGGATATAACTTTTCGTCCGGATTTCAATTACATGAAGATACATGATTTTTTTTTCTTTTGTATATAGAGTGTATACAAGATAGAGAAAATTCACATATCTTTATGTGTCCGGACTCTGCATGTAATAATTTCTGCATTATATGAAGATATTAAAAAATATGAATTTTGAAGTATTGAATCAGCTTTTCATCCAGACTCCAATCACATGAAGATGTGTGTTGTACGGGAAATTATTGGGTTCGGACACCGAACACAGCTTACTGTTTGGTACTTCACAGTACCGAGTAATACTGAGCTCTGTACTATGAAGTACTGAGTTCGGTACTTCACAGTACCGAGTATGGGGTGATGTGACGCATTTTCATTGGGCTTTGGACGGCGTCTGGTGTCCGAACCCAATAATTTCCCATATTGTACACACTGTGTACAAAAGAGAAAAAAATCCACAATCTTCATATGATTGGAAACCGGACTGCATTCGGACTATGCACATAATATTTTTTTCATTGTATGAAGATATTAAAAAAAATGAATTCTGAAGTATTTAAACAGATTATTCAGCATTCCCCACCCCAAAGGCCCCCATTTTTAGAAGCATTCAATGCTGATTTTGGTCAAATTAAAAATAAAATAATTTTTCTTCTACCCTTCTCGACAACTTCGTTATAGGAATCTCGAAGAACTGCATCTGAAAGATAATTTTTTTTAATATTTTCTGATACTTTGACTAAATATACAATTTTTTTTAATTAACGTATTATGCATATTTTTTTAATACTTTGACCAAATATGCACAAATTTTTAACGGCTAGCGGTTTTCTTCTGACGCACACAAGTTTTTTTACTTAGCTAATTTCCCTCCTAATGGTAAGGTCTTAATCAACAGGTGTCCTAAATATATATTTAAAAGAAAAAGAAGCTTTTGAAACAAAATCCAAAACCAATTATTTACTAATTCATGAAGGAAAAATTGACGTTAAACTGCTATGTTAATAAATAAATAAGCTATGATTTATTTTAATTAAAAATAACATAGAACATATTTAAGTAAAGCTTCAAAGAAGAGAAAAACTCAACTAATAGGGAATGTTGATCGAACTCTATGTGGCTCATAATTTTATTTATTAAATTAATAGTTCTAATTTTAATTTGAACTTTGAATCTCAATAAATAAGCCAATAAATAAATAAATAAGCAAATAAATAAGCATTCGATATATCAAAATTTGATTGAATCTATGTATAAATAAAATTATCTCGGTTCGATTGGCCTCAAGATGAACTTAGGATAATAGAGATTAAGAATGTCAAATCAGTCAAACCGAGGCCTATATAGGTCTAAGTTACTTGACATGCAGCCCTAAATGACTCGAACTAAGTCATATTATCATCGGATAGGGAAATCATTTTCTCGTTTGGGTTAATCATACTCCATGGTAAACTCACTGAGAATCCCGCCATTATGACTCATGATTAGGGTTTATTATGTTCTTGAAAAACAAACTTCTTGATATTTCTTTTTTCTTTATTTGTTCTTTTCCTTCCCTGCTTTCTCTTCTCAATTTACTCTCAACTCATTGACTTGAGTTCTTTTAGACAACTTTCTTACCGCTTCTTAAAATAGTATTTAAGTATAAAAAAATAATTTTATATTTAAAAATTGTTTTAAGAAACAGTAAGAAAGCCGTCCCAAACGAAGCCTTAAACTTCAAGATTGACTAATAATTTTCCGCAATTAAACCCACATATATCAACTTATATAATTATCAACCAATGTAAGGCTATCTAACTTATGCATGATCAACGAACTTATCACTAAGCTTTCGAACGAGAAATTTAATTCCTTATCTTATCATATGATTCTTACATAAATATTGAGTCAACACCTACTCCTTCGACTTTGAATTTACCATTGGATGGCTCCGTCCTGCCAACACGATGCTGGTCTGAGTCCGCGTCTTTCGACCCTTAATCGTATTGGTCTTGTCTTTAATTTTGTTGTTCCTATTGTAAGCTTATGATGTGGCCCAATGTGGGGTCTTCTTTTGTACCCTACCTTTATTAATGTATTTTTTTTTAAAAAAAAATATTGAGTCAACACCTAACAAATATTGAGTCAATACCTAATAAATTTGATTTATTTTGATTTTTTCTACTTTATTTTTATGTAAAATTATTAAAATTTATTTTTGTGTATTAGAAAATTTCAGTTAGTAGAAAGTGTTTTACGCCTTAATATTGTACAAAAATTCAGCACTTATAATTTTTGGTGATGTATCACTGCTGTATAGATTAGGAAGTGCAGATCTCAAATTTAAAAATTAAATAAAAATAATATGGTTTGCTTTGAAGAAATTCTTTCTAAAACATGAAAAGGTTTACTTAAGAATGTTTTACCTGTTTAGAATATGATCACTATGTGTGAATTACATAAGAAAATTCCCATTTATGTAACTTGGTGGTTAGTATTTTTTTTCACCTTCTCCTCTTGAGAAAGTCTATAAAAAATATATAAATATTTGATTTCATTATTTGGTTGCACGTAAATAAAAATAAAAATAAAAAAGAACTTTGAAATTTAATTAACACTGATAAGCTTAACAACATTAGAATATGTATCTAGGGGTATAATTAAACGACTTAGCCGAGCTCAAGTCTCATCAAAGTCGAGCTCGCGGGTCATGCCAAACTCAAGGTCAACCTAGCACGTCGGCCAAATTTTGAGCTCGACTTGTGGTAATAATGAGGTAAAAAGTAGCGGCTCTGTGAAGAAGGCATCAACTTGATCCTCCACCAGAGAAGTTTAAGGCTTGACATTATCCTTCATTGGAGAAGAAGAATGAGGTGTCGAAGTTATCATTCGCCAAAGAAGACCAAAAAATTGAGGGGAACCTTTGCCAAAGAAGAAGAAGAAGCCATCAACATGAATCTATCCTAGAGTAGAAGAAGATGCAATTGACGTATTTTTTGACAACTTCTTACCTATAATTGACTAAAACCCAATTAAAAATGATATATGTGCATTTTAATGACTGCCCAAAGAAAAGAAAATTTGTCGTCCTACTGATGAAAAAATCCCTATCAACTATCTCATTAATCAGCATTCCACAACACCTGCCAAACGAGTTCGCAAGCGGATCAGTTTGGTTATATTTAAACTCGGCGTGCTTAACATACGAGCTCGAGCTTAAGTCAAACTTGTGGCTCGATGAGTTCAGCTCGCTAGCTGACTTGACTCACTTGCATTAAAGGAAAAAATGGCTTCGGAACACTTAAAATTGGATGTTGCCAGTGCTACGGAAATATCACATTCTTTAGTGTGTTGCACCTCACTACTAAACAAAGGGCTATCGCAGCACAAAATTTGGCTTTTCCCGACAGCTATAAACGTCACAATTTCCTTTGCAGCGATTCTAAAACCGCTGAACCCTCGCTATAATTGCAATGCGCTGCAGTGACATTCCACAACTATTTCAAGACCAATGGGGTTAATATAAGGAAATATTAATTTTAGCAGCGGTTATAACCGATGCAATGTTTCAGATTTGCAGCGGTTATAACTTCAACAAATACGATATAATTGAACTGATTTTTTTGTAGTGGCCTATTTGTATAAACAAATTTAAATTTTGATATTTTTGGTTAAAATTTACCCTATAATCAATATAAAAAAACCTTAGGTATGTATTATAGTTATTAGGTATTGAAGATTGTGGTTTATGAGGTAATAAATTATTTTATATGTAAATTTAAAAAAAAACAAAAATCTTTATTTTATGTCTTGTCAACTCTCCCGACCTAACATACCTGATAAATTTGTGTTTTAAAACCCTGGATTTAGGATTGGCGCATCAAAGAGCCTGCAAAAGGTCCTAAATCGAAATATTTAAGACCCCAGCTATCTGTTCAGAAGGAAAAATAAGAAGAACTTGCTATTTTCACTGAGAAGGAATGCTCACATGACAAGAATGTTGAGCACAGGTTTGGAAAGTTTCTTGAATCAGAAGGTAGTTTGGTTGGATCAGTTGCTGGTTTTAACTTCTCGATAAATTTCTACCTTATCCTAAGCTTTTGGAAAGGTTTCAAATGATGTATAGAATTTGTTGGTGATCTTGTTGAACTTTCAAGTTTTAAAGATATCCTTTGCTTTGCTTTGTACTGTGTTATACTAACATTGTTTTCTTTGCTTTTTACTTGTGTTTTACTAACTTTGCTTGCTTTTCTTTGTAATGTGATATACTAACATTGTTTAATGCCTTTTATTGCGCTTTTACTGTGCTTTAACTGTGTTTTTACTATGCTTTTATTGAGCTTTTACTGCGCTTTCTTCTTTTGTTCAGGTTGTATTTAAAAATGAAAAAGAATCTTATGCTGCTTACTGCAATTATGCCCATAATAGCAGTTTTAGTGTGCGCAAGGACCATCATATTTATTGAACAAATTCTAGAAAGATTAAATCCAATGACTTTGTTTGTTCAAAAACTAGTTTCAAGAAGAGATTTGATCTCAATTCCCAAAAGAAATGTAGAAGATCTGAGACTAGAACGGGTTGTCCATCTTTGATCAGGTTTTGCAGTTGATGAATCTGGAAATTGGATTGTAAAAAAATGTATTGAAACCCATAATCATGAATTGGCTAAGCCAGAAGACCGACATCTCCTGAGATCATTAAAAGGGAATTAATTCTGGGTTTTATCACATTTAATTATAGTCAAAGTAAAAAAGGTTCAAATATATATATATATATGAAATTGCTCTGCTGCAAAACAGTTAAAGCATAGCTTACGGATCCTAAAAGTTTTGGGTTTAATCTCTAGCAGTATCACCCCTTCCTTTAGTAATAATAGAAATGACTTCTTAAAAAATTATGTGATTTGTGGGCCATTATTTCTTCCATTTAATGGACTGTGGGCTTCTATGGGCTAGTAGGGGGCCGTTAAAGAATTAGTTTATGGATCTAATAGTTCTGGGTTTGATTCAGAAACGTTAGTCTAATTAAAGATAAATTCATGCATAAAACTTCTTAGTTGATAGCCAAAACTTCCAAATAATAGACCAAGTCAGTCATTATAAAAGCGAGTCAATTTTAAATATATAAATTTATTTTTTGATACATTTAGGGTGATTAAGATAAACTCACACACATATTACATATGCAAGATTCAAATTCAAAATTTTTTGATTTAGTCAAAGCTCCCAACTAACTGATCATGATGGACAAACCAACAGTGTCATCAGTCTCTTTTGTAGTAAAAGATATAACTTTTAACTTTAAGAATAAAAGATATGATTCTTTTGATAAATTGTAGTTGGTTTAAGGTCTTTATTGCTTGAAATTTGTGGGTTACAAGCTTTTCTTAGCAAGTGGGGGGACTGTCACCCAAAGGAGAAATTATTGTGTGCAGAATCCGAATGTTCCAATCACTGCTTGCCATGTCAGCGGATGCACTCCGGGGCCCAGTGCATCCAGTGACGTGGCGCATGGTGATTGAATCCGAATGCATTCGGATTCCGCAGACAATAATTTCTCCACACAAGGCCTCCACTAATAATGAATTGGACGTGATTTATCAGTCTTCTGATGTTATAGAATTGAAGCACTTCGATCATATTTATCAAGAAGTTGTAGTTAAGTTATGAAATGATATGTTTGGTCTTTATACAAATGATTTTAATTTATATTATCAATTATCTAGCTCTTATTCTTATTGGTTAGTAAGATCATACTATTACATTTTCTTAATAGTAATTATTCAAGGACCTCATCGTCTAAACCTAATCAATATTTACGTATAAGTTAAAACTTAATGAAATGAGGGTGTGGCAAAATATGATATATTTGAAAATAGAATTTTATAATGAGGCTGATACTAATCTAAATAATTAGAGACTTCTCCATTTATAGAATTATTTAGATGGAATACATTAGATAAATTACTTTATCCTTATTACATGGTGCAATAAAGAGTTTTTGCTTAAAAAAATGAAGGCAAGAATAAATTTTTTTCATAGGCAATTTTTTTTTCTAATTTATCATGTTTACAAACATAATAAAGATATATTTTATTTAAAAAAATTAATATATCACTTTCATTTTCTAAATTGATTAATAATCAAATGTGGCAATAAGTTTTGATTATTTAAAAGAAACTAAATTATCAATTCATGGGATGAATTACCATATATTTAAATAAATCATATTCTAAAAATTAATTATGTATTTGATTATTTATTTATACTCTTATTTCATTTTGCATATAATTTGAGGTATATAATGTAAATATCAAATAAATAATTAGAAATATGGAGTAAAATTATTCATAATAAAGATTTAATTTCATCAAATAATATAAAGAATATTCAAATTTTTTATTTTTTTTAAACAGCTTTCTAGTACAAAAGTATATAGTTAAAAAAAATTACTAAAAAAGTTGTTTAAGAAAAAAATAAGAAAGCTGCCCAAACTAAGCCTTAGGCTTCGTTTGGGACGGCTTTTTTATTGCTTTCTAAAACGGAATTTTAGTACAAAATTAAAAAAATTTGTACTAAAACACCGTTTTAGAAAGCAATAAAAAAGCCGTCCCAAACGAAGCCTAAGTTACAAAAAGCTACTTTTCATCATTGAGCTTGAAGGGCCGATTAAAATGTAAAGTTTTTTTTTCTTTTATCTTAATTTT
>NW_021319455.1:1360478-1368283 GCF_001605985.2 Dendrobium catenatum
GGAATTTTTATTTGGTTCGGTTGACCGGATGCAAGAAACATCCGGTCCTAGGCAAAAAAAGCCTGTACCGAGGTGTACCGAGTTTAAAAAAAAAAAAAACTCGGTACACCTCAGTACAGGCGTTTTTTTGCCTATGACCGGATGTTCCTTGCATCCGGTCGGAGGACGTAATAACTGCTCGTTCGCAGCCGCCTTTGCATTCGCAGTCGCAACCCTCATTTGCAGTCGCAACCCTCTCGTTTGCAAGAGGTCGCCTTCGCCTTGGTGAAAAAGTCGTCGCTGCCCTCTCGTTTGTAGCCGCAGCCCGCGCCCCCCAGCTTTCATCTTCGCAAATCTCCCTATTTCCAACCACCTCTTCGTGATTCTCCCTGTTTCCAGTTGCCTCTTTGCGAATCTCCCTGTTTCATGTCACCTTCATAAATATTATCTTCCCGATTCATAGCCCCCTTCCGCATTCGGCATTATTGAAGGTAATTTTTATCTATTTTGGCACCTCCCTACTGCTCCACTTGATGTATTTCTTGCTTCTCTTTTTGAAAAAATTTTGGTAGTTCTTTTAGTTGGAAGGATTTTGCATTCCATTATGTACTTATATTCAATATTTGTTTTTTGTATAGTTGGATAGTTGTACACCGTTGTTGTTAATTTAGTAAAGGCTTTTATTTTTTCTCTCTGTTTTGGAGGAGAATCATGATATCATTTTTTTTTTATATTTGATTGTGCTTGCTGTGTTGGCTTTTTAAAATGGCTAACTAGTAGTTTCTATTATATGTTATAGTAGATTTTAGTGGGTTTTGGTGTTGCAAGTTTGATCGCGTTGGGTTATAAAATAATAACTTGCTTCTATAAACTTATAAATAATTGTAGAGCATTGGCATGATTACAATATCTATAAAATTAAATATAAATCATTGATAATTTAGTTTACTTATATATGGATAATTTCGTGTATCTGTAATTCTTTGTGGGTTTCTGTGAAGTGCAATCCTTAGGTATTCATTTGATTTTATTGGATTATGTTGGAACGATTCTTGAAGCCCTTTTTTTCCATATCTAGTATACTAGTAAATCCTTAGGTATCTATTTGATTTTATTGGATTTGGAGCATTACATTTCATTCTTTGAATTTTTTGATTAGATAAATAATCATTAGGCTTTTGAGAAATGAAATGATTCTTGAAGTAAAAGAGTCCCTTTGGCATCATGTTAATTGCACTTGTTGATGTTGCGTCATGAGTACTGAAGTTGTTTATCCGATTCTTGAAGCTAAAAGAATGTCACATCATGTTTACTACAACTGTTGATTGTGTTCGATTTTTTATTCGTCAAGGGCTATCGTTTCGTGAGCATGATGAATCATCTAGCTCATATAACCAACAAAATTATAAATAACTATTTTAGTTTCTTGCAAATCAAAATGAAGAGGTAAAAAAGTGACATTTAAAAATGCAAGTGCTAAGTTAAAGCTGATTGCACCAAAAGTTCAAAAATAGATTTGTAATTTTATGGCTGGTGATACATTGGTTGTAATCATGAATGATATTGTTGATTCTTATTTCACCATTCTAGTTAATGAGTCACACGATGTGTCTACAAAAAAACATTTAACTGTTGCTGTAAGATACGTAGACAAGTTAGGCCAGGTAATTGTGATGTTTATTGGTATTAGTCATATATCTTCATCAAATATAGTAGCTCTCAAGGCATTAGTTGAAGCTCTTCTTACAAAACATTCATTAAGTATACATAAAATATGGGATCAAAATTACGATTGAGCATCTAATATGTTGAGCGAGTTTAATGGTTTGAAAGCACTCATTTTGAAAGATAATTCTCATACATTATATATTCATTATTTTGATCATCAACTCTAATTTTGTTTGGTGGTTGTTACAAAAAACTATTGGCAAGCAAAACATTTATTTGAGATCACTTCAAATTTTATTAATATTGTTGGAGTTTCATGCAATATAAATAATACTTTAAAAACTATTCATCATAATAAAATAGTTTTTCATTTAAGTAGTAGAGAGTTAATTAGTGGTCGAGATTTGAATTAAGAAACCAATATGCATCGTGTTGGTGACACTCGCTGGACTTCATATTTTCAAACATTAATCAGTCTAACAAAAATGTATGCTTCTATACTCGAAGTGCTTGAAATTGTCAGGGAAGAGGAGATATCTGATCAACAATCAGTTGAAGCTGGTATTTTAATAAATTTTATAAAATCTTTTGACTTTGTTTTGGCACTACATTTAATTATGGATATTTTTAAAAATTACAAATGAATTATCATAAGCATTACACATAAAGGATTAAGACATTATAAATGCAATGAAATTGGTACAAGTGTCCAAGAAACGCTTATAGATGTTGAGAGAAAATAGATGAGAGCATTTACTTGAATAAGTGTCATATTATTATAATATATTTGAAATTAAAATTTTAAATATGGATTCTAAATTCAAGGCTCATTGACAGTTAGTATAAAAAGGTGCAGAAATATAAAACTTTCATCATTATCGAGTTGATTTATTCTACATTATTATTGATATGAAACTTCAGGAACTAAATAATCAGTTCTTTGAAACTAGAACCAAGTGACTTCTTTGTGTGACATGTTTGAATCAGACTAATATGTTCTATGCTTATGATAAGAGAAAATTAATTCATCTTGTAGAGTTATATCCAACATATTTTACTATGGTTGATCTTGTTTCTCTTGAACATCAACTATCTAGTTACTTCTTTGTGTGACATGTTTGAATCCGACTAATATGTTTTATGCTTATGATAAGAGGAAATTAATTCATCTTGTAGAGTTATATCCAACAGATTTCACTATGGTTGATCTTGTTTCTCTTGAACTTCAATTATCTAGTTATATTATTGATATGCGTACTAGCGATGAGTTTACATCTTTGACTAGCATTGCTTCTCTTTCAAAATAGAGTTTAAAGATGAAAAAATATTGTGTATCCCCTAGTTTATAGACTTATTATTCTGGCACTGACTTTACCAGTTATTATTGCTATGGAGGAAAGAGCATTTTATGTAATGAAGATTATTAAGCATCAGTTGTATTATAAAATGGGAGATGCCTGGCTCAATGACTTTCTAGTGCCATATATTGAGAAAGAAGAATTTGATTCTATTCCAAATGAAGTTATTATGCAACATTATCTGAAAATGTAAAGTAAAATGCAAAATTTATAATTTTTTTTTATTATAAATTATAATAAAATACAAGGTTTTGCTTAGAATTTAGCTAATAAAATATATATAATTTTTTTGTATTTATATTTTTATATATTAAGTTTTGTCCACCCTAGAAAAAAGGTTGGATCTGCCCCTAACCGAAGTGACCATCCATAGCATCCGAAGAACAAGTTGTAGGATTATCTTAGATTGTCAGGTGGCCTTCTCGAGGCAAATTCCAAAAAAAGTAGATTACCCATTCATCATTGTTCAGCTCAAAAAATTTAGGGATTTTTACATACATAACACCTAAAACTATTGAAAATACATATATAACACCTAAACATTAGTATTTACTTATCTACCACCTAAATTCTCCCTCTCCTTTAATTATACCACTCCGTTTATCACACCCGCACGTCGTCATCTATTCATTCGCGCGAACGAACAGAACGGATGTATGATGGCCGGTCAAGCAATCCGAGCAGAACAACATTTTAGAAAAATGGAGATCGCCGGCACAACCGGCATCAGCAGCAGTCCCCAAAGCTCCCGGCTCCCTTGCCTGCGAGACACACAACCTGAAGGCGCAGAGCGACGTCGCCGCCGCGACGGCGCTGCCGGAGAGAATAAGTGTCTTGAAGGCGCCGCCACGACCGGGATCTTCGCTCCGGCGAAAGATCGATGGTTTCGGGGCTGGGGATTTCGTCGGCGTCGGACATGATGAGGAGATCGTCGTCGGTGATGCCGGAGAGAAAGATGAGGGAATTCATGGCAGAGCGTTGATTGGATTCACACACGTGTGGGTCCGCACCGGCTGCTCCTTCGTCGCCTCCACTGGCTGCTCCTTCGTCCCCTCCAGAAACGACAAATTCAAAACTAGTGACGGCAGCGACAAAGTCTCCTGCACCGCCTACGGCTCGCCGCCGAACACCTTGGCCGAATTCGCCCTCAACAAGCTCTCCAAACTCGACATCGTCTTTGGACGTGTCTACTGTCGTCGAGTTCCAAGCGGCAAATTCTGCATCAAATCATTCTCCGGCGGGATTCGTTCGGATGGAAATGGCATTGAGAATAGTACTAACAACAACAACATCACATAGCCTTCTCCCTCCTAGCCTGCATCTCCAAGGCCTGCTCCATTCCTCTTATTCTGATTCCCCACATAGCCTTCTCCCTCCTAGCTATGAAGCAGACTAATCTGGCAACAAAAGCAGAGCAGAGGAATCATAATAAAGGCATATTTCGGCTGGGTCCATAGATGCTTTTCTGTTTCGTAATTTTGTAGGTTATTCTACATAAACTATTTTGTCGCTAATTCAATGCCGAAGCTGAATAAGACGAGAAGGTTGGATTTGCTAACAGTGTGATTCAGGGAGAAGTTCGCCAAGCAGATTGATTCACAAAACAAAAGCCTGTGTCGCATTAGATTCGCGAACTGTGCGATTCACATCAAGAGAAGAAGCTGCTCTAGGTTCCTGCCCTTTTTCGCGATTTGGTGTTGACGGGAGGCTACGGGGAGGTGACGGAATGTTATTTTTGATGAGAATAAGGGTTTGAAGGTGGTATATAAGTAAATATGAAAGTTTAGGTGTTAAATAGGTAAATAGGCTTGTTTTAAGTGTTAGGTATGTAAAAATCCCAAAAATTTAAGCTGTCATCTACCAAAAACATTGCGAAAAGAGGTACAAATATTGATGAATAGTAGATGAAAAACTAAATCACCAAACTGATTACTTCCTCCAAGTTAGCAGATTTCACAATAATAAAATTAGAAATTATAGATGATAGTATTTTGGCAGCTAATGCGGCTCCCAAACTTTTTTCATTTCTTTCCCTCCACAAATTCGATCCCTCCTCAAATAATAAACCGCACAACAGATACAGAGAAAAATCAAATTTTTATGTTTAACATCCACATTCAATAATTCAACTATAAACTCAAAGAATTGTGTGAGATTCGACCTAAGTAAGAAGGCTAAAGCAATTGAGCCATGTTAACAGTCAATGGTGGATTGTATAGTGAGAGGCAGAGATTATTATTAATATTTTAAATAAGAGTGAAAATGAATAATATTAAAATATTATCAACTTTTTATCTGAATTTAAGAGTAGCTTTTACAATATAAAAGGAAAAAAAAACTCTTTATTTTTAATATAAAATGATAAAATAAATGGTGATAAATACATTATAATTAAGAGTGTTTACATTTTGTTTTATGAATGTGTTGATTAATTAAGTGAATGTAATATGAAATCATATTTGTTTGTATAGTCTCATAGATAGCACATACCATTTCTCTTTATGTGTTTTTATATTTTAAAATTATTATATAATGATTTCATTATCAACCTTTTTTTTAATATGTGAAATTAGGCAAACTGTCAGTTAAAAATATTCCATCTATATGATTATATGAATGACTCTTTAAAATCTTCATGATAGAGATTGTACTTTGAACCATTATTTATAGTAATTGATAATATCAAAGCAAGCTTAACAAATATACTAAATGATAAATATAACTTTTTAGTCTCCACTAATTTTTATACAAACTCTTCAATTACATTCAACCTAAAAAATGCATTACTAGATGTATGAAATTATGAAGCTATATGGTCTATATTTATAATTTTTTTAAGTATAAAATTTGGTCGGACATATCAATCATTGTTTGCCAAAAAAATGAAAATAAATTAGGTGGATAAACCATACTATATATTGAAGCTAATCAATATTTATCTAATCAAATCTATTATTGCTTTTACTCTAACTTAAGATGATAATCCTTACCTCTTAGAAGAGAGTTCTCTCTCTCTCTCTCTCTCTCTCTCTCTCTCTCTCTCTGAGAGCTCGTTTCTTTGATTTTCTTCCAGGATCGTCCGGGCCAATTTTGGATCGTCCTAGGACGATCAGTGCATGGCAAAAGTCAGTGAGCAAGGGTTTTTATCGTCTGAGGAAAATTAATTATCGTCCTGAGATATCGTCCTGGACGATTGGATTTTGTTCATATCGTCCTGGACGATGTGGCGATCGGCCGGGCCGATCAGGTTTGTTTTAAAAGAAGATTAGCTCGTTTTGATGAGAGAGAAAATCATTTTTTATAAAAAAAATATCTGAGGAGAGAGAAGGTGAAGGAAAGCAAAGGAAAAGCTAGATTCCGGAGGCCGCGGAGCGCTTTTCGTCCGTCACCGTTGTTGGGAGAAGTGTTTATCTCGCAGTAAGGACTTTGAATCCTATTTCTGTTTTCGAATATGTTGAGTTTTGATAATTTTGCGCTCAAATTTGTATTTTTGTTACCGAAAAACGCGCACCATTTTGTATTGACGAAAGTTTCACCGCACAACTTTTGGTATGTTATTGATATAGTATTTCTGCGCGTTTTGATTATTTTCTGGAGAATTTCGACCGGTTAGTTTTGATTCGGCGGTGTTTTATGTTGACTGTAAATTTATATGATGTCGGAAATTATTTGGGCAGTAGAATAAAAGTCTTATATTGTTGTTGTGCACGTTCTGTATTAATTTGGTAATTTCTAATTTTAGAAATTTTTGTGTAAATTCCGTATACTGCCGTTATGCCGCTGGATTTTAGTACGGTTTCCGATTTTTCTGAAATTGATGATTTGAATGCATACGATTGTGACTATCTGATTATTGTTACTGAAAGACAAGTGAAGACTGGTTGAACCGTTGGTTGGAGATCGACTTGACCTGTACAAGATGGTGTGTCGACGAGTTTTCTTTTAAAAAGGGTTTGGCGATATCCTCTATTGATCATTGATATAACGATTGGGAGGCATAAGGAGATTCTTATGCCGACGGGCACAGAGTGACGAATCTTATTGAACCAACAGATAGATATAATTATGGATTTCTACAACAGCATTATGGATTGAAAAACGCCTTTATAGCCAGTGATTGTACTTGTTCAGTAAGACTATTGTATTGAAATGCCTGTGTACGGTATTGACATGTTGATCTCGCGATGGATTTATTGATTTTGATGATTTATTGATTTTGAATGGTTTTACGGACGGATTTACGGATTTATTGTTACTGTACGATTTCATTGATATTCGCATTGTGCCACTGTACATTGATTCATTGATCATTGATATTGATACTGATATGGATATCGATATTGCATTGACTTATTGATATTATGGACATGGATACTATTGATTCATTGATACTGATTCATGCTATTGACTCATTGATACTATTGTTTCATTGATACGCCGTATTGAACTACTGCATGTGATCCATTGCCGATATGGATTAGGTTTCACTGTATTGATTCGATTTCAACCGTTCTTGCCCTGTATTGGTTTTATATGATTGGTTTCATGATTTCATACCGATCGATTTCATTGACCATAGAGTATTGCTTTGATTGATTCGATTTGATACGATTGATTCGACTGAGCGACTTGAGATCCTTCTGCATAGATTTTTCTACTGTTTATTGATTCTCCTATCGCTGACTATGGATTTTATCGATTGTGCATTGACTACTGATTTTCGTATTTGCATAGATTCATTGATCATGTGCAATTGACTGTTATGGACTCGACTGATTGACATGCATATTGTTTCCAGTA
>NW_021319455.1:1369833-1375598 GCF_001605985.2 Dendrobium catenatum
CGGATGCTGTTACTGTTGGTCTTTCACCAAATGCTCTTCCTTTTTTTCCCCCTGCTTTAGCATCTACTACTGTAGACATTGCATCTGATGTTAGAGTAGTCGGAAATCCTCTAATTGAGGTTCCTGTTATTGTGGTGGATTCACAATCCTTGGCTAATCATTTGGGAGATTCATCTGGTGTGGACATTAGGAGCCATCTTAATTGGTTGGAAGGTTCGTCGGAGTATGAATCAGAATCTGAATTTTCTGATGGCGGAATGTTGTCTCCGGAAATTTGTGGGGGTTCTGATCCTGGCAACGATTTCACATTGGTTCGTGCTAGTCCTAGCATTAATGTGGCATCTCGGGGGAGATGTCGTGGGAGATTTCGTGGAAGAGGTCGTCGTCGACGCTAATTTCTGTTGCTTCTTCTGCTTAGACTTTGCTATCTTATCAGGTTTCTATTAATTGTTTATGGTTTGAGGGGATGATTGCGGTGCAGTTAGGGCTATGATGTGGTTAGGGCTCGTGTCCCTGTGGTTCTGCAGTGGCAACCTGGGGCTTGGCTTTTTGGTCGCTATTTACCTTACTGGACGGTCCTGCGTGGCTTCAGGGACGCTGGTAGCTCTGGCCGTTTGCTGAGCCCGCTCCTTTGGTTGTATTTTTCAGGTTTTATTTTGTTTTATTTCCTACATTGTTGTATCTTTTGCTTGTATCAATATATATATTCTGTTAAAAAAAAATGAATAATCCCAACAATTATTAGAAGAACTAGGGATGAGGCATCAATACATACGAGCCTAAAAAGAATGTGATTGGGAGAGGTTTCTCATACTCATCATCTTTTTTTATTCCCATTACCTTCATTGATACAAAGTAATCATAGTCCGAGAATCCCTATAATGATGCTATTATCATTATTGCCATTATCATTAACTAGTATATAAACAACATTTTTATTAGCACATGGAGTTTTGTAAGTATTATCTTCAAATATATTTTTAATTAAAGAAACTTTTATTATTCTATGTTGCCACTCATAATTGATCTCTTTAAAATTTTCCTTGCTAGCATAGGGAGATTGAAGGCTCAATCAAGCTAATAACTAATGAGGCAAAATTACTTATTCTATACTAAAATGGCCAACTTTATCATAGCTGACACATCTACAATATGAAATGATATCATTTTCTAAACTCTGCTGACCACTTTTATGCCCGTCAACTTGACTTGACTTATCTTTTCATGGGAAAGTGAGAGATCAAATTCACATTATTTGGGGAGGTTTATTAAAATCTCAAGCAAGTCACCTAAAGTTGTCAGATTCATCTAAGAAGAAGCTTTACATTTGAAGGTCTATAAGAGAGTTGTCCTCGCGGCTTCTAATTCTTGAATGCTTGGACTCGATAAATTCTGTTCAAAATTTGGACTAATTATTGTTAAATAAATCTATAAAAATTTGTGATAATTGTCCAATAATCTTGGATTTACTATTAATCAAGGCGAAGAAGATAGGTTTTGAGAAAAGTTGTTATTTCACAATTGCTTGAAAAGGAAAAATTCATGAATAGAGGAATGCTTCAGATTTAGCAACCTTTTTTAAAATTTTATTCATCAAGCATAAATTATTAAAGGGACAAGAGTTTTATGGCATAGCATCCATTTTAAGAACCAAATCAAAGCAGAAGAACTAAATGATTATTACCTTTTCAAAGCACAAAATCTCTAATTATTTAATTTTCAAAGTTAGATGATTAATGGCATAACAATCCTAAGTACAACAAAACTAAATTTTAATTACAACTGTTCTTTTTATATAAATCAAAATAAATTTTCTCTTTTTCAAAATTCTAAGCAAAAGACAATTATACTAACTAATTAAAGTTTAACGATATGCTGAACTATTCTCATAAGATGATAGTGAGAATATACTGAAAATAAGTTAATTTTTATTAGTGAAGTTTAGGGTCTATTTGGGACGGCGATGCTTTTATAAAGTTTACTGTGAAGTTATTATGAGAAAATCAACTTTACTATTATGGTTGCAGAAATCTGCTTTACACTATAAATTTTTTTAAAAAGTAATGAGAAAATAATACAAAAAGCAATAACAAAACAAAATTGCGGTTGCTGCCTGAAAAGAAAAACAGTGAGAAAACTATCCTAAACAAACCTTTAAGCTTGACATAAATTTAAGCTTGGTTTGGAATGACTTTCTTATTGTTTCTTAAAACAACTTTTTAGTACAAAAAGTTTTTAAACTAAAATTTTTTGTACTAAAAAGCTATTTTATAAAGTTTTAAGAAAGCTGTCACAAACGAAGTCTTAGTTGAGAGTTTGTTTGATAATACTATGTAATTATTATAGACTTATAGTTCTTTTATAGTTCTTAGAGAGAAAAATAAGATGCTCTTCAAAATCATAACCCAATATTATGAAATCTTGTTTTATTTGGGATAGATTTCTTGCTGATTTATAAAGTAGCTTTCGAGTACAAATATTTATAGTTTAAAAAAAATTTGTACTAAACGATAATTTAGAAAGTGCTAAAAAAGCTATCCCAAACGAAGACCTAGTCATGCATAAGTTTTTGATTATTGCTTGAAAATGATATAATAAAAAAAACTTAGGAAAGAAACCAATAGCTTATATTATCATATTTTATCTTCAATTGATAAATTGTTTGCTTTGGAACAATGATTTTGTTATATTAAAAGAGAGATGAATTATATATCTTTTGTCCCTTCAACCACTTATATCTCAAGAGATCATAATATAGATATTTTTAATGTTAAGATCAAAGCTTAATTAGAAATGGAGAACGCTTGTCTTAGTGTTAAATTGAATGGTATATCATTTCCTTTATTAGTACTTATGACTTGTTCTATTTCTTATGCATACCGTCTGGTTACCGGTTTGACTTGACCCAACACGATTTTGTAAACCCGGATGCCTTATTTCCGGACGTGTCGAAAGGCGAGACAGCAGAAGGTGAGTTGACGATGGCAGCAAGGCCAACGTTGGACAACGGAGCAACGGGCATACACGACGCCCTCAATGAGCAGACGCAACGCCAACGCGGTCATGCGGGCAGTGAACTCGCGGGCAGGTCATTCCCGGGTTTCCGAGTCAACCTGAACCTGACTCTCTTTTTTTTTTAAACCGGTCGGTTTTTTGAACACGAACCTGACCTGTTTCACAAACGGGTTGACCCTAACCTGAAAATTTCGCGTCGGGTTCGAGTCGATTTTTTCGGGCCGTGTCAAATATTGACACCCCTACGAAATATGGGTTTAGAAGCTATTTTGCTTGCTGAAGAATATGAAAGGTGGCTAATCGCAAGGGTGTGGTGACAATAAAGTTAGCTTACGATGTATTTTGAAATTCAATCGGAAACGAGCAAGTTTAGAATACGTCAAAATGAATCACATAGTGAAAAACAAATTCATAAAAAAAATCTTTATTCTTTTTTCATCAAATCAAACATCAAAATTTTTAGATCCATACATTTGAAATACTTTGCTTTCATTATCAACAAACAAAATAACCCCTTACTAAATCCTACATTTTATTAAGGAGCCAAAGGAAGTCCAGCTCTTCCTTTCACACAACTCAATCAGATTTAGATTTAATCTTTTCATGACAATGACAAATTGATTTCCTTTTGTTCATTTACGTTCATATTTTGCCCACTTTCATACGTTTTGGACTAATTTCTTCATATTTTTTCCTCAATTTTTGTCTATTTTGCCCAAGTCCATTCAACAGGTGTTCTTAGCAGCAATTTTACAACTGGCAACATTTCATCCAAATCTACTTCGTCAGTTTCGGCACCAATTTTAAAGCAAAAATTAGTTAAATATATAGAGCTCTCCTACTTTTAATAATAATTCAGTCATTAATTAAAGCCATAAAAATAATATTATGTCACCGGACACGTTCAAAAGCAAATAATCACGCGCCACGTCACCTGGAGCTTGATATTGAGCACTCGGTATTGCTCGGCATACGTTCATATTTCCGATTTTTTTTCGGACGTAATAATTCCTCCCTTCATGGACACAGGTGGGCAATTTTAAATTGGTGCTGGAACCCACTGCGAGTCGTACCAATCAATACAAGAAGAAACGAAAAGTACGTGAAAAGATTAAACAAATTACATAGGTTTCTTATTATAAAGTAAATAATCAATGAAATATGATATAAACAGAAGTATTATACATAGAATTTTATCAAACACATCGCATTCACATTGTGAAGGGCAATGAAATCTCCCATTTAGTTTGTTCCATCAGACAGCTAATAAAGCTGTAAATAATGGAAGGCTGCAAACCAAAAAAAAAAAAATACTTCTCTTTCAGCTTGCCTTGTATGCCATGGCTATGTGCTCCTGATTCTAAGGGGCAAACATATGTAGTTAATTTGAGTCGTATAGTGATGTGTTTTAAGTAGTTTTTCAAATATGGAACTTCCTGTAACAAAATATTCTTTGATTTTTCATAGGGATGTCAAAATTTGACACGACCTGAAAATCCGACGCGAATCTGATCGAAAAATTTTGGGTTTGGGTTAACGAGAACCCGAATTGAGTTGGGTTCAGGTTAGGGTTTTCAACTCGTTTCAAAAATCGGGTCGGTTCGGGTTAACCCGGAAACCTAGAATAACCCCGCTCTGCCCCAGTAACCTGACCGCGTTGCATCTCCTGCAACGCATCACATCTGCCTTGCATCGTGCCATTGCGTCTGCCCGGGTTGCATCGAGCCGCTACTAGCGTCGAATCCCTGCCTCGCATCGCCGCTGCAGCACCTTGCCGCTGCACTCAATGCAACGTCGCATCGCCTGCCTCTGCCGACCGTTTAAGTTACGCGATTTCTAGTCGTTGCCGAACTCAAAGCGGATCAGGTTCGAGTCCAAAAACTCTACCCATTTGCAAAAACGGGTGGGGTTTAGGTTGACCCGAATAATGCCAGGTCAGTTCAAAGATGAGTCATTTGCACTAATGACTCAAATCCGACCCGTGACTTGGAATTGACACCCCTAATGTTTCATAATGTAATGTTGTACTTTTACTATATTTCATTTACTAAAATCATTAGTAAGAAATAATTCATAATCTTTATATATATAATCTTTATATTTTCACTTTTTGCACATTTTTGATCTCTTTGTGCCCCTAATGAGGATCAATTGATAATTTTTAAGAATAAATTAAAAATCAGCTGAACCTATCAATTCTATTTGATTTATTTTTAAATAAAAATAATTTGATTTTAACTTTACAATTTTTAATTTAATTTTAAAGATAAAATTGGCTATAGAGATTCAAAATTTACACATTTTTAAATTATTTTCTTTTCTATTATTTTTCACTAAACAGACTATAATACCCATTATAAGAAAAAAATTGAAAGATGATATCCTGAATAAATTTAATTCAGAATATATTTGTAATATTTCATAAATTGTGCTAGTTCATGTTCAAATTAAAATCCATTTTATAAGACAATAATAAAAAATATTATCTTGAAGAGTTCAAACAAACTATCACATAACTTTTACTAAGAATTGTTTTACATTCTGAATTTAATTTAAATTACATAATTTTAAATTATTTCTGTTTCATCCTGTAATAAAATAATTTTATCCTTTTTCAGATTTGCCCAATCGAATCAATCTGCAATAACTTGAGAGTGATAATTGTTGGTGTCCTGGAATATTCGCGGCGGTAGAGAAATATATAGTTTAACGTCTTAGCGTTGTACGAAGATCCAGCACATAATCAGATA
>NW_021319455.1:1377848-1389823 GCF_001605985.2 Dendrobium catenatum
ATATATTTAAATCACAATAAAAATATCGGTTAAATTAGAAATAGTATTTCAATAATAATGAAAACAATTTAGTATAATTTTGAATTATCTCATATTTGAAATCTAAAACGATATTAATGACATTAATTATAACAAAAATACGATAGATGTTAAAGATGTTACAATGGGGAAAAATATTTTTATCTAAGAGATAATTTTTTTTAGTGGTGTCAAAATGGATTTTTTTGATTGGGTTCTAGTACAACTCAAAATGACCCGTTGTCATCTGGGTCAACCTGAACTAACTCGAATAAGACAATGGGGTTGACATTTGAACCCAAATCCGACCCAGTTTTGATTTGGCTCAACCTGACACAACCCGCCAACCTGCTTTGCTTTGCGCCTCTGCCCGCTCTCATGTGCATGTTTTGAATGGGCGCTAATAGAAAAACGTACAATCCCGTTATGTTTAGAATCCATGCACAAATCAGAGGTGACATTTGAGGACATGAGGTGACTGGCAACACGTGATTGCAAGACAACGTGAGGTGTGAGCAACGAGCGGCAATTGGGATTGGCGATTGGTGAGCTGGCGCGGAGGGAGGGATGGCCTGGCGAATTACAAAAGGTGTATGGCCTGGCGAACTACAAAGGAGGTATGGCCTGGCGAACTACGCAGGCTTCGACTTGCGAGAGGGCTAGGGTTGCTGGGCGCATTCGCTCGTGCGACATTGCGACCGACAACTGCAGTTTACGGAGCTGTAGAGCTATGGAGGCTTAGCAGTGGACTGTCAGAGGCTATCCAAATCCGGACCTTGGTCAACTTCAGGTTGATTTAAAGTTTTCGGGTCAATACAAACCCAACCCGTCAAATAAATAGGTTGATCAAAATTCAAAATTTTTCATGTCAAATTTTAGGACGTGTCAAATATTGACACCATTAATTTTTTTTTCCATACTTCTAAGAAAGATAAATGAAATAAAAGTAATTTTATAATAATTTTAATATATCTATATTAGGGTCCAAAGTTCGACCACGCGGGTGGCCAAATCTTCCAGAACCCGATCAAACCAGCCCGTTGCTATTTGTTATAAAATTATATATATCCATTAAAAAAGAAAAACAGCCTTATGGGACTGTTTCCTGCTTCCCAAGGCAATCTGCGATCCATTCGTACCAGCATGTCAATCCGGACGCGGCACATCATCGTACATACTTCCATCCAACCGTCCGATTCCAAAGATATATCCGCTGAGAATGGTCAATTCACCGCAATTCCTGACCAGCAAATACCTTCATTAAGTAGTTAATTACTACCATATCCCCTTCCAGGCTTCCACCCTTCGCACATAAACTATCTTTGCTTCTCTTGCGTTCCGTTCCTTCTCAGCAATCTCTATGAGAAATTCGATCTCTGCTGTTCTTATTTATTGTTCGAATATCCTTCTTAACCGATCGCATTGGATACTGCGATAGGATTTGAGTTCGATCAGATCAAGGCTATTCCTTCTGTTTGCTGTTAGTCGGAATTGAGGGTTTATAGTTGTTGACTGCTTGAGTTCCAGAAAATGTCAGGGGCAGTTTGGCAGTCTAGGCGGGTGGGCGTGGTGGATCGGTTCAATGGTGCAGCGAGGGTGCGGCGAACCCAGCACTACGTTCCTCGCGCAGCGGCTGTTTCTCTGTCTTCCACGATTAGCGAGCCGCACGGCAAAGCCGAGGAGACTGCCGGTGAGTCTGCTACGGAGGCATTTGGCCGACAAACGACTAATCCCAGTAACTTGGAAAGGTTCATGGAAGCGACGACGCCGAGCGTTCCTGCTCATTATCTCTCAAAGGTATCTGAATGTCTGTTTTCTTTTTCATTTCGGTCATTTTGGTGATTGATGAAGTATATCTGTTTTATAGAAACTGAGGGATTGGAGGACGTGCGATGAGGAGTGTAGAACATACTTTAAGCTGGAGGATTTGTGGGAATCCTTCAAGGAATGGAGTGCCTACGGCTTGGGGGTCCCTCTTATGCTTAATGGAAAGGATTCTGTTGTTCAGTATTATGTACCCTACCTTTCCGGCATCCAGTTGTATGCGGATTCTAGTTCTCAGTCGCTGGGTCCCAGGTATTCTTCTTTTGCCGCTAGTTTTTTTGGGTATTTTTCTTTAATTTGTTCATGTTTGCTTTTCAACAATGTCGCTTTTTCGCTGCTTTTAGGTCTTAAAAATTTGTGTATTCGTATTTTGAAATCTTTATTGTTTTATCCATCAAGTTATCCACTGCTTTCCGTTTTTTATTTTTATATGCTTCTTAGATTAGAAGAGGATGAAAGTGGATTTGATATTCGCGTTTAATTGATTTTACAAACTGGAAGGTTTGATGTTAAATTGATCGTAGGGTTGAATTGGACAAGTGGAAGATTGATTGTTCTGTCCGATGTAAATAAAATGGGAGTTCACATAAACCCTAAACACTAATTTGATGATGGCATTCTTTTAAGATCTGCAGCTAAATTCAATTCAATTAGTGATTGTCAGTTATATGTTTTTAAGGTTATGGAATCTGCGACTGTTTGACTGAAACTAATTTATACTAGAAATGACTAAATGTTGATTGGAATTAGCTCATTATAGTATTTATATCAGATTGAATGTAACACTTGAAGAAGCTGTACTTTTCTAATTTGGTTCAGCAATGTTGTAATCCTATATCAACCTTCTTGTTTTATATTCTTTATTTTTAGATATCATTCAATTGCATCAAATGCTAGTATTTATGTTTATGATCAATTTTAACAGTTTTTAATAAATTAAATTTGATTTTTTTTAGGTTTTATACTTTTTTATTTTCATTGGTAATCTGGCTCTTGATTTATCATCCTATTCACATTCTATTGATTTTGCTCTGGGATTTTTAAGGGTATTCTTTGTCACTACGAGTGCATTGTAATTCTAAGATCTGCTTGGTGCTTATGTGGTGTCCTTTGTCAAGGGCCAGTGAAACAAGCCCGACACAAGTGATTGTTTTCTTAAGATTTATCTCTATTTTTTTAAAAGGACTTCCACTTGCTTGTGCCAATTTTTACCCATCATGTACTTAGGATTTCTACCATTTGCTGCATGTTTGTCTTATGGAGAACCGAAGAAAAGTGATGCAAGAATGACCTGGTCATTTATTTATCAACAACAGTATTTTCTTTTGCTAATTTGTCTGCTCTAACAGGAAACCAGCTGGAGGAGGTGATGCTGACTCTTTTAGAGACATTAGCAGCGATGGAAGCAGTGACTCTGAAATGGAAAATGAATCTAAATATTCAGGGAATCGGTCTAAACACTGTATTTCACGCCATTACATGATTGGGATGAACAAACTCTCCTCAGATGGTAAACATAGAAACTTGCGAAATGAGTTTTCTAGTGATGACAGTAGTGATTGTGGAGATTCTCAAGGCGCGCTCATCTTTGAATACCTTGAGAATGACCGTCCATATTTTCGAAACATTCAGTTTGACTATAAGTTTGCTAAAATCGGAGTTCGGATGATCCCAAAATTAATTTTGAAAATTTCCAACTTGATTTTGTCTTGAGATTCATGCACAATCAAGATAATTTTTTGATGATATATCATATATATAATATAATATGTATAATAATAAAAATAATATTATGAGTTTATTATCTTAGCAATATATAAAGGTTTTGAACATAAATAAGTCAATAATATTGCATAGTAGATATAATACTTTTATATAAAAATTTATATAACAAAACATTCATAAGAATTAACTTAGTTGAAATGATTTCACTAGTATTTATTATATATTACAAATAACAGTCTTCTTCATACTTGATATTGGTATTCATATATATGATCTTTAAAATATCTTTTATTATAAGAGTGGTATGCATCGAGTTGAGATGATAAGCATCAGCTTTACTAGCAATAATGTGCGTCAATGTTGATGACGATGAAGTGCATTGTTTTTTTGGGTGATGTCATAAATCAACATTAGTTTTGATGATGTACATAGACTTATTTGGTAATGACATTTGTCAATTTTGGTGTCAATAAGGGTTCATTGCTCTATTGACGATGTAATGCATCAATGTTGGTGTTGACAGTGAATGACGAAGTCAAGTGGTAGTGGTCGGGTAATAAAAGTCAGATGATATTAGGCGGGCATTGGTGGTTGAGGGATATTAGTCAAGTGACAGTGGTTGGGTGAGGATACTCAAGTGACTATAGTCATGCGATGGTCATCAAGTGACAATAGTTGGAAAATTAAGATTAGGTGATAACATTTGAGTAACTATAATCATGTGATAATAAAATTGTGATGATTATCTGACAACAATAATTAGGTTATGGTAGTTGATTGGTAATGATTGAGATACAATAGTTGGGATATTGCATTTGAGGGATAATGGTTGAGCGATGGCTGTCAGGCAATGGTCGAAGGTGATGATTGTCTAATAGTGCTTTCTCCAACTTTAGGTTTAAGTATAGGTTTGAGCTCCAAGCTCCCTCCCCCTTAAATCTTTTTATATGGAACATGCCTCATATTAGTAAGCTCTCTTACAATACTTTCATGCATTCTAATGAAGATACTACATACACTGGCTATATGACAGGCTTGATCATTTCCCATGGCCAAAACGCCACTATTAAGCTCCCTATATGTTCTAAAGCATTGGGATAAATATGATATGTAGCACCAGTATCTAGAATCCAGCATGAACTATTTGAATACGAACTCTGAGAAACAATAGATAGTGATGCATTTGAATCTTCATCACACTCTTTCATGCTAGGATTAGCCTCAATGGAAACTCCCTTGCCCTTTTCCTTCAACTTTGTGTAATCTTTCTTCTAATGAACCAGTCTCAAAGTAGAAAGCATACTGATTCTTCTCAAGATTACACCCACTATACGTGCCCTACTTGACGTTGCCGCCCATTTTATTCTTCCTCGTTAGAGTGTGAGAGCATCATCTGAATCCATCTTTGAACACTCTTTGTCCTAATGCCATAACTCGTGATTCTACAATGCAGCAGTCATCTCACCATAGTTTAAGAGCTCCTTTATATGAATAAGCATCATCATGACGTTTTCGTACTCATATAGGAGCCAATTCAACATAAGGAGCACCTTGTCTTCATCCCCATCATCTTCCTCTTGATTCAAAAGATCTACCAATAGCTTTGTGAAATCAATCAAATGCTCATCAATTGTAATCCCATATCTCATATGAAACATGTAGAGCCTGTGATGCCCCAAAATCAAATTTGGAAGAACTATTCTTTTATCTTTTAATAAATAGCAATCAAAGTTATCTAATCTTATCTATTAGTAATAAATAATAAAAAAAGATTTTATAATTTAAAACATCAATATACACATATGTATTCATTCTAAAAAATTATATATAATACTTAGAATCTATGCAATCATTACATATATATCCTATTTTAAGTACAAAAGAATAGCTAAAACAAAAAAAGAAATAAAAACCTGAGGAATCTTGGTCAATCTCACACTCCTGATCATTTTCCCTGACATGAAAATATTTAATAACATATAACGAGCTCACAAGCTCACCAAGCAACCAAATCCTATAATTGACTCAGCACAAGGCAAATGAGCAATATACATATCAACAGTCAAATTATAGTAGTTGCATTCATATGATCATTGAATCGGTGAGAAAATAATAAAATTGTACGATGTGGAAGACATCAAATCGATACAAGTGTCAAATCTTTATAGTAATTATTATATTAATAATATATATAATCAGTAGAAAATTTGTATAAAGCAATAAAATTAAATCATCGATTTTTAAGTCTATCATAATTAAATTAATATAATAAAATCATATATGAGTGTACACATACTATCCAATTATTTTATATTAGTATTAATATTAAATTAGTATTTTAATCACATACTTAGTATATCTTGTATATCACGTGCTCAATATATATACAATACTTTTTTTATTAAAAATTAGTAATATTGCTAATAATAAATTTGTACATTAATATGAACAATATCTCAATATTATTTATTTCAGTTGTCACATTAAATAAGTAAGAATTCTGACTATCATGATATTTTTCAGTATTGCATAAGTATTAATAAGTCGTTAGCTCATTAAAAAGAGTCATCACTCTTTACCCGTCGGCACAATAATCATTTTCTTATAACTCACAATCAATATCACGTGAATCAGTGGGGGATAACACAAAGTCATAATATTTAAAAGAAAATTCGTCGGACCATCATCCTGTACAGGTCAATTAGTCTCAAACTAATGAGTCAACCAGTCTTTACTTATTTTTTACTCATACATTATTATCATAGTACTATAAAAATAATCTCAATCACATATCTACATTCATTCCTAATACATTGCATCAAATAAAATATAATTAAGCTTAATTCAGAAAGTATCAAAATATCTTGACAGTTTACAACATAAAACTCTACTAAGCAAAATTTCATATTTTCAAAAATTAATTAATTTATTATGGATTGTACATAATAACATTCTGAAGTTTTTATTGAACTAAAACACAATGTCAAAATAAATTTCTGAGTTGGCAAAAATTGATGCTTTTCAAAAGCACAATGCGAAAATTTTTCAAAATATAAACATAAAAAGTTACTCGGTAAAAATTTTACCTATACAAAATTATCCTCATTTTTTGATAATAGAAATAGAAATTTGATTAAAAACTAAAAATATAAAATTATTGAAATCAGAAATAATGTAATATCCTTTGCAATGAGACAAACAAATCTCTCAACTGGGCTGTCCGAAAAAATTCGCTCTAGGACATCATAATCTAGCTATTTATTTTTTTCTCTTCAATGTTTTATTCTCATTTTCCCTCTACAGATCACTGTTGTCGAAAAAAGAATTGGAAAAATGGATTTAAAAAGCTTTTAATGACTCTTAGTGACTTAAGATATTTTCTTTTATAATAAAATAATACAATAATAAAATATAATAATATAATTTAATCAAAGTTTTAATATAAAATTCATATAATTTTTTTGGGATTTTAAAAATTATCAATTTTTTTTTATAAAATTATTTATTTAAAAAATATTGATGAATTTGATTTGTAAAATGGAAACCTGACCGTCTCAAAATTCCAACTTGTACCGATCGATAGGTGTCAATTTCTTAAGGATTTCATCAGTGCCCAAAAATTGTTAAAAAATTTTATGTAATTAAAACACAATAATATATATCTTATTGTGAAGACGGTTTTTAAATTTAAATTATAATGACTCTTTAAAATATTTTATTTGCCTGGGTCAAAATACGGGCTAGTTATTACAGAGCCGTTGTTTCACATGGAAACGATTTTTCACGCTCTTCGTCAAATACTTGTTCTCCAAGGACTTCCATAGTTTTACAACAGAAGTTTCCATCATCACCCAGTACTTGATCTCTTGAGACAAAATATTTTTAATGAAGCCACAAGTACTCTGGTTCATCTTGAGACAATCTCTATCTGAAATCTCCTTGAGATGTTCATCGCTCTTCAGAAATTCCAGCAATTTGAAGAATACGACACATCCATCACCTCACATTGCCACATGCTAAAGTTCCATTTGTCATCAAATTTTGTCACATCAATTTTAACGGGGTATTTAACCACCTGATGAATCGAGGCATTCTCTAACGATGAAGTGGATGTATCCATGGCTCCATGGGATCTCATCATTTTCACCAATTTGTAACTTCCTTAAGACAATGAAATTGCACCAATCCGACACAGTAATATTCCAAAAAAAAATTGGAAATAATTCCAAATCAACATCAAATTTATTTGAAAATAAAAAAACACACACAAAACTATTAGTAACATCTAATACTAAAAATAAACACATTCAAAAAAATTATTTTTCATTTATCATCAAAATGCATATATACAATCATAGTGCATGACTGTATACAAAATCTATAGAATAAAATAATAAAAACTAGTCATGACTGTGCAAAAAATCGAATGGAGAAATACCTACAGACTCATATTAGATTCCTGAAATTGTTATTCAACCAGCTCTTTTCATTTTCTAGACCCTGAAAACATAATGCAAAACAATGATGAGCTAAAAATAGCTCAGCAGGCCACAAACACTTATATAAATTTAAAATATTTCTTTTATTAAAAATGTTAGAAAATGATCAAAATAAAGAGAAATAGTAAATCAAAATTTGTTCCGAGGGCGCTACCCCCGGAAACCCCAGCAGGGGCGCTGCCCCTCGTCCTCGCTACCTGACCGGGCAGGTCGAACCCTGCTAAAGGGCGCTGCCCCCTTGGACCCAATATAGTAAGTATTCAAAGATTTAAATAATACTACTGAAAAATTAATAAATTGAAATTTTATATGAATTTTATTTCGCAGAATAGAATATAATATATTTCTTCGACTCCATACATATTTTGTTCTCTTATAACTCACAACAGACAAATTTCCCATTCTTTCAAACATAATCTAAGGTTTTGGCCTCTTATTACTCCCAACATAAATAATTTCAGAGAATTTCAAATTCCTTACATCAAACAAAATTCAAAGAATTATGCCCCTTTATATATCCCAACGAATATTTTTTCACATCAAAACTCTTATAAACCAATCAATATAACTAACACTTAATTCATTACATTATACAAATTAAAGCATAACAGAACTCATTGTAAAATCTTTCAATTTATTATAATGGTAGGTAAGAGAAAATCCCGCTGAACAAAAATTTACATTTTGATAACATACCCAAATTAATAGAGATTGTACATAATATTACTATAATATTTTAATTGTACTACAGCATTATTTTAGGCTTCATTTGGAACGTCTTTTTTGCTGCTTCTTAAAATAATTTTTTAATATAAAAATTAAAACTTTTGTGCTAAAAATTTATTTTAAGAAGCGGTAAGAAAGCTGTTCCAAAAAAAACCTTAATCTTAAATCAAATTGATTTCAAGAACTATCTTCAAATTATCATCCAACCAAACTCCTAATTTCCTTAGCACTGCCAAATTTCAGAAGGCATTATTCATAGTCATTGCTAAAACTAAAAAAAAAAAAAAAAGGCTTAGTTTATTACATATAGCACAGATAGAGATAGAGATAAAAAATGCAGACATATCAGAATACTCAGGAAATCAAATTTTCTAACTGAAGTATTCCATTTACAGTACATCATCTGAAAGCCTGAAACAAATATGAATAACATGGCTTGATGTCGTTGTTGTTGTTGTTGGTAAGAAAGTTGTCCCAAACAAAACCTCAAATCTTAAATCAAATTGATTTCAAGAACTATCTTCAAATTATCATCCAACTAAACTCCTAATTTCCTTAGCACTGCCAAATTTCAGAAGGCATTATTCATAGTCATTGCTAAAAAAAAAAAAAAAAAAGGCTTAGTTTATTACATATAGCACAGATAGAGATAGAGATAAAAAATGCAGATATATCAGAATATTCAGAAAATCAAATTTTCATAACTGAAGTATTCCATTTACAGTACATCATCTGAAAGCCTGAAACAAATATGAATAACATCAGGAATTCAATAGAAGAACTCCACTGTTGCAAGCTCAAACCAGGAAGATAAAATAAAATAAAATAAAAGCATATCAAAGTAACCCAACGTAACAAGCTAGGAAGGACATTGGAAAAAAAAATGCCCATTTATATGGTGAAAAGGTTATAAGTAAGAACAGAACGAATTAGCCATGGTTTTGCTCACCAGCAGTATCACTGCCGTGCAATCCTCCTCTTAATTTGCACCGACGGTACAATTATTTTCAAGATTCTCCACCTGAATAATGCGAGAATCAACATTTCCTCTTTTTTTTTAGCTTTTATCATTTTTTAACTTTTTTTTTTTTTTGATATTCATAAATGACAGCACCTTAGCAAATAAAAAAAAAACGGGTTTATGAGGAATGTGCAGAGCCCTTGCAGCAGGTCATGTATAACCAGAAGGCTCCATCAAAGGAGATGGAAAAGAAGCTCAAAAAGGCTTTGTAATCAGTACCGAGATACAAAGAAACTGTAATCTGGCAGGTTTGTTTTAAGGAGTCGCAACCACTTATCTGCAGCTTGGAATAAGGTATGGGCAAGCTTCCCATCGGATTCACCATTAGAAGTCCATAAGGAGCTATGGCACTTGAGGGATGCAAGGCCAAATACTGGAAGAGAGATCTTTTGTTTAGTTATGATAGGTCTACGAGCAGTGCCTGCATTTAGATGATAGAAGATTAATCAACAAAATTATAGCATATTCAACTTACTCAAACATTTCAACCAACAAGAGATTCAATCAAAAGAAAAAAGAAAACTAAAATGGAATTTCATAGAACGGTTGGAACGCAAACTAAGGTTTCGTTTGGGACGATTTTCTTACTGCTTTTTAAAGTAGCTTTTTAGGACAAAATTTTCTAAGTTCAAGAAATTTTTTACTAAAATGTTGCTTTAGAACACAGTAAAGAAGCTGCCCCAAATGAAGCCTAAAAAGCTCTGTAATTGGTTTTAGTTGGCATAATGGTTTCTAGAATGGGGACGATCAAAGACATCCAGCAAAAGAGCGAGCTTTTCTGCCCTCTGATAATTGAAATAATGAGCGCATAGCCGCATCCTATGAAGGACCCGTATTTTAGTGCCTAGTGGTCAATATTTTCTTTTGCTACTTCTTTGTTAATCCAGCTCACAAGAAGGACCCGTATGAGATATTGTAGCTGAATGGATAGTCACCTCCAGTAGAACAACTTGAGGAGTCCGACATTGAGAGCAAGGTCCTTGTGAAAGGGGTAATGATGTTAACTCAAATTATAATTTGTTTAGTAGTTAATAGAGAATTAATTAGTAAGAGAAATTAGTCTAATATCTAGTAAGCCTATAAATAACCCCAATTGGAGAGTAAGATGAGGAAAATTAATGAATAATGTTCACTTTCTATACTTTTTCTCTTTTTGTTCTTTATTTGAGAGTTCGAGCAGATCGAAATGCTCTAGATATGACATGAGTCCTATCAATAATCATGTATGTAGCGCAAATAAGTTTCAAATTACATAAACATTTTATGACTTTTTCTAATGTCCAAATTCATTACTTTAGGAATAGCATAAGTTTATAACGAATGATGAAAAAAATGGCAAAATACCTTTCATAGGAGTAGAAAGAAAATGAAACGTGAGAAAGCAAGCATCAAGATCAGTCAGAGTTGGCCCAACTGGTATCCTATAAATTGGGTACCTGCATAAGGATTAAAGATCTGTAACTTCATTCCAAGTATCATAAAGATAATACATGTATTCAAAACTTGTGAAACCTCACCATGCAACAGAAAACCAACTTTCTGGAAGAAGATCACAACTTCTAATTGTCCTCAAAACAGGAAATTGTTTAGCAAGATCCACAATCTAAACCAAACATAATTATGTTAAAGCAAAAATATTAGTTAGTGATGAATATGATACATCAAGAAAGATATTACCTTGTCAACCAAAGGTTCGCGAAAATATGGACGGTCATTCTCAAGGTATTCAAAGATGAGCGCGCCTTGAGAATCTCCACAATCACTACTGTCATCACTAGAAAACTCATTTCGCAAGTTTCTATGTTTACCATCTGAGGAGAGTTTGTTCATCCCAATCATGTAATGGCGTGAAATACAGTGTTTAGACCGATTCCCTGAATATTTAGATTCATTTTCCATTTCAGAGTCACTGCTTCCATCGCTGCTAATGTCTCTAAAAGAGTCAGCATCACCTCCTCCAGCTGGTTTCCTGTTAGAGCAGACAAATTAGCAAAAGAAAATACTGTTGTTGATAAATAAATGACCAGGTCATTCTTGCATCACTTTTCTTCGGTTCTCCATAAGACAAACATGCAGCAAATGGTAGAAATCCTAAGTACATGATGGGTAAAAATTGGCACAAGCAAGTGGAAGTCCTTTTAAAAAAATAGAGATAAATCTTA
>NW_021319455.1:1389923-1395678 GCF_001605985.2 Dendrobium catenatum
TCGACCCGATTGAACCCGGGTCAGTTTCGGGTTCGACTCGAACCCGACCCATGACCCGAAATTGACACCCCTAGTGTAAATGATCATAACACCACAACTTGTTACAAAAACCAGCCTACTTGGCTGAACACTTTTAAGATACGAAATATGTACACAAATATTAATCAATTTAAGGAAAAAGTAAAATAAAATTAGAGTGTATTTCATTTTCACAATTAAAGAATTTTTAGAGATTACAACTTATTTACTTTCGATGGGCCTGACACCATAAAACAAAGTTTCATGCACAATATTTCAATTTTTTTAAGGTACTTGTAGAATTTCCTGCCTCAACCACTTGTCTTAAATTTAAGGGATTAATTTTAGTGACATTTAGGTTTCATTTGAGGCAATTTTTTGCCATCATTTTTTCGTTGTTTTCATTGAAGTTTTGTACTTGAAAGCCGCTTTTAAATCCAGTGAAAAAGCCATTCCAAATGAAGCCTTAGGATTCGTTTGGGACGGTTTTTTTATTGCTTCTTAAATCAACTTTCGATTTTTGTACTAGAAAGCTGCCTTAACAAGTTGTAAGAAAGTAAAATCCCACACGAGATTTATATAATTATAAATGTTTGAAATAGGGATTTTTCTTCGAAGGACGAGTATGTTATAATCCACCATAATTGGACGTGTTATCATCCTTTTAATGTTATTGGAATGGTTGATGGATTCTTTAAAATTTTTATTAACAATTATCCTTATTTTCACCTTTAGTTCATATTCGATCATTAGAAACTGAGGGTTTCATTTGGGACAGCTTTTGACCACTGCTTTTTACTACTTTCAAAAAACATTTGTACCAAAATTATCATATAGAAAACAATAAAAAAACTGTCTCAAATAAAACCTAAACCTTCTCATTAGAATGTGTATTTATATCCCTTCAATTGAATTATTTCAATAAAATCACCCTTAATAGACTAAGCATGAAATTCTATGTTAGTATGAGATTCTTGTAAGAATTTATTTGGGACCTTTTTGTAATTTAAAAAAAAAACTATCTTGTACATCTTATATAGATATTTTCTGTTTTTAACAAAATCTCTTATTTTCTTAGTAAATATTTTATACTTCTAAAGAACCTTTTTGATGCTCAGTGCCTGATTTAGCCAAAATGGGCCTTAAGGAGTTCACATATAAATTTTGAACATTTTACGCTGGGCCGTGTCGCTCCCCCTTCGTTTGGACCGGGCTCAAAATTATTTAATAGAATGGCCTGTAAAACATTAAAGTTTAAGAAATAATTTCGTGTATATTAATTTAAAATTGTAAATATTTAGAAGAATATTTTAGATAGGTCCAAACAAATACAGAATATTAATGAGTAGAAAGTAATTTTATAGAGTTGATCATATATGATAAAACCTAAAGATGCATTAAGTAAATAATATTAATATCTAAAATTTTAGAGAAAATTTTAAAATGCTTTTAAAAAAATAAAATATTTAATAAAAATGTATTATTAAAATAAGAATAATAATATGTATTCTTAAAATTAAACCCGAATTATTAGGAAAATATTAATAATAAATGATGTTGGCATGTGAAGAACATATATATCACTTATTTTTCATCCAAAATAAAAGAATATTGAGGCATTCCAAATTCAACCTGAAAATAAAAATAACTACCGCCGCGAATATTCCAGGACGCAACAAAGCTATTAATCTTTTGTTAAGAATATTTTTCCTTCCTATGACCCCCATCCACAATGTTGGAATTAAAAGATTGATAAATGACTCATGAGTCGATCTCGATTAACTAATGAGCAAAACTTCAATTAGTTCCCACTTGATTGGTTAACTCAAGAACCAACTCTTTTAAAAAATATTAATGTAAAATACAATTAAAATATATTGACATTTAGCATTTTAAGTAAAAAAACTTATAAAAAATATTTAACATTTATATTTCATTTTATTATATCAAGTGATTACTTTTTTTTTCTAATTTGATATTCTTTTAACCATTTTATTATAATATTTGCTTGAACCAAAGCATTTTTTTCTTTTAAAATAAATAAGCTAGCTGGTGAGCTAATTAAAACTTGTAGAATTAAGCTCAAGCTCAAAAACAATTAATTAATCAAGCTCAAGTTCTAGTCAAGGGTGACTTGAGCTTGGCCTGACTCGTTTTCACCCTTGACACATATTTGTTAATTTTGTGTGGAATCTGATTGTATTGATTAATTAGGTTATACTATTGACTTATACCTTAATTTTGTCAGCAAAACTCACTCGGAGGGCCTTCCCATGCTTGGGTTCGGGGCCAATAGTCATACAACACGATAGTGGTATAGTTTTGATTTTGAGGCACATAGTGAAGCTCTGCGACACTGCAGAACTAGCACTGAAGCAGTGCAAGTCATCTTGGAGGTAGAGAGTAGAGCATTGAGGCTCTACAAACCCCAGTATCGCAATGCTGCAAGTTGGGATGAGCAATTTTCCTTCTAATTTTTTATATTTAACTTGAAGGGTTGTGTCATTGGGTATTGAAAGTACATTTCTTTGTCTTTATAGCTAGAATAGACGTGAAGAAGTGGAAGTGAAATAACGAGATAGTGAAATAAATAAGATTTTGTAAAATTTCTTTCAATTTTATACTGAATTTCTTAGTAAGGGTGCACTTTAATGATTTTATCTGACTGACCCGGGTTCAGGTCCGAACCTGAACTGACCGGGTCTAAACGGGTTTGATCATTGAACCCGACTCGAGTATGATAAAAACGGGTTCCTGAAATCCAAACCCGGAACCCAACCGATGGGTGTCGGGTTGCAGACCGCGACATGGGACCCGAAACGGTCGCGGAAGCTCGGGCGAGCGGCGAGAACGGGTGGCGCGGCTAGCAGCTCGGGCGAAGGGTGCCTCGGCGCTGGATGGCGGCGGCAACATGCGCTGGCAAGCTTGTCGTGTGGGCAGCTGAGCTGGGCAAGGTCCGGTGCAGCGCAGACAGTTCAAGTAAACGGGTTTCGCGGGTTGACCCGGCAACCTCGCCGGTCAACCCGAACGATCCAAGTTTCAAACTGGGTCGAATTCCGGGGAACCTGAACCCGTCTCCGTTTTGAAATCGGGTCTGTCCAATCCGGATTTTTCGATCAGGATTTTTATTCGTGTCAAACAATATTGAACCTTTAATTATGAGTTATATTATAGCCCTAATCTTCGTTTCTAGAATGAGACAGAAAGAAACAAAGAAAATGTCCATCTTGTTTGGATTATCTTATTATTTAATTTTATTTAATTTTTGCAAATATGTATACTGGATATGAATTAATAATACTGCGGGGAAAAATTTTATATTTTGGAATAAATTAGGCTTTTCTTCCTACTGTTGCTGTAGATTCCAAACTAAGTATTTTTGCACTATTTTTTTACTATTTTTTTAATAATTTTTTCTATTAAATTTTTTTTTCTATAATAGTTTCCAAGAGATATTTTCAAGTTATTGTTCTCCACAATAATGTTTACAACAATCTTTATAAATATTAACGATCTGAAAGCAGGGATAGTGCGAAGAATATTTCTCTAGGGAGTACAAATTAATTCTTTTTAAAATATTAGTAATATTTGTTTAAGAGAAATTTTATAACACTAAGGCAAATTTGGGAACTTTTTACTATTTGATGTTAGAGACACATCTTAAAATTTAGTTTCTTAATCTGCTTCTTAAACAATTTTCTAGTAACAAAGTTAAATTTTTTTGTACTTAATAAAGTTATTTTAAGAAGAAGTAAAATGCCATCGACAACAAAACCTAAATATTAACATTCTTAAGGAGAAATTATAATGTGGACGTCTGAATGTGCTCTACTGCTCTACATATCAGACTCCAATATAGTTAAGGCATGTGGATTCTTACTTTTTTCTTATGACTCGATGGCCTGACCCACCTCTAGTCTTGAAAATTTGAAAATCCCAATAGATTTAGTTTTATCTTCTCGGTTTGTACATTTCTACAGATAGAACATAGCAATACACAGAAATGCATAGCAATACACCGTAACACATAGTGCATATTAAAAAAAAAATCATATTTTCCAACTTAATTTCTCCAATACACAGCTGTGTAAAAGGCTAAAAAAAACCTTTCAAATGAACAAATAAAATATTGTGTATTCTTATAAACTTGAATACATAGTAATACACACCAATATACAATATTAGCAAAAAAATCACATTTTTTAACATAAATGCTCTAATACACAGTTGTGTTAAAGCTCAAAAAGGTTTAAAATTAAATGAACAAACAAAATAATGTATATTCTTATAAACTTGAATATATAGTAATACACGCTAATACATAGCAATATACAATACATATTAACAAAAAAATTACCCAATCGTTAAAAAGATTAGGAAAAAATAACATTTTAAAAATATATCTCTTATACACAGCTATGTATAAGACATGAGAGAATAAATGAACTTTCAAAAAATTATTATTTACATAAAATTTTACATAGTTATTTGTAGAAGCATGCATTTTCGCAGTATTCAACATATAAATTTTTTAAGAATACATTATAAATTAATGTGTGTGAAACATCACAAAATCCATATAAAATCATTGTTGTCCAGTTTATAAATTCCTCATTGAAAGTGAATATAGTTATATTGTATTTGCCACTACGACATATATCTCTATTGATTAAGCTCAACAAAACTTATATAGTCTCATAATATACATTGAAAATTTAGGTAATTAAATTACATCTTATTCTTAAGATTTTTTTTTTCCATTGGCCCTTCAAAGAATGTGACATCCTCCAAACCAAATTCAATCTTCATCGCATGTTTCTCATTTTTCTTTCTCAACGGGTACTAAAAGTTTTATTCCCTAAAAAAACCTTAAATATAATTTGGGAGCTTTTGCAGATTTTTTTTTTCAAAACATAACAAAGAGTAGGATGCCACAATTTCAAAATTTTCACAGCCTAGCTGGATCGAGTCATAAGAAAAAAGCAAGAAATTAGTCCACGCGTCTTAATTTAATTAGAGTACAGACGTAGAGCTATGTCCAGACTCCGCACCTAATAATTTTTCCTGTAGAGGCCATTAGGCTCCTCTTTAAATCAATCACTACGAAAAGAAGCCATTTGCAAAGCCTTCCTTCCAATGGGTTGGACACAAACTGTGTTATAACTGAAAATTTTGAAAAATATATTTTTACCTACAGCACTCAAGAATTTATTCATAAGTTATTATAAGACCCAAATCACAAACCGTCTTCTCCATAACATTCTTATTATTGTGTTTTGATTTCTCTAAAATTTTCATAATTTTTTAGCACTGATGAAATTTCTTAAGAAATTAACACTTAACGGTATAAGTTGGGGTTTAGCGATTGTCATGTGTCCGATTTGTAAACCGATTTCATCAAAAAATTTTAAATAAAATGAGTTATTTCATAAATATTTTTGAATAATTTTTGGAATGCCTAAAATAATTTAATAAATTTTATATTAAAATTGATTATAATTTTATAATATTATAATATTATTAAAAAAAATCTAAAAGCATAATAGAAAGTTTAAATGGCTTCAAATCCCATTTCTCATTTTCTTTACGTTTAACATAGAAAGGATTTTGGGAATTGAGAAGAAAAAGATGAAAGAGAGGGAAAGAAGTTGGGGTTTGACGATTGTAGAGCGATTTTACTCCATCGGTCTAGTTGAAAATTTTGCTCATCTTGAGATAAGTTATGTTTTGCCTATTT
>NW_021319455.1:1395778-1408348 GCF_001605985.2 Dendrobium catenatum
AAACCATTCAAATGTCCAATAAACAATCCACGATCAAGGGAATCAACATAGACCGTTCATTCAAACTACTTCCAACTTACCCTTGATCTCCTTCATATTTATTGGGCATATTAATGTCAGAAAACTATAAATAGACCCCTCATTTTTCATGAAAGAGAGCCCAAGAAAAATAAAGAGAAGGAAGAAAATGAAGAGAATAAAGAAGAGAAAATATAGTTATATTGCCGCCAGACTCCTCGACCAATGTCAAACTTCTGTCGACTAACGTCGGACTTCCACCCAGCTACCCACTTACGTCAGACTTACAGCCAGCTGTTGATTGACACCGAACTTCCACCCGGCTATCGACTGACGCCAAAATTCAACCCAGCAGTTGACTGACGCCGAACTTCCACCAGGCTGTCGACTGACGTCGGACTTCTGTCCAGCCACCAATTGACGTTGGACTTCCACCTGGCTTCTAATTCTTGTTGGACTTCCACCTAACAACAGTCTTTCCTACCTTCGTCGCCCGCCGACTACAGTCCTTTTGACATTCATTATCATACAACAGTCTTTAAGACCTTCGTCGCCCGCCGACTACGGTCCTTCCGACCTCCATCGCCCGACAAAGGTCTTTCGGACCTCCGCCACCTGCCGACCGCGGTCCTTCCAACCACCGTCATTCCGAATACGGTCTTTCTAACCTCTGTCGCCCGACTAGTATGATCATGTTGACCAAACGAACATATTTGTATTGATTCTTCCACCATGTAATGCATTCTATATGATGTATATTTGTTACATCAAGCCAAGACCTTCCCTCTAATGAAAGACCGTTTTTGTAATCAACTCTAAATACTAATGGATTCATTCAAATTGGGCTAGGTCCCATAATTTTTCCCCCTTTTCAGAATTTTTTACATAAAAATTTTGAAATCTTTTATAAATATTGCATTCTCTCTTTTTTATTTAATTGTGTATTGGATCTTCATATATAATTAAGACGCTAAATTTTATATTTCTTTATAACCATGAATATTTCAGAAAGCAATAATATATATAGGCTAAAGGCGTGGCATCATGCCGCTTAGCAACGTGCCATCGCCTAAGCCCAAGTTGACAATATGTTCCATCATGAAAATTTTATCTTTAGCTACAATGTTAACGTTTAGCTCCATCTTCCTCTGATCTTCCATCAAAGATGGTTGGCCATTAGCGAGTTTCAGATCCACGTTTCCAACAAATCCCAGCCATTGAATCCCCTGAGCTCAGCGTGGATGCATCTCAGCCTCACTCTGCAGCAGAGTGAGAACAACGGGTCGGTCCCACCTATCTTGTGGCCTTCGCCTCCTCGAAAGCTGATAACCTTACCTCGCCGGCAAGCAAAGCCAGACAACTTGTGCTTGAAATCCCCAATTCTTAATCATATAAGCACGGAATCTTTGCTCTGTATGATTCTGAAGAACTTCATCTTCTCTGTAATCCAAAGCTCTTCAACTAAGCATTCTTTGTAAGAACACTTGTAATACAGAACCTCCATGTCTGAAGGACGGAGCTCCTTCACAGAATTGGATAGTTTCGTCTTACTTTGCTAGGTAACAAGTTTTTAAAGCTTTGGTTTAGATGGAGAGAAGTAGTAATGGTGAAGGAGTTGGGTCTCTGAGTGCCACCATCAACTTCTATGGAGATCAGAGAATCGATGGTAGAAAGTTAGAAATTAACAAAGCCAGCATCTCACAACTTCAGGTATTTGACTCAACTGATTCTGCCCCAGTTCTTTTTTTCTGATTTATCAAACCATTAACTTCTCTAAAACATTCAGAACTCGCCTATCCAAGAGAAGTTTTCTGTGAAGAAGCTCGAACAAGCCAATAGATCAGCTGGGCAGGAGGAAGCCCCGGAAGAATTGGAGCTCTTTCATGCCAAGAAACCCGAGAAACATTTTGTTTTTAAGATTGATAAATCCAATGCTCAGGTAGACCAATCTCTAAGGAATTCAACAAATGAAGGCGAAGATCTTCAGTATGCAGAACTTACGCAGAAATTGGATGGGTTAAAGCAAGAACTCGCTAAACTAAAGATTGATTTTTCCTCGGCGATAGAATCTAAAGCTAAGGCTTTGAAGGACATCGAAGTACACAATCAGAAAGCAAGTTCTTCACTGAAAAAGGTGGAAAAGCTGAGAAAAGAGATTGAGGACGCAAATGAGGAGCATGTGCTCGTTGAGCTCGCGAGGATCGAAGCAGAGAAGGAAATGAGGGAAATAGTATCCCAGCGAGCTGTGGAAGCTATAGAGTTCTCAAAGAAAATGGAGTCAACCAAGAAAAGAATCAGTGAGGTTCGCAGAGAAGTCAGCAGGGCCAAGGAGCTTGAGGAAAAGTTAGCTGCTACTAATACGGATGTCAGCGTTTTGCAGAATGAGATGGAGCTTGTTCGATCAATGCAGAAGAACTTCCCCAAGGAAATTTCGGAGGACAACATCAACAAGAACAACGACGAAGAACAATTGAAGATGGTTGACAATGAGTTGAACAAGGCAAAGAATGAACTGGAGAGCATCAAAGAAGAGGGCTTTCAGTTCATGGCATCAATGGATATTGTAAGGGTTGAGCTGCTTCAAGTTTCCAAAGAAACAAGTAGGATGAAGAAAGTGGAAAAAAATGCAGAATCAACTATCGAGCGTCTCAATTCAAAGCTCTTGAAAGCAAGATCAAAGCTTGAATCCGAAACTTTGGCAGAGGAAAGGACCAAAAGAATCGTCTCCAATCTAAGCGACGCACTTCAGCAACTACAAACTGAAGTGGAAACTGCAAAGGAAGAGAAGGAGAAGGCCAGCAAGGAGACGAGTGACATCAAACAAGAGATTGAGAAGACTGAAATGGATATCAAATACACACAGAAGCAGTTGCTGGACAAAATATCAGAGCTTGAGACAGTTAAAGCATCGGAAGCTGCTGCTCTTGCGAAGTTGAAGAGCATGGTGGAGAACATAGTGAAGAACAGGGCCATAGATTCTCAGAATTCTTCTATGATTTGTATCTCAAAGTGGGAGTATGAGTATTTGAGCAAGAAGGCAGGGTTAGCCAATGAAGTAGCAGATAAGAAGGTAGCAGCTATTAATGCATGGATTGAGACACTGAAAGCACAAGAGAAGGAGATCTTGTTGAAGAGCGAACTCATTGAAAAGGAAATCAAAGCAATGAGAGTTGCTGAAGAGGAAGAGGAGGTCTACAATATGAAAAAATCAATGGCTGCTCAGAACTCGATGGGTGAGGAAGCAAACGAGTTCATGGACATCCTGAAGGATGGAAAGTCTAGTCCCAGGAATTCAATGACAGCAAGCAGGAGATGGTCCAAAACCAGAAGAGTATCAGCAATACAAGGAACAAGAAGTGCTACTCGATCTCCATCTTTTGCAATCAAGAGAAGAAAGGGAGATATGCCTACTTTTGCTGCGCTGCTTAGAAGAAGGAATGGCAGAATGAAACAAAATGAAGTGAATTTTGAAACAAAATGAAGTGAAAATGATCACAGCCAAGGCTGAGTAGAATATACGTATATATTTGTTCAGGCGCTTTGTTATTTGATGAGAATTGAATCGACAGTACCGTAGTATACATTAAACATTTGGAAGTGTGTAATGCAACTTTTGTTCACCAAAGTTTTATGGAACATTGAACTGTTGCTTCCAAACAGATTTTTGTCTAGAAAAGGCCTAAGCAAAGCTCTAGACCGTTTTCATGTTTTTATATATCTCTCTCCAAATAATTTGACATAATATGCATTATAGGTTTAAAAATGATTAATTATTTTGTGCGGACGCCGAATTTTGTTCGGAGACTAACCAGAATGCGTCACATTACTCCTTTGCTCGGAACTGCTCGGTACCGCTCGGTACTGCGGCTCAGTACCACTGACGTGACGTATTATGGTTGATCGAGCGGTACCGAGGCTCGGTACCACTGACATGACGTATTCTGGTTGATCTCTGGATGACGTTCTGCATCTAACCTCCGCACAGAATAATAGATTGGAATGAAAACGTTAGCATATTTGAAAGAAAAGATTGAGAAATATATCCGAGAGATTTTTCTATGAATAATGTGAAGAAAGAAGCATACTTTATCTAGTTCCTAGACATAGATTTTTCATAGGATAAAATCATGTAGCTAATTTCAATTTAGAACATGATGACTGTGAAGACTGCTGAGTTAAGGAGTCTGGTTTGAGCTTTTAATTCAATGTCAAAGAAGTGTTTGACATTGGTTGTAAGTAGATTGACTAATAAGAAGTATTCAGGCTCTAAGATATGAGTAAACTATTAGGGGTCCCTAACAATGACCTATTATTCAATCTCTACGCTTATTTTACTGGGGGGAATTATTTTGCATCAATCATGTTAAGTAAGATGTTAATTTTGAGAACTATCAATTTTATAGTGAGACCTAGTAATAAAATCATAGTTAAAATAATTATTATGCTCTTTGAGGGATCACACTAGTTGAGTAACGTCATTTAGAGAGTGATGTGTTATTAAGGATAATTTGAGAATCTTCTTGTGAGCTTTGGTTGTTCTTACATAGCTTGTCGATAGTTGATGTTCACTCTGTCTTCAAATTCAGGTGGAAATTAACTGTATTTGATCCGGCCTATGTCAATATTTGACACGGCTCAAAAATTCTGCCCGAACATGACACAGAAAATTTCAGGTTAGGGTTAACCTGTTTAGGAAACGGGTAGGGTTTCGGTTTAAAATCTTGACCCGATTGCGAATTCGGGTCAGGTTAGGGTCAACCCAAAAACCAGACATCAACCTGGAACCAACCCGACATCACCCCCCATGCGCTCGATCCTGCTTCACCCGCGTTGCTTGGCACCTACTGTGCCTAGCCTCCGCTCGCGAGCATTCGTACTTCCGTGCTAGACAGAGCTACCCCTCCCGCCAGCTGCCAGCAAGCCCTAAATGCCTTACCGCATACAATATTGTGTCCAGTCGCACCACCCGTGATCCACACACCACAAATCCAACCCTTAGCAGCAAGCCCTAACCGTGTCCGGTCGCACCGCGCCGCATCCTACCCACCAAGATTCCAACCCCTACACCTGCCCAGAGGTGTAGAAATCTGGGAAATCCCTTCACTAAACTTCTATAATAACCAACTGCCCAAGAACTACGTACCTCAAATACGTAGTGGGCCTTGGCCAAGTAGCAAACAGCTTGAACTTTCTGGGGATCCACAGAAATACCTTCCGCTCGCTCATAATATGCCCCCAGAAAAGAAATGCTCTTTCAACATGATTATTCACACTTGGAGAGACTTAGGCATACACTGATCGCTTGGTGCCTATTGTTTTACAGATTGGTATTCTGGTCTCACAGTAGCTTCGCTGTCTAACACGTCTTATCCAATTCCGACTGATAATCTCTAAATACTTCGGTGGACATTGGATCTTCTTCAGAAGTAGAATTATACCAGAATATCACGATGAAGACGATCACAAACTGAATCCAGATACTCTCATATTGAACACTTTCTCTGAAGGTTAAGCACCTATTGCAATGCACTATAAATGAAGGACATTGCGTAGTGTGCGGTGTAGGTCTTGGAGTCGGGCCCAACAAAGCGATAAATAGCTCAATAGAAACTACAGTATGCTCCAAAGTCGCCTGTAAGAGTTAAGTACTGAGTATTGAAAGCAATTTATCTTTTTTTCTAGAGAGAAGGAGAGCTATTTGTAAAGCCTCTGTAGCTGTCGAGACGACAATACGAGCTATCTCCTCACTGTGTCGACTGACTACTCTCATCGCAGAAGATCTCAGATACTTATGTCGCTCTTGAAAATACAAGCAATGATTGGCTACAAGCGCTACGCCATCTAGCATGCATAACAATTATCATGAGGAGATCCGATGCGTAACGAGTTTATTTACTTTATCTCTTGATTATGAGCGCTTATTATTGCGAGTGTTTATTATATAGATCTACAGGTTAATTGCAACATCGAAGCCGATGCGCATTTTCTCGAGTCCCGTCCACTGATTCTTCCATCTCACAATCATCGAACGAGAGTGCTACCTGACGCGTAGACACACACTAAATCAGACGGAATTCAGTATATTTTCTCTATTTCATTGCGGACATACACTATTACAGATGATATGTCATAATGCTGTAAGTATATGTTCATTCGGTTGCCGAGCACTGTGACGAGAGAGGACTTTGTTTGACTCTGTCACTCGAGATAAGCTTGTTACGCCAGCATTCGAGTATCAGGTATACAGAAATAAAGCATATTTAGGAGTACTTCATCATGTGAGTATCATGTCGCTAGTGTACATTGAAAGGTTCTCTTTGAGATCTCAATGTTCCTTAGGGAAAACATCTGAAAATTCTATCGGGTACTATTTGGGTATATCAGAACAAGACCACGCATTCATGTTACATGATCACTCGTACGCTTGAGCCTAAATACCATCTCAACTCCTTTCCACATTTCTTGGTTTGTTAGCTATCTTCTAAATAGACAAGAATCAACATGTAGTAATAGACCAGATTCTATATATCATTGGATTCTTGTGTTTAGGTTAGTTAGTTTCCTTAGGGGATTGTGTAGGTTGAGTTTTCTTATTATAGTTTTTATTCATTCCGATTTCGATAGGAGGAGTCGACCATTCACTCGGGCGTTGATTTTTCTTTCACGTCGGAATCTGGTTAGTGTTGGACATTGTTCGTTTCGACGTTACTTGCTTTTTCCTCTTTTAGAGAGAAGCGATTTATGTGCTCAAGAGGTAGTTGATTGCACGCTGTTTGTTGATGATCTGGTATGCATCCTGACTCATTAGATTTCAGGTTGCTTCTTTCTGTTTAGACATGCTAAGTGCAATATCTCTTGTGTTGGCGTCTGAGGCGGAGATTTGCACGCACACATCATCTATAATTCTACATTCAATAGCTCGAAAAATATCTATTTCAGATGAGGATCAATCACGACGCCACATTTCTTGATCAGAAGTTATGAGTTCTTATACTAGATATGGGAGAGAATCGTGCATGCTGGAAGCAAGAATGTTATGTACGATATTTATGTTTCGATTCGTGCACACGGCGATACAGAGTATAAAGCAGTATGAGGCGAGTGACAATCTCACGACGAGGAGGCAGAGTCTTTAATCACGCTAGTCCATTGTGACTTAATCTAGCAAATGGAGAGAGTGCAAGAGTCAGAGGAGCAACGTTGATTGGAAAAGATATTTACTAGTTGACTGGCTCTCAGGAGATAATACGAATTCTATCTGAAGATGAGGGATATAGAGAACTTATTGAAATTCTGTCATACATTGGTGGGTGCTGAACTTGATAGTTCGATCTATGGCAGTCTCCACATTTTTCTGACGAAAGGCCTCTTCTACGGAGGGATTTCTTGAGTGGAACATGATTTTTATACAGCGTTCGGGCTGATTACTTGGGAGTTTCACTGGGGGGCTTATGGCATGCTATCTGGTAGCTTAGGACTTACACCGGATGATGTATGTTATACTCTGTCCAGTGGTGGTGGGCTGCTCTTCTTTCTCAATAGAGCTTATGGGTCCACTTTGCAGCAGGACTTTGGGTACCAGGTTGGCATTTTTAGTACGGTTGATTTCTCCTCATCCCGCAGGATGGTCGCCATCCTTGCGTTAAAATATTTTAGGGGTATCACGTTGGGATGAACTATCCTTGGCCGGTATGACTCATTTGTGCACGTGGCATGTTGTTCTGGATTTGGGGATGGTTAGTTTTGGGAGGGTTCCTAACTTAGATTAACGTAATTTTGGCCATTTTATAATTGATCTGGAACGTCTTTATCGACTGCACGTATGGTGTGTGGCACGTTTTTACGACTCTCTGCTTTGGTCAGGGGTACCTTATGGACACTGACTTTGCACCTTTATCAGAGATTAGTGCAGCGGAATTACAAGATCATGGGTGCTTTTGTTGGATGACTGTATTCTTGTGTCATATACTCGACTACCATAGTTGAGTCTGCCAAAAAACGCTCGAACAGCAGTATGCGTTTAGTCAAATAACCGTATAGCACTGGCCACACAATTGTTTATATTTGGCTTCCTCACGGAGGTAGGACTTTTGGTGATGCGATCCACACACGTTACGTAAGTTGGGTGTTCGGTCTTCTGCGATATCGCCTTGAGCTGGCTCCATGTATTTAGAGCCTATTGACTTGGATGAATTTTGAGCCGATCTGTTCTTACTAGTGTTACTTACTTAAGAAACTTCGTAGTGTTGAATATGTACTGTCCACATCTCTCCTGGAATCTTTTTTCGATGATTAGTTTGAAAGGATTGTTTGTGTGTCACTGCCCTTCTCGAGATGATAGCACTTACTGGTTACGCAGTTACAGCGCGTTCGAACTTGGGTGACTGGCTTAGGTATCTTTTCTTTCACGCTTATTGTGTGACGTTAAGTTAGTTAAGAGATTCGATGCGTCTCACTGCCGGAAAGCTCAGAGATGTGAGGTAGTTGGTGAGAGAAAGAGTGCCATATTACCGAAAGTAACATATCCAGAATAAGCTTATTTCCTTACTCAGCTTTTTTTAATTTTAGGAAATGTCAGGACGACATTTTTTTTTATCTAGAAAAGTTGGGCGAGAGTTGTAGAGCTAACGCTGTTGTCTCCTTACACACCGCGCCTCAGTATAATCAGCCAATGTGAGCTAACTGTTGCTAGCTGAGGGGGCTGCCTCAGACTATCTCGACCCGTTATGGGTTTGCGCCACATCAGAATGCTGTAGCACTATCAACCAACTGTGGGAGCATATCGTGCAAAAGAATAGTTAAAAATCTGCCTACGGACTGCTGATGTCGCCGGGACCGTTTGCACTCGGGTCCCCTTACGAACTATCTCAAAATAGTCTCATGGCGGGTTGATTATTGGATTTTCTTGATGTATCTGCACGGTAAGGAGGTGTCAGTCAACACAACAGGAGATGGTCGAACTAGAGAGGTCTTTCACGTAAAAACAATGTCACCTCCGCACAAGCTTTATATTCCACGCAGACACTCTCAGTAGTTGAGCACTTGCGCACGGGACCTTATGTCCTCCATTATAGCTGGTTCTGCCACACTGGTTCCACGACAGCAGCTGTAAGCTCGTATCATCGGTCTAATAGAAATAACTATACAGCTCAAAGAGAGGAAAATCTCCTGTGCTGCCGAGGGAGATCTGACTGTCGGATATAATACCGTCTAAGAGGTCTTGTTACACACAAGACGCATCTCTTTATATCGACTACACCGCAAAGAGACTACGATGTAGCATGGGACTCAGCGCGTCGCTCGTCAAGAGAAATCTCGGTGGTCTTCAATAGCAAAGTCAAATTAGAAGACAATCATATGAGATGTCTATACCAGCATCTCGTCAGGATCGAACAAGTATTTGTAGGCTCTTACTCTCTGATGTCCCTTCGGCTCATGCATCATAAGCAACCAACTAGCAAACTGAGAAACCATTATTCAGAACCACCACTCCAAGTGCTAGCAATTTTGGTTTTTTCACAGGAGTTGGCGCCTGACTATGCACTTCCTTAGGTCTCTATTCAGGTTCATATCTGGGTCTAGACAAGACTCATAAAGCACAGAAAACTATGCACGATACAAACAACACAATAGAGAATACCGTTCATAAAACAGAGCCAGAACTATCCGTGAATAGCCGTACAGACTTTGACCACCGAGTACATCTCATTCGAAGTTTAAGGTAAGCTGCAACAGTTTCTCGTACAACCTTCTTACAATTTTATAGTCAATTGATGATTTGGTAATGACTCTTATTATATTATTCGGATTTTTAGTTGGGTTTCTCTCCCTCTACTGGATAGTGGATTCACATTTTGGGTACTTGAAAAAAGGTTTTACACTCCCCGCATTTAACTTTTTGGTAATGTTTCTAGATGATAATTTTGTGCCACGTTTTGAATAATTTCGTACAACTATTTTTTAACAAGTATTTTGGATTCTGCGGTAGTTCTCTGACCGAATAACCAAATTACTCTTCGCGATATATGAAATTTACTATCTCACGCTACAATAAAAGTCTTACAATGTTGTTTTTTACACTGTTGGTAAAATATTTCTGAAACTTTTGGTAGAGTAAATTCTGTGTAAATTACGCTGATATCTCTACCAGTTGATGTCCGTTTAACGATTTTTCACTAACGAAATCTGGAGTGTCGTCTGGAACGTGAACTGATAGAAAACTGTGTTAAGATATGTTATCACATGGATCTATGATACTACGTAGAAGGGTGTTGAGGGTGATCATAAGGGGGCCAGAATCGCTTTTGCACGAATTCAATCAGTCTCTGTCCAAGTGGGCCAAAATAGATAAATCATGCAGACAAGAATACGATAAACTAAGTGTATGCTGCTATATCTGGGACATTCGATACGATAATTATTATCGAATAACTGATTCTGTTTCTGGTGATTCAATATTAGCTATCATATAGGGCTGTATGTCACTCAAAATAAATGCGGATGTCACATAATATTTGAGGATTTCTGCTCAATGCGGCTGTTACGACAGGAGAGAAGAGGAACATAAAGAGGAGGTGCAGAAATCTCTCCAGAGTAGAGATCTCTGATAAGCAATGTATGGAATCATAGAAAATCTGAAGTTATGTGAATACATGATACGATAAATAACAACTAATCGACTGATCAAATTTTAAATCTGATTGAAAACCTGGTTCCTGTACGATTCTGTCTTGTTATCTAACAGAATCTTCTTTAGTCCAATAGATATTCCTTGCACTTTCCTATCTCTCCTTAAGATTTCCTGTTATAAAGAAATCCATGTCTCGCTGAATTTACGATATAGAACTGAGTGCTATTACACAAATTCAGCACAGTAGTTCTTACTTAGGGTCTCCTGCACCATAATGACAATCTCTCAGTAAGATTTTGTTCTGTCACTGATCAGAAAAATTACATTTCAGAAGTAGATTATTTCGCCTAATTTATGCACGAGACAGAGATAGGAGACATAATGTTACAACTGCATATTTATTATTTATCTATGCATATTATAAAGATGACTTGCTCAATAGAAGTTCAAATCACTGATATAGAAAAACAAAAATTCACTTTCATAAATAAAAGAATCGTACTAGAGCGAACAGAATTTTTACAGAATAAATAGAATCGTATGTTGACCTCGATTTTGCCCAAACCAGGGCCTAAAGAGTTGACTTGGTCCAATTGCGGCAAGCCCAGGACCTATTGGCCCTCCCCACCTGGGTTCAGGTGGGTTCGAAGTTTCGAGTCTGTTCCGAGCCCGGAGCTTGGACCCGGGGTCACCCGGTTGACCAGGTCAACCAGAAATTTGACCCAAAGGGAGCCCTTTAAGCCTTAAAATCTTTTTTTATTTATTTTTCATGGTTTCCTTGAGTCGGACCCCACCCCCCCTTGATTCCCTTGACTGGTTTGACCAAGTTTGGACCTTGGTCAAACCAAGTCTTCAAAATTAAGGCTTAAATAGCCTATTTAGAACCCATTAGAGCCTAAATTAAATGCCCCATTAACTCCTTCCAAACAATTTTTGAAACTCCAAATCCCGCCTCAAATCATTAACTGTGATCTAGCCTGGTGATGACGGTGGAATCGATCTCGGCCGTTGATCTCAAAAACCTTTGGCTCTTAAATACCAAGAATTAAGTTCCAATTTAGGATCTTTTTCGGTATTGGCTCTTGCCTCTAAGCCCCTCTCGTCCCGAGAAACTTAGCTTGAGAGCTCTCCCTCATACTCCTCCACCTTTTCCCACGTCAAATCTCGGCGCTAGGGCCCCGCTGGCGGCGAGAACTAGGAGCCACGAACCTTTCAGGGGATTAATACCGCCAAATTCCCATAGGAGATTTCGGATCTTTTAGGTTCAAGCAGAAGGAAATTATTTCCTTGGCCGGGGTTTTCCAACGAAATCCAACGAGCCCAAGAACGGCCAAAATCGGACGATTAGAATCTCTCGAAATTTCACTTAGAATAATTACAATTGCTTAGGGGGTTAAAATTAGCTTTTTTTGGGAAAAGGCACTTTATTAAGTTGAACCACATACCCCCCCACGAATGCTCTTCACTAATAGAACTTAGATCTAAGTTTCGGTTGCGTTTTGGTTCCAGTAGTTTGAGAGAACCGAAGCAAAAAACCCTCTTAGGGGTTTCGGTGTCCGTCCGCCTGAACTGGAACAATTCTGTGCCGTTGATCTGCCGATCAAACGGTTCAAGATCGTGGTAAAGTACCACGGTCCGTACAAACCGTCAAGCTGCCTGGAATGTTCAGATCTCGGTCCGGACGAGATCTGAGCCGTTTATTTTCAAGACGGCGAGAAGAATCGGGCGGCTCCGCGCAGTGCTGACTCATTTAAGTCAAAAAAACGTGTGGTCCAGCCGCCGTCCGGCAAATCATTGCCTAATGATTTTTTGCGGCGGCGCAATCATTGGAGCGAACGCGCGGGATGATTTGAAGCGCGCCAAGTGGGGTCGCGCTGGAGAGTTTTTCCTAGATTTTTCTTTTAATTTTAAATTCTTTTTAA
>NW_021319455.1:1408448-1458331 GCF_001605985.2 Dendrobium catenatum
CGATAGAGGCCAACAACCTCAATCACCGGCGGTGAGAGGACTGGGGTTGTGTCGGAAGCTAAGGTGTTGTCTCCCTAATGCTGCCTAGCCAATACACCGTAACACATATGCAATATTAAAAAAAAAGCATATTTTCCAACTTCAATTTCTCCAAACACAGATGTGTAAAAGGCTAAAAACATTTTCAAATGAACCAAATAAAATATTGTGTATTCTTATAAAAACTTTAATATGTAGTAATACACCCAATATACAATTATTAGCAAAAAAATCACATTTTTTTAACATAAATGCTCTAATACACAACTGTGTTAAAGCTCAAAAAGCTTTAAAATGAACAACAAAATATTGTATATTTCATATAAATTTGAATATATAGTAATACACACTATTACATAGAATATACAATACGTATTAACAAAAAAAATTTACCCAATCGTTAAAAAAGATTAGGAAAAAATAACATTTTTTAAAAAAAAAATATCTCTTATACACAGCTATGTATAAGACATGAGAGAATAAATGAACTTTCAAAATATTCTTATTTTACATAAAATTTTACATAGTTTATTTATAGAAGCATGCATTTTCGCCAGTATTCAACATATAAATTTTAAAGAATACATTCTCAAAGTTAATGTGTGTGAAACATCACAAAATCCATATTAAAATCCATTGTTGTCCAATTTATAAATTCCTCATGAAAGTGAATTACAGTTATATTGTATTTACCACTTACGACAGAATCTCTATTTGATTAAGCTCAACAAACTTATAAGCTCATAAATACATTGAAAAGAATTATTAGGTAATTTAAATCTACATTTATTCTTAAGATTTTTTTTCCATTGTTTCCTTCAGAGAGTGTACATCCTCAAACCAATTTTCATCTTCATCACATGTTTCTCATTTTTCTTTCTCAACGGGTACTAAAGTTTTATTCCCCTAAAAAAACCCTTAAATATTTGGAGCTTTGCTCAGAATTTTTGTTTTTTAAAAAACATAAACAAAGAGGTGGGCTGCCCACCAATTTTTTCAAAAATTTTCAGTCTATAACACAGTTTTGTTCCAACCAATTGGAAGGATAAGGCTTTGCAAATGGCTCTTTCGTAGATGATTGATTTAAAGAGGAGCTAAATGGCTCTACAGGAAAAATTATTTAGGTGTGGAAGTCTGGACATAGCTCGTACGTCTGTAAACTCTAATTAAATTAAGACGCGTGATTAATTTCTTGGCTTTTTTTCTTATGACTCGATCCAGACTTAGGCTGTGAAAATTTTGAATATGTTGGCAGCCCACTTCTTTGTTATGTTTTTTAAAAAACAAAATCTGTGCAAAAGCTCCCAAAATTTTAAGTTTTTAGGGAATAAAACTTTTAGTACCCGTTGAGAAAGAAAAAATGAGAAACATGTGATGAAGATGAAAATTGCGTTTTGGAGGATGTCACACCTCCTGAAGGGACCATGGAAAAGAATAAATCTTAATGAATAAGATGCTAATTTAATACCTAATAATTACTTTCAATGATATATTTATGAGACTATATAAGTTTTGTTGAGCTTAATCATAAGAGATATCTTGTCGTAGTGGTAAATACAATATAACTGTATTCACTTTCAATGAGGAATTTATAAATTGACAAACCAATGATTTTATTATGGATTTTTTGTGATGTTCACCACACATTAACTTTGGAGGAATGTATTCTTAAAAAATTTATATGTGAAATACTGCGGAAAATGGCATGCTCTATAAATAAACTATGTAAATTTTATGTAAAAATAAGAATATTTTGAAAGTTTCATTTATTCTCCATGTCTTTATACATAGCTGTGTATTAAGAGATATTTTTTTGTAAAAATGTTATTTTTTCCTAATCTTTTAACGATTGGGTTAAATTTTTTTTGTTAATACGTTATTGTATATTGCTATGTATTTAAGTGTGTATTACTATATATTCAAATTTATATGAATATACAATATTTTGGTTTGTTTCATTTTTAAAGGGCTTTTTGAGGCTTTAAACACAGTTGTGTATAGAGATTATGTTAAAAAAATGTGATTTTTTTGCTAATATTGTATATTGCGGTGTGTATTACTTACATATTTAAAGTTTATAAGAATACACAATATTATTTGTTCATTTGAAAATGTTTTTTTAGCCTTTTACACATCTGTGTATTGGAGAAATTAAGTTGGAAAATATGCTTTTTTTTTATATGCACTATGTGTTACGGTGTATTGGCTATGCAGCTTAGGAGACAAAAACCTTAGCTTCGACACAAACCCCAGTCTCCACCGCCGGGTATTGGGTTGTTGAGCCTCCTATCGTTTCTCTGGGTGATAATTTGGTTGCCCCGATTCTGGATCCTGCCTAGCTTCTTAAATGTTGTGTCCACTTAACCCGGGAAATTCGGTTTCTCCTTTGCTGGATGTTGGGGGGAACTATCTTCAGACACAAACTGTGAATGTTTTATGGCTGATTGTGAGGAGGAGTGTGAATATTAATTCCGGTCTGCCTCAAATAATTTTTGTAAATGTTCCTGTTAATTTTTGGGTTCGCAGAATCTGGAAAACCGTATCGGCCAAACAACCCACCAAAACCAACACAACTTGAGAGGGAGTTATTCTAAGTATTGAATTGCGAAACCAGATGAATTGGCGTGAATGTTTCTTCTGAATATGAGTCGGAATTTTCGGATGCGGGGTTGTTTTGCCACCGAATTATTTGTGGTGGGAATCAGGACCCTGGAAAATGATTTTACTTTGGCTTAGGCAGTTTCTATGGCTCCTCGTGGAAGATTCCGTGGCAGGGGTCGGCGGGTTAAAGATAATTTTGTTTGGTTCACCCCGTTTATGGTTTATTGTGTATTTTTGGTGGACTGGGCGATGATGTTGGCTGCGGGTCGCACCCATTGTCTTGCTTGTGGCAACCATTGGTTACTGAAGCTGTTTCCTTTTGGAGGGTCCCTGCCAGTCTTTGGGTTGCTGGGAGCCTCGGCTGTTCATTTACTGAGCCTTGTATTGGCTTTTTTTGTTCTCCTTTGGTTGTATTCTTTCTTGGCTTTTGCTGTGTTTTAACTCGGTCTGTAGCTCGCTTATTTTATTAATATTATTTCTTTTTGTCAAAAAAAAAAAAAAAAAAAAAAAAAAAAAAAACGGTATGTATTGCTATGCATTTATGGGTTGGTATTGCTATGTTCTTTGTGATTTTCAAAATTTTCTCAAAGACTGAGGTGGGTCAGGCCATCGTCATAAGAAAAAAGTTAAGAAATTTACATTGTCTTACTATAAATTGGAGTCTGTATGTAGGAGCAAGAGAGCTACATTCGGACTCCACATTTATAATTCTCCTAAAATGTTAATATTTAGGTTTTGTTGGAGGTGACCTTTTTTACTGCTTCTTAAAATAGCTTTTAAGTACAAAAATTTAACTTTGTACTAGAAAATTGTTTTAAGAAGCAATAAGAAAACTGTCCTAAACAAAGCCTTAGGCTTCATTTGTAACCAACTTTCTTAATGTTTTAATGCAATTTTTAGTTGCAAAAATGTTTTGACTTTAGTAAGGTTTTAGTATTTAGGAAAAAATGCATTAGAAACATAAAAAAGATGTCTTAAGAAAGCTTTAAAAAGATAAATTTTTTACTAATTTATAAAGCAGTTATTATAGAAAGTAACTTTCTAAAAATATTTTAAAAAACAAATTACCATAGCACAATATTTTTTAAGAAAAACAACAAAAGAATACGGGCCAAACATAAATTTTTAGATGTGGTCTTAAATTTCAAATTAGTAAGAAAGTTTCCCAAAACGTTGCTTAGTGTTATAGAAAATTTCTTAAAAATATTACAAATATTTTTAAATAAATAATTTTACTCCCATCAAGAAAAATTATGTCTTCGCCACTATCCCTCTTTTATACGATTGAATTTTTGTAAAGATTGTTGCTAAAATTGTGCGGAGAAAATAACCTTTTTTGAAAATTATTATGAAAACAAAGTTTAATAGAAAAAAATTATTAAAAAAATAGTGGCAAAAAATATTATCTGGTTTGATCTAAAAAGCAAAGTAGGAAGAAAAGCCTAATTTATTCCTAAATATAAAACTTTTTCCCCCTATTATTAATTTCATATCAGATACATATTGCCAAAAATTAAATAATAAAAAATAATAATAATTCAAAAAGATGACATTTTCTTTGGTTCTATTTTCTTGTCGCATTCATAGAAAGAGAATTAGGCTATAATAAAACTCATAATTAAAGGTTCATTTTGACACGACATAAAAAATCTGATCCGAAAAATCCGGATTGACACGACCCGATTTCAAAACGGGACGGGTTCAGGTTCCCGGATCGACCCGTTGAAAAATTGGTCGGGTTCGGGTTGGACCCGGCGGGTTGCGGGTCACCCGCGAACCCGTTTAAACTTGAACTGTTCTGCCGCTGCCCGGACCTTGCCCGCTCACTCCCACACGACAAAGCCTGCAGCCGCATGTTGCCGCGCTCCATCCAGCGCCGGCACCCCTCGCCCGATGGCTGCTAGCGCGCGCACCCGTTCTCGCCGCTCGCCCGAGCTCGTCCGCGCGTTTCGGGGTCCCATGTCGGGGTCTGGTCAAACCCGAACCCATCGGGTTGGGTCCGGGGTTGGATTTCAGACCCGTTTATCTACTCGAGTCGGTTATGATCAACCCGTTTGAACCCGGGTCAGTCAGGGTTCGACCTGAACCCGGGGTCAGTTCAGAAAAAATTCATAAAGTCGCACCCTTTACTAAGAAATTCAGATAAAAATTGAAAGAAATTTACAAATTCTCTATTTATATTCACTATCTCGTTATTTCACTTACTTTCTCACTTATTCTAGCAGATAAAGACAAAGAAGATGTACTTTTCAATACACCAAGTGACACAACCCTTCAAGTTAAAATATAAAAAAATTTAGAAGGAAAATTGCTCATCCCAACTTGCAGCATTTGCGATACTGGGGGTTTGTAGAGCCTCAATGCCTTCTACTCTCTACCTCCAAGATGACTTGCACTTGCTCAGTGCTAGTCTGCAGTTGTCGCAGAGCTTCACTATGTGCCTCAAAATCAAAACTATACCACTATCGTGGTTGTATGACTATTGTTCCCGAAACCAAGCATGGGAAGGCCCTTCCGAGTGAGTTTTGCTGACAAAATAAGTATAAGTCAATAGTATAAAACCTAATTAATCAATACAATCAGATTCCACACCAAATTAAACAAATAGTGTCAAGGGTGAAACGAGTCCAGGGCCAAGCTCAAGTCCACCATTGACATAGAACTTGAGCTGAATTAATTAATTGTTTTGAGCTTGAGCTTAATTCTACAGTTTTAATTAGCTCACCAGCTAGCTTATTATTTTTAAAAGAAAAAAAATGCTTTAGGTTTCAAGCAATATTATAATAAATGGGTTAAAAGAATATCCAAAATTAGAAAAAAAAAAGTAATCACTTTGATATTAATAAAATGAATATAAATGCCTAAATATTTTTTTATAAGTTTTTACTTTAAAATTACTAAATGTCATTATATTTTAATTTGTATTTTTACATTAATAATTTTTAAAAGAGTTGGTTTTCGAGTTAACAATCAATGAGAACTAATTGAAGTTTTACTCGTTTATTAATCGAGATTGAACTCATGAGCCATTTATAAATCTTCTTTAATTCCAACATTGGATGGGGATCATAGGGAAGGAAAAAATATTTCTTAATAAAAGATTTTAATAGCTTTTTTTTTTCAAAAGAGAAGATTTGAATGCCCAATATTAGTTTATTTGCATGGAAAAATAAGTGATATAATGTTCATTCACATGCCAAACATCATTTATTATTAATAATTTTCCTAAAATTCGAGTTTAATTTTAAAAAATACATTATTAATTTATTCTTATTTGTAATAATCATTTTTATTAAAATTTTATTTTTTTTTAAACATTTTAAAACTTATTTTTCCATTTTTTTTATCTTAAATTTTTTCTCTAAAATTTTAGATATTAAATTATTTACTTAAGCATCTTTAGTTTATCATGTTTGATCAACTCTATAAATTATTTTCTACTTCCATTAATTCTTTACTTATTGTTGACATGAATATCTAAAATAATTCTCTAAATATTTACAATTTTAAATTAAATATGCAAGAAATTATTCTTAAACTTAATTATTTTACATGTTTTTACAGGGCCATTCTATTAAAAATTTTTGAGCCGTTCCAAACGAAAGGGGGCGACACAGGCCCAGCGAAAAATGTTTAAAATTTATATGTTAAACTCCTTAAGGCCCATTTTGGCTAAGGCTTTGTTTGGCAACAGCGTTCTCCCTACTTTTTGAAGCAAATTTTTAGTAGAAAAATAAAAAATTATATAAAAAATTACTTTAAGAAGCAGTAAGAAAGTCATCCCAAACGAAGCCTAATCAGCACAGAGCATCAAAAAGTTGCTTAGAGATAAAAATATTTACTAAGGAAAATTAAGAGATTTAGGCTTGGTGGGACGACTTTCTTTCTCCTTCATAAAGCCAGCTTTTTTAGACAAAATCCAAAAAAAAATTTGTACTAGAAGCCTGCTTTAAGAAGCAGAATGAAAGCTATTCCAAACGAAGCTTTAGTTAAAAACAGAAAATATTTATATAAGATGTTACAAGATAGTTTTTTTTTTTTTTTAATTTTGTTTTACATACCATAAGAGATCGCTCAAAATTTATTATTATTTAATGATAAAATTGATGCTTATAGTCTAAGAGGATATCATAACTTTGGAATAAATATAAATTGTAAATTTTGATGATATTTTTGCATTGATTAACTACAAAGACATTGAAAAGTAAATAATTCATGATGAAATTTTGGTACTTACTCAGAAAAAGTACATATTTTAGAGTGTCTCTAGTAATTCTAAAAAGGTCCCAAATAATTCTTACAAAGAATCTCATACCTAACATAGAATTTCTTGGCTTAGTTTATAAGGTTATTTTATTGAAATAATTCAATTGAAGCGATTAAAATAACATTCAATGAGAAGGTTTAGGTTTATGTTTGAGACAGAATTTTCTTATTTATTTTTAAATGATCATTTACGGCTACAAAAGTTTTTTTGAAAGTAGTAAAAACAGGTACAAAAGCTGATCCCAAAATGAAACCTCTAGTTCTCTACATGAATCAAATGAATTAAAATGCGAATAATAAGGATTATTAGTGAATAAAAAAATTTAAAAAGAATCCATCAACCTATCTCCAATAACATGTAAAAAGATGATAAACACATCCAATTATTGGCTGGATATAACATACTCGTCCATCGAAGAAAGAATTTCCCTATTTGAAAACATTTGTAATATTTAATTTCGTTGTGGAGCTTTCTTAAACTTTGTTCAGGCAGCTTTCTTGTACAAAAAATTTCGAAATGTTGAATTTAAGAAGAATAAAAAAACCGTCTCAACGAATCCTAGGCCTTCATTTGAAATATGGCTTTTTCACTGCATTTCAAAAGCGAGCTTTCAAGTACAAAAATTCAATGAAAACAAAGAAAAAATAATGACAAAAAATTGCCTCAAATGAAACCTAAATTATCACTTAAAATTAACCTAAATTTAAGCCGAGCGGTTGAGTAGGAAAATTCTTACCAAGTGCCTTAAAAAAAAATTGAAAATTTGTTGCATGAAATCTTGTTTTATGGTGTCAGCCCATCGAAAGCAAATAAGTGTTATAATCTCTAAAATTTTTTTTATATGTGAAATTTGAAATACAATCTAATTTTATTTTACTTTTGCTTAAATTGTTATATGTACATATCTATCTTAAGTGTAACCAATAGGCTGGTTGTAACATGTGGTTGATATTTCCCTTAGATAAGATTCAAAAGTTAAGATCAAAGAATATGCAGAGAGTAAAGAACAACAAATTTAATATTAAAAATAATTTGAAACCGGAAAAAATCCACGGAAGTAGTACACCATTACCAAGAAATTCACTATGAAATTAGGATAAATTTATACAGATCTCTCTTCCTCTCTGCCTCCTTACTTGCTTATATTCTCTTCATACTTTCTTTATACAAGAACAGACAAAGAAGATACAATTCAATGCCACCTAAGGGAAGCCACCCTTAGAAAAATGAAAGAAAAACTATCCAACCGGCCTCGTAGTGCTACCGTGCATTTGGAGTCGCCGGGTGCTCTAACCGCTATGTCTCTAGGTCTGCCTGACAGCAACGCTGACTCCAGATCTGAGCGTCGTAGCGCTCTGCTCACTGTCTTTCTTTCAAGCCAAATTATGTAGTGCCAAGGCGCTCCGGGTTACCACAATGTCATTGGGGTGCCTCTGGGGTACACAGTTGTCGGGTGTTGTTGAGGAAAAAAAAGATAATTAAATCAAAATTAGGGTATTCAAAATAGATTCTGCATAGGAACCAATAATCAAGCATGATCAGATATGCAGACGTAAATTATTCAAAATGTCTCAGCATGAAATTTCAACATCAAGTTCAACCTTTTTATCCCACAATTGGGTGTGTGGTGTCTATATCATAAATCCTTTTTTTCTCCATTTCATCAGATTAAGAGTTCAAATTCGCTTTTACATTTAATAAAATAATGCATTTTTAATGCTTTCTAACAAGTCTTTTTAGGTTTATTTTCTTAACTAGCGGGTGTAAAAAAAACGGAATTCGGGTCGAACTCGAACAGTGATCTGTTATTGTTCCACACGATCCTGAACCCACAACAGTTTTTTTGCAAAATGGGATCAGATTTTATTAACTCCGAACCTAAACTCACAAATAACTCAGGTTAACCCGACCTTACACGTAACTCTCGGAGCCGAGCAGAAAAGCAGGAATGGCGAACGCTGCCCCTCTAACGAGACTGACTCAGAAGTCAGTAGCTTTTGTTTGGACATCGGAGTGTGAAGCTAGTTTTCAGCGATTGAAAGATTGTTTGACATCTGCCCCGGTATTAGCACTTCCGTCAGGTACGGAAAGATTTCAGGTATTCAGTGATGCTTCACTGAAAGGTTTGGGTTATGTCCTAATGCAGCAAGGAAAGGTAATTGCTTATGCCTCACGATAGTTAAAACCACATGAAAAAAATTACCTGACGCATGATTTAGAATTGGCTGCAGTTGTATTTGCTTTGAAGATTTGGCATCATTACTTGTATGGCTTTCAGGTGTGAGATCTTTACAGATCATAAGAGTTTGAAGTACATTTCTACTCAGAAGGATCTGAATTTGAGGCAAACAAGATGGCTTGAGTTGATCAAGGATTACGATCTGACGATTCAGTATCAGCCTGGTAAGGCTAATGTGGTAGCAAACGCTCTTAGCAGGAAATCTTCTAGATTATCAGGTATTCAGCTTACTTCTGATACGTATCTGATACGAGAGATGAAAAGACTACATTTCAAGGTGATTTCCTCTACTAGTCTGGATTCTGGTGTGTTGACTCAGATGGACATTTAGTTTTCATTAGAAGAGAGGATTGTTGAAGCTCAGAAGTCAGACTCTGAATATGCAAAGCTGATTGTTCAGATTGAATCTGGTAAGAAATCTGAACTACGAATTTCTGATTATGATGATATTTTCTATAAGAACATGCTATGGATTCTTGTGTTTGGAGATCTAAGGAAGGAGATTCTACATGAATCTCATTATTCAGGCTATATCATTCATCCATGAAGTGGTAAGATGTATGGAGATATGAAGAGTTTGTTTTGGTGGCCTGGAATGAAAAAGGATGTATCAGAGTTTGTTTCGAAATGTGAAGCCTGTCAGTTAGTGAAGGTAGAGCATCAGCGACCAGGAGGTCTTTTGCAGTCGTTGCCTATCCCTGAGTGGAAGTGGGAAGAGATAACGATGGATTTTGCTATGGGTTTTCCTCGATCAAGGCAAGGACATGATGCCATTTGGGTGATTGTAGATCGATTGACAAAGTCTACACATTTTCTTCCGATCAGACAGATGGATCCGGTGGACAAGTTAGCTCAGATATATGTTAAAGAAATTATTATATTACATGGTGTGCCTAAAATGATTGTATCTGATCGAGATGGACGATTCACTTCCAGACTTTGGAAGGGTATTCAGCAAGGCTTGGGTACGAAGTTGCATTTCAGTACGGCTTTTCATCTGCAGACTGATGGACAGTCTGAGAGGACTATTTAGGTACTGGAAGATCTTCTGAGGCTATGTGTTCTGGATTTTGGAGGTAGTTGGGAGGATCACATTTCTTTGATAGAATTTGCATATAATAATAGTTTTCAGTCTAGTATTGGTATGGCACCTTACAAAGTTTTGTATGGCCGAAAGTGTAGAACCCCTTTGACCCTGACTAAAATGGGAGATAAACAAGAAATGGGTGCAACTTTTGTGGATGAAACTGTTCTGAAAATCAATCTAATTAAAGAAAGATTGAAAGCTGCACAAGACAGACAACATAAGTATTACAATTAGAAGCACAGGTTTGTTGAATTTCAGGTTGGTGACTTTGTGTATGTCAAAGTCAGTCCGATGAAAGGTGTTAGCATATTTGGAAGGATAAGCAAGCTTAGTCTAAGGTATGTTGGACCTTTTGAAACCCTTGAAAGGATTGGAAAGTCTGCTTATATGTTGTTATTATCTGATCAAATGTCTGACGTACATAATGTGTTTCACGTATCCTCTTTGAGAAAGTGGATCTCTGACTCTGAAAAGAAACTTTCTGTTGATGATGTGGAGATTCAAGAGAATCTGCAGTATAAGGAAGTGCCTGAGCTTATTTTAGCTTATGATGTGCGTAAGTTAAGAAATAAACAGATTCTGATGGTTAAAGTGCAGTGGAAGCACAGAACAGCACGAGAAGTTACTTGGGAGAAAGAGTCGGATATGAGACAGTCATACCCGCATCTATTCTGGCTCAGTTTTGTTTTTGGAAATGTCAAGGATGACATTTTTCTGAAGTTGAGGAGATTGTGAAAGCTGTTTTTCCTTCCAGGTTCGTTCGAACGTAGGTGGATCGTCCGGGATGATCGGTACAGGTTGTAAAGGAATTTCTGGACAGAGAAGTTCGTCCCAGGACGAACTGGGGTTCGTCTGGACGAAAGTTTTCTAGAGAGCAACTCGTCCAAGTACGATTACTGTACACGTCCGAACGAATGATGTCCAGAGGGAAAATCGTCCCGGGACGATCTAGTTGGATATATATGGAAATGAGATCTTTTGAAGAGATAGAAAAGCCAATAAGAGAGAAATTCGAAGGAAAAAGAAGAAAAGTGGATTTTTGGGCAACTTCGCTCTGTTTTCGTCCGTCTCCATAGTTGAAGAAGTTGACCGACTCGAGATAAGGCACATTCCGCCTTTCTCAATTTTCAGAAACGATGATTTTGATGACTTTTTTGTTTCGGATTTTGTTTCCGTTAGCGAATAATTGATTCCATTTTGTACTGATAAAGGTTTTACCGCGTAACTTTTGGTATGTTTCTGAGATGATAATTGTGCACGTTTTTAGTATTTTCTGGAATATTTTTACCGAGTATTTTGAGTTCTGTAGAGTTTTGATCGAATAACAATTTATCTGGATGTATGAATTTACTGTCTCAGTACAATAAAGTCTTACAATGTTGTTTTATACTATCTGTGATAATTTGGTAAATTTCTGAAATTTGTGAATTCAGTATAAATTTCGTATACTATCGTTATGCTGTTAACAATTTTTCTAACGAAATATGATTTCTGAATTGAATGTTTTGATGTGTTGTGATATCAGAAGGGAGTCATAAGGGGCCATAATCCTTTGAGATTCTATCTGTGTCAGGGAAATCTGAGAAATCTAAAAATAAGTTCTATTCTAAAAATTCTGTATATCTGTTCTATTCTGGTGCTATAAGCACAAAGGGAGACATAAGGGGCCAAAATTTGGGATTCTGTCAGTGTCAGGAGAGGGAGGCATAAGGGGTCAGAATCCGTAGAGATTCTGTAAGTGTCTGGGAATCTGAAATCTGATATGTGATCTGATGTTGAAATGTGATTTTATCTTAATTGAAATCTGTTCTGTACGATTCTGTCTGTTCTAGACGATTCTGTTTGTTCTGTACGATTCTATTTGTTCTCTACGATTATGTTTATTCTGTATAATTCTGTTCGCTCTGTACGATTTTTGTTTATGAAGTGAATTCTATTTTTCTATATCAGTGATTTGACTTCTATTTGAGCAAGTGTCTGTATGCTGATGACTATATGATTTCTATACGATTTATGTACGCTATTGGAATATCTGGTTCTGATTTATTTTCTGATGTGAATTTCTGGAGATTTTGATTGGTGAGTGTAGTCTTGCTGAGCTGTTAGCTTATTCTTGTTTTCTGCGTGATTTTCAGGATCTGGGAAAGGGAAGGAAGTCTTGGACTATAAGTTTAGGGTTTTGTACTTTTTATTTTTGTACAGTCATGACTTTTCTGTTCTGTTCTTTCTGTCTGTAAGCCATGAACTATATTGTACATGATTATTTTGATGAAAGAAATATAGATGAAATGTTCTGTATATTTGAAAGTCTATAGCAGCTCTGTGTTTCTGTTATTTTTACATTTGGAAGAAAGTTCTGAAGCAAGTCTCAAAACTAGATCCTGGATTTTAAGTTTCAAGTTCTGTCGCGAATCGATGCGAGCGGGATCCGTTCCGATCGGGTTGGGTCGTGACACTTTGGTGCTTGAGAAAATCCAAGAAGATCCTTCCAAAGACCTAATTTTTGCTATTTAAACGTCATCACCCTTAGATCTACTGCTATGATCTAATCCTTAAGCAATTAGGAGAGAAACCAGCTCCCCCTGGCCGTGATTTGCAATTCAAATCCATTGGGGAGGAATTTAATGCATTAAATAAGTTTTAATGGGTTTTAATGGCTTGATTTGACTCATTATGACTTGGGTTGACCAAGTCAACTATTTGACTTGGTCAACCTAGTCCAATGGGTCCAAGAGAAAGGTAGATTGAGCCATAGAACCCTTGAATTAGCTTTGAAATTGAATTAGGCCTATTAAGGTCAATTGGGTCAAACCATGTTGACTTGGTCAACTGGGTTGACCTAGGGCATAAGTCTGGGTCTAGGAGATTGAGCTCGACCTACTAAGTCCAAGGGTGAAGAGAAATGGGCTCGAGGACGCTTGAATTTGATATGAAATCAAGTGGAAGGGAATCAGTGTCAATTTGGGTCAACCCTGGTTGACCTGGTCAACCAGGTTGACCCAGGACTAGGTTTGAGCTCAACAAACTTGGCTTGACTCTCTGGACCATTGGGATGGATCCTGGGGTCTAGCCTGGTCAATCTTGACCAGATCAACTCCTTGACTCAATCTGGAGCAAAAAACAGGTCAACAGCTCACAGCCAGCCAAACTTCCTTCCTAGCCATAAATCTCTCTCCAATCATGGAAATCATGTGATTCATCCCGCCTTGTTTGATTTCGCCTGCCTATATCTTCCCTTTCATGCCATTTAAACCTAGTATAGAACTTAGGCTAATGAATCATCTTTTTTATATTCTGTAACAGCCATCAAACTCTCCTTTTCTCCTCCTTTGTTTCTTTCTTGAAATAGTAGCTATCGGTGAAGTGTGAACTCTTCTCAAACTCCTCTCCTTCTACATGAGTTTTCTCTCTCATTCTCTCTTTCCACCGTTCTTCTTGTTTATTCGCAAGGTATAGATTTTAGCTAGATTTGTTTTGTATTGTGTTGAAATGCTATTATGATGAATTTACTCTGGCTTTGGGAAGGAAATTAGATTTAAGATTATATTTGATTTAATCAAAACTCTAAATTATCTTATATCATTTAGAAGTACCATTAATCCAGATTTAATTATTTGTGTAGTTTTCTTTTAGTTTTGATCTCCATAAGATGTCTTGGTAAGTCTTAGATTAGATTGGATTTTTTTGGTGTGACTAAAGATTTATTAGGATTTTCTTTGTCACACTTTGAATCCGGAAGGCGATATACTCCGGCAATGCAGGACACAATAAAAGGATATAAAGACTCTTTTGTATTCACAAAGAGGGTCATGCATATACGAGATACAACACGATATATATAGGTTTTTTTATACAACACGATATATATATATATGAAAAACTCGGTACAACTCGGTATTTCTCGGTACAGCTCGGTATTGGTCTTCAAAGAGCGGTATTCCTCGTTAATATCAAATAATACCTAGTTGTACCAAGCAAATATAGAGTTTTTTAACGGAATTTTGCCTTCAACCGGATGTTCCTCTACGTCCTTACACCGGACGTAATAAAAGTTCATCACAAAGAGGACAATTTTGGGATACGAACTCAGCTCACTCGCTTTAGGTGATTTAACATTACCAACAAAGCCACCGAGCAATTATTGTTTCTACTTTTACTATTTTTTATTTATTTTCTAATTATGTGTTAAAACTTTTTTTAAATAACTAATACATATTTAAGCAGAAACAAAATAATAATAAATTTATGTCTAATACAACTAATAGAATATAAAATTTGATGAATCGTTAAAATAATATTAATATTTTTGAATGATCAAAATATTACCTCACTAAAAACTATTAAATAGAAAAGATAAAAAAAGCACCCTAACATATTTGAGAGTAATTAAAAATTATCAATTTGTGCCCAAATAATTTTTATCTATTTTTAAATTTACATAAACAAATAAAAAATAATGTAACTAAACAATCACTAATTTATTTAAATAATATTTGATCAATAACCATTTTTAAACCAAGAATAAAGAAACCAAACAACCTAAATAGGTAGAAGCCGAGCGGTTTTGTAGTCGGAATGACGGACGGTTTACGATTTTAGAATAAATTTTCTTGCCGCCGGTGAGGTGGTTAGGTTTGCTTTTCCTTATTTAGGTTTGCTTTTCTTTATTTATATAATGCATAAACGGAGCTTCGAGCCATTCAATGGCGTTTGCCTGTCTACGATTTGCTTTTTCCTCTTCTGCATTTGTTCTAAGCTTCTCTGCCTCCTCCTCCTAAGTCCTGTCGGATTGGTAGCCGCGCCGGGAGCTCGCCGCGAAGATAACATTTGATCTCTCCTTCTTCAGCACCTCTTGGGGATTCTTACTCCCGACAGGAATTCCTCTTTTCCATCAGATTAGACGAAGCTTTAGCTATTTTGATCGGAAGAAGAACGAGCGCCGGATCTGAGGAAGAATGTCTTACGCTTACCTTTTCAAGTACATCATAATCGGAGACACTGGTTCGCTTCTCTGATCCCTTCTTAAGTTGTTTTGTTAATCAGAAGAAGCAATGTTTTGGGAACCAATTGAATGAAATTATGTTTGTGATTATCTGTGAGTAGTATCTGTAGTGATTTTTTTGGGAACCAGTTGAATGTAAACATTTCTTATAATTTCCTTTCAGGTGTTGGGAAATCATGTCTCCTATTGCAATTCACGGACAAGAGGTTTCAACCTATACATGATTTGACTATTGGTGTTGAGTTTGGTGCTAGGATGATCACCATTGATAACAAGCCGATCAAATTGCAAATATGGGATACGGTAGTATTTTTCACTTTGTTATGAATTAGTAATTTGTTTGTAGATTACTACCCATTTACTTGTCTAAAATGTGGTATTTGGCAATAGTATACCTTGCATGGAAAAAAAAAGTTTTAAAGTTGATCCTCGCCTTCTGGTAAATTGGTAGAGGTAGGCCTAAAAAGACTTGGATAGAAAGTATTAGAGATAACCTTTGTTTATTAGATTTAAATGAGAATTTGACTCTCCATATGACACGACGGAGAAAAAAAATTCATGGATAAAGGCTTGTTGTTGTTGTTGTACTCATTTTTTGTTAAATGGACCTAGAACCAAAAAAGGATGTGTTATAACTTAATTAATTTGAGATAGTGTCACCCCTGTTAGGATTAGATTTTGGGAAAGATAATGGAGGCATGTATGAAAGGAGAGGATAATTTAGAAGGGAAGGGAAATAAACATATGGAACAAGTGCTACCTTATATTGATCTTGCTTGCACTTAGTGTTTACGTGTATTCATTTTGCTACTCACTGTCCTCAATCCTTTTTTGTGAAATTGGTACACTTTTAAGTCCATGAAAAATAACTTTGAAAGACTCATTATAATGGAGTTGGAGTTGGCCTCCATAAAAAATAAATTGGAAATAGTTTTAGGTTTTTAGTGTGCTTCATATTACACCGTCATTTTCATAAAAATTGATTTCTCATCTAATGAAATATCTTATGTTATTGCTTGCCTTCAAAATTATGTGATCTAGTCTTAATAGGTTGTTTCCATAAGAATCCAATTATTATCTTCATGATTGAAGGGGTAAAATTGATCTTAAGTTATCTTTTTTAATTTTGACAATTTCAATGTTGATAGATCATGATTATTAGATTCTAATTTTAACCACGTAAGTGTATATGAGGATAGTTTCATCCAAGCAAAGTAGATTTTTTTATGTAATATTATATCCTAGAAACTAAGGCTTCGTTTGGGACGGCTTTCTTTCTGCTTCTTAAAGCAGTTTTCTTGTACAACAATGTTAATTTTTATATTAAGAAGTTACTTTTAGAAGCAATAAAAAAGTCGTCCCAAACGAAACCCAAATTTTTAAGATGATCCAATTTATGATCATCTCATTCAAAACTCTCTCTTTTACAGGCAGGTCAAGAATCATTCAGATCTATTACAAGGTCCTACTATAGAGGAGCAGCTGGTGCCTTGCTGGTATATGATATTACCAGGTATGCCTGCCATTTGTGATGCCTTAGTAATTGGCAACTTATTTCATTTTTGTTTATTTACCATATACCTCTTCATTGTGATTTACAGGAGAGAAACATTTAACCATCTTGCAAGCTGGCTTGAAGATGCAAGACAACATGCAAATGCTAATATGACTATTATGTTAATTGGAAACAAATCTGATCTTTCTCATAGAAGGGCTGTAAGTACTGAGGAAGGCCAACAGTTTGCCAAAGAACATGGACTAATCTTTATGGAAGCTTCAGCAAAAACTCCACAGAATGTTGAGGAGGTCAGCAGTAGATGAAATTTACTAGCCTTGTTTCTTTTAACTTACTCTATCATTTTATAATGTTTTGAATATTGTACAGGTAGTGGGATAAAGGTTTGATGTTGTTGTTGTTTTGTTGTTGTTGAATATTGTACAGGCATTCATTAACACAGCAGCTACGATCTACAAGAAGATTCAGGATGGTGTGTTTGATGTGTCAAATGAGGTATTTAGTTGCTTTCCTCTTCTCTCCTATCTAGATGGTTGTATTATGATATTTTATGATAAAATAAATACTTTTATTAGGCTTATTTCTGAAAGTCTTGTATAAATTTCATAGCTTTCTACTGCCCCTATCTTCTTTCTTAAAGGGAATAAGCAATTTTTAGATGTTTGATAAATAGCTGAGAGCAAAAGCCTAATTTTGTGGAAGTTGAAAAGTAGTTTTTTTTTTAGAATTGCAGTTTAGGTAGTTTTCTAGAATAGTGCTTTTATGGATTTAAGTTTTAGGCTTCGTTTGGGACGTTTTTCTTCTTGCTTCTTAAAATAACTTTTAAAGAAAAAATTAATATTTTTTACTAAAAAACTTCTTTAAAAAGAAGCAAAAAAACCGTACCAAATGAAGACTTAGCATCTAATAAATTATTAATTAAGATTGATATTGAAACACCTAGTTTTTCATATTTGTACTAATATTTAATATAATTCAAATATTATTTTTACAGTCTTATGGAATCAAAATTGGATATGGAGGAATACAAGGTCCAGCTGGAGGAAGAGATGAATCTTCATCCCAGGCTGGTGGTTGCTGCAGTTGAGCACCGAACGTTACTCTAGTCTGGTCCTTCGGAAATCGAGGTTGGATCCCTCTCGCTGCTTCCCTAGGGCTTCAGAGCTTTTGATGCCATGATTTTTATTGCCCGAATGTGTCGGTTCTTGCTCTCCTGAGCCCTCTTTTGACTAATTTTGCCTTTTTGGGGTGTTGTTTTGCCCTTTATAGTTGGTTTTTTGTGCATGGTTTTACTTGTAATTTCTTTATGGGTGTTTTTTGTGGTTCTTTGTAACCTCTCTTTTTAACATACGGACTTAGCCCCAAATTAAAAAAAAAAAAAAATTCATGTGTTGTGATTATTATCTATAATCTATTATTGTTTAGGTTTTTCATGACTCTGCAAATTTTTTTGTTTTTTGTTTTTTTAACTTTCTGAGTATATCTATTTGCTTGTTTACAATCATATGTATATCTCATTCGGTGATGCTTTTCATTGCAAAAATTTCAGCAATTTTATTTGTTTGGGAATGGTGTCCCTCTGACATTAACATACCTGTTAATGACCTCCCTACTTCGCAGAAACCCACTACCAAAATTCAATCCCCTTCCCACCCAAAGCAGACTCGAGGTAAGAATGCTCTTGATGTCCCCCCCGGAATGTGAGGGGGTTTAACAGACCCGACAAGGTGCACGCTTACAAAGGTCTTGTAAGCTCTTACAATCTGAAGTTGTTGTGTATTTTAGAAGCTAAAGTACACTTGTCCAATGTTGAGGACCCTTGGTTCATCAACTCTCATCTCATTTTTAACAATTAAAACTGCTGCAATAATTTTAGCCTTTATACCCCTAGTAGAATTTGGATTAAGTGTGATTCCTCCCACCTTTCTTTCTCTCCCTCCCTCTCATCTCAAATCATCCACGGAACTCTCTCTGTGGAATCTTTCACACCCGATTCTCCTGCCTGTCATTGATGCGGCCAACTCGGTCGATGATAGAAAAACTCTTTGGGATCAGTTAAGAAATTTGGTGCCTGACCCCTCTCAACCCTAGTTGATTATGGGAGATGTTAATTGCTACAAATTTGATTCTTATAAAGCAGGCGGCTCTCCTTTACCCTTGGGTTGATTGGGGGAGCTTAATAACGTTATTTCATATTGTGACATTCAAGATCGGCCTCCATGGGCCTTTTCTATAATTGGTTCAATCAGAGGATTGACTATCCCATACATATCAACCTGGACAGAGTACATATTAATTCAAAATTTCTTGACCTTTTCCCTCATGCCTTCCACAAAGTGGCTCCTCTTATGTGCTCTGATCATTCTCCTTTAATAGTTAATACCACCTCCTCCAACGCCAACCCCTGCCATTTTCTTTTTAAGAATTATTGGGCCTATATGGATGACATTTGGGATAAAGTTCTCAATGCTTTCTCTAGGCCATTCACTGCCTCCCCTATTGCATCCTCCTTTCACTACCTTCAAAACCTCAAAAGAAATTTGAAAGAAAAAGCTTGGGCTTCCTCCAACTTCCTTTCTAACTCTATCCTGGAATTAAAATACAGACATCATCAATGCATTGTTGACCTCCAGAATAATCCACCAAATCTCCATTTAAATGCAACCTTTAAGCTGGTTAATGATCAATTAGCCAATATGCAAGCTTCTTAGACATCCTGAATCTCTCAAAGAGCCAACGCCAAATGACTTTCTAATGGAGAAGATGACCTCGGTTTCCTTTATGCTATAATACATGCCATGAGGAATAAAAACATTTTAAGAGAGATTAATACCCCTCTTGGTCACTTCACTTCCCCTCCATACATTGTGACTGCCATTATTCAACATTTTAAGGGACTTTATGATGCTCCACCTAATGCAATTGATTTGTGCATCCCTTCGGGTGGCATTGTTCCTTCGCCTTTAGCTAACTCTTTGGTTGCTCCCTTCTCTTATGAGGAAATCAAGGCAGTTGTTTTTTAGGGGCAGCATGATTCAACCGCTGGTCCACACAATTTTCTGTGCTAAACTAGACATAATGAAAGCTTTCGAAACAGTCTCTCATGACTTCTTGCTCAACAGGATGCATCAACAAGGTTTCCCTGAAAGTTTATCAAATGGGTTAACGACTGCATTTCCAACGTCTACTTTTTAATTTGCCTCAATGGCTCTCTTGAGGGTTTCATCCATTCGCTATCCCCTTTGTTCTTTTGTATTGTGATGGACGGCCTCTCATGTTGCCTGCATCGCCTGAACCCTGCTCCCCCTTTCTCTGGTTTAAATCTAAATGGGATCTTTTTTAATCATTTGCTTGGCGCAGATGACCTCCTAGTTTTTGGTTCTTCCACTCCCCATAATGCTTTGCCTTAATGGCTCTCTTGAGGGTTTCATCCAGTCGCTATCCCCTTTGTTCTTTTGTATTGTGATGGACAGCCTCTCATGTTACCTGCATCGCCTGAACCCTGCTCCCCCTTTCTCTGGTTTAAATCTAAATGGGATCTTTTTTAATCATTTGCTTGGCGCGGAGGACCTCCTAGTTTTTGGTTCTTCCACTCCCCATAATGCAGCTAGCTTACTTGCAACTTTACAACACTTTTCTACTACCTCTAGTCTCCATATTAACCCCTTTAAGGGCTCTATTATTTTCTCAAAACATACAAATGCTTCTTCTGTTATTTGTAATATTCTGGGAATCTCTCATGTTGACTCTTCTCTAAAATATTTGGGCCTCCCCATATCCCCCACAAGGCTTCTTTCTTCTCACTTCCAATCACTATTGAGTAAGATTTTCACTCTATTTGATGGTTGGAAAGCAAAGTTTGTCTCTTTTGCAGGTAGAGTTCAATTTATGAAGTTTACCATTTCAAACACTATTGCTTACAGGATTAAAGGATCCATCATACCAAAAGCTTGTCGCATGACAATTTCTAAACAATGTTCTAGGTTTCTATTTCATGACAATATTAATCTGAGAAAGCTTCACTTAATCGCTTGGCATTCCAAGACTTCCAAAACGTCTTGAGGGTCTGGGTATCCCCTCTATTGAGGCAATTTATCATGCCTCTTCCTGCTCTTTTATTTGGCGGTTCTATAATAGCTATTCTCCTGTGAGCTCTTAGCTGAAAGTCAAATAAGCCTCCCCATGGAAACCTCCTCCTGCTATTGCTTCCAAAATGTGGAAAGCTCATCTGTCATACGGCTCAGTACATATGAAACTCGATTTCTCTTTGAGTTTCTCCGTTCAGTAACCTCTCAATGGCATGGGACTCGTGGTGTAAGGGTAAACTGTCAGTAGATTCTATGTCTCCTTCTATCATTGAGTTTCCTTATGTCAATTGTTATATTACCAACAAACAATGGGTGCACCCTGTCTCTTTCCCAGAGCATAGTCGCACGACTGTTCTTGAAACCCCCATTACTAAGCAATCGATTCTAACCTGGGACGGCTCACTTCAACCTTCATTTAAGAACTACATGGTTCAGTTTTACCACAATTTTGAAGAGGTTAGCTGGTTCAAATTTATCTGGTACAAATACCACGCTCTCAGATACTCTTGCTATACTTGGATGACGATTATTGAAAAGTTAAATGCGCTGATCTTCTTATTAAGGGATCAATCTCTATTCCCCCTTGCCCCTTCTGTCAAGCAGCTCCAGAAATTCATAGATACTTATTTTTTAAATGTGACTTCTTCTTTCTAGTGATCACCTCTATTCTGCCTGCTATGGATTGCTTCTATTTGAGGCCGACCTTACTTCAAACATTTGAATTTTTGGATGGTTTACATCAGCTGAGCCCTTTATCATCTGTGAAAGGAAAGAAACAAGCGGCGTTTCTCTGATTTCTGGAACAGCCCTAACACGCTGCTAGTGGTAATTAAGAATGATATTTATCACAAAGCTAAAAGGTGTAAATGTTTTGATAAGCTCAAGGAGAGATTTTCTGTTCTTAGCTGATTCTTTCCTGCTAATCAGTAGTTCTTTCTAAGTTTTTCGTAAGTTTTGCAAGATTGGGCCATAATGAGTATGGCCAACTGTTTCATCAATTTCTTTTGGAGTGGCTTCCAGATTAAGTTTGGTTTGCTTCTCTTTTCTAAACTTCTATGATGATTATATAAAACTATGGTAAATGACCAATCTCACCAGAATGAAGGAAACTCCCACATTGCTGATGTCTCCATCTGCATCGTTGTACAGCAATGGTTCTTTCTGCTTCAAAATGTTTATTATATCATAATCAACAGTAACAATTCTGACCTATCAGTAAGCCTCTGCTGAGACGAACCTGGTTATAATGATATGGGACACAAAAGCCATGCACAAAGAAGAGCTCTACTAATCACACTCAAACACATTCAATTATTGTAACACAGTAGATTCATAGCTTCAGTAATACTTATTAAACATCATAGAGCTAAAGTCTGAAGGATAAATTCTAGAAACTTTACATCTACCATTATTAGGGCACAAAGTGCTTGCAGATCACCTGAAACTTCTTTCTTCAAGCACCATCATCCTCGACATTGTTGACCCGTTCGCATTCATCGATCCATTCGCTATATCTGCAGCACGATACACAAGTTCAATTAAAAACAATGCAATTCATGGCGCGAGCAACCATCGACAAAATAGAGGAATACGGAACTCACATGTCTATAGGTTCAGTTAGCGCTGCAAAGAAAAAAAAAACTAAAAGGTTAGTCTGTGAATGAAGAAACTTGCGAGACAACTAAAAAGAGCTATCTATCATATTGACCTTTATGAAATTATTCAAAAGTTGCTGACAAACAATTTAATGACAGATATAAACAGTACACATCCATGAATATACAATACATAAACCACACAAACTTAAGATAAATAAATGATTTGTAAGCCAAATTTGAAACAAACCAACTCAGCTTACCAGCAAGATTATTTTTAAAAAAAAAATGTTAATATACAATATACTTAAATATAAATTAGAGTTCAAAAGTTTAAATACTAAATAGTTAAAAATATTTAAAAATTCCCACTTATCTCAACTAATTTCTTATTAATTCTCCCACAATTTTAATTTTTTTAATATTAATTGATGTCATTTTCTTCTCTCCTTACAAATCAAGCTAATTAAAACTTAGTATAGTAAAGAGATTTGTCTATAGATCCATTTCATATCAAATAAGTTTCAAAAAATTTGCTATTTTATATCATTTATTCATATTTAAATACTTTTAATATTTTTTACATGATTCAATTCAATGTCGATTGAACTTTTGAACATTAAACCATATTCGATCCATTTGAAAAACTCAATAACAACTATCTGAATTGAGACCATCTTCTCTCTTTCATAATATAGAAGCCGGTTTGTGAATCAATTCAAAACTTATAGAACTGAACCCTATATAGAGCTCAAACACAATTTAGGAGTGGTTCGAGTTCAACCCAAATAGCTTACACTCCTAATTAGAAAATACGCCGGCACTTCAATCAACGTATCAGTTTGTCCAAGTCCTGCTTTCTATATACTAATTTTTTGTTATTCCTCGATAAAGAGAAAAAGAGAGTATAAAAAAGTAGCAAGCTTCAAAACCAAGTGTCAAAATTCTGAAGGTACTCGCACTTTACCGGTGATTGTCATACTGAAATTCTCTTGGCAAATCCTGCATGAGGCTTCACCAATCAAATTCTTTATATCACTGCAAAACAGAGCGTTCAAACAGATGAGACAATCTACAACAGAAATAGGAAAGCTGGAAAAAAAAAATAGTAGTCTAGATTACAGTTATTACTAGTAAGTATACTTCTTCAACAAGTCCAAATAAAACCTCCAAAATAAGTATAAGGGAAGGATAGATTCCATACATGCGACACTCAACACTGCTTCCATGGTTGCAGAATGGGCAGCAAAAAACAGTATCAAGCTTGTCCATCCTCTTCTTGGGAGGCGGCTTTGCCCTTGACTTCCTTTTCCCCATGAAGCAACAACCAACTTTTTAATCACTAGATTGCCACTGAAAATGATTAACCCAACAAATTTAAAATCAATCAATCGAAAATAACTTCAAAAACTTGTATGAGTAAATGTAAGCTCCTCAACTCTGGAAGTAATCTTGGCAACTTTTTTCTACGTTTGGTTTTTAGGCTGAAGAAATTATGCGAAAAAAGGAACCAAAATCATATTGCATACATGAACATTCAGCTAAATATTCTAAAACTAATTTCTATGGATCTCCAACATTCATTCTTACATGACCAATATCTTCAACTCCCAAATCATGTGGTTTGACATGACCCGATTATATACTAGCACAAATTCATCAAACAATTTCACAAAATATAATAAGTTGGTATTCTCAAGACGATAAAATTGGCTTACTATATGCTTACGTACTCAAATAACTCATAAGGAAAAAAAAATTATTCTTTTCTAATTAGGATCAGTAACAGAAGAGCAGGTAATTGAAAAGCAAATTCATTTATACAAGGCCTCTCAGATAGCATCTAAATTAATAGAATGCAAGTGACAATAAGATCAACGAGCACAAAAACCACAAGATGCCTACTGCTATACTCATCTTTAGTGCACAGAACATTATAAACCAAAATTTATTATAATGGGCTTCGTACTGTCACCAAGGATACAGTAAATAAATATAGCACGGAGAAAGGCATCCCAATTCATGAAGCTACTACCATGTTAAACGAACAACAAACTAAACAATCAAATAAACTAGATGGAAAAAAAAATGTGGGCAATAACAAAGTCATGCATTGAACAAAAATATCAGTATTAGAAGTATATCATCATCATCACCATCACCTGAAAATCTATGAACTTATAGAGTGAGAATGTGAGATGATCTTTTCCTCACAGCCTTAGACTTTTCATCACACAATAAAAGAGGCGAACGATTTCTTTATGTAGAACCAAAAATTGAGCGAGAAGACTCAACGAGGCCTACTAGTTGATGAATTTTTTACCATGTAGAAGTTGGGAACAAGATTTCATTCTGAACGTTGACAATATAAAGTTATCGAAATTGGGAACAAGATTTCATTTTGATCAATCGCTATACAAAGTTATCGAAACTGGGAACATGATTTTATTCTGATCAATCACTATATGTTAACAATACAAAGTTATCTACTGATGTAGAGGAGACCGACAAAGAATCCAACCTATATGGCTACTATAATACTATTAAGCCCATCAGAATTGATGCTATGTGAGGGAGCAATCAATAGCCTGGGCATGCACAAAAAAGAGTACATTGATCGATATTTGCCAGTGCAGTGACGCAAGACTGCTTAAAAAAGAGCTCTCCAAGATCGTTTTTAGGTATCATATTGAATCAAAGCTCACAACCCCAAAATTGATAATAAAGGGGGCCTCCATTCTCCAAATTCATAAGAATAACTTTCTTCATGTTATAAACTATCCTCTGTAACTCCCACTTCCCTAATTTATTGATGGAAGAAATATCAGAAATGGAATTTTAGATGGACCATATCCATTTTTTTTAATTTTAGAACCATCACAAAATGGAATTTTAGATGTTATTTAAATGAGTTATTTAATATAAATTATAAATATAAGTCTTGTTTAAATATAAACTTATTTTTGAAAGGTCATAATGAGATTCATAAAGAAATAATTTTGATAGTGTACTGTATGTAAAAAAATTGGTATAATACTTTTTAAGTTTGAAATTCGAGTGTTTTTTTCATCATCACCATTAACATTATCCAAACAATTTGTGGTTGATATAATGATTACTCATTCAATTTGCTCCTATTGAGTATTATCTAAGGTTTTAAACCTATTCCTCTCAAATCATGTTGAACAAACCTTAGGTCCTCCACTTTTCCTTTTTAATCTTTTGATGTTAATTGCATCAAATCATAGAACGGATCAATTTTCTATCATTCATTATACATGACCAAACCACTTAAGTCTATCTTCAATTAACTTGTTTTTAATAGATGTTACTCCAATATTTCATCACCTTCCAAATAGATCCATATAAATTACTGGTCTAATTGCAATTTTACAAAATCTACCTTCAAACCTTGATGATTTACACTTATCACATAAGAATCCTGAGAAAGTTCTTCCTTTAAACCATCCAACCTCAATGTCTAAAAATTATATCATCATATATATCTTAATTTTTTTTAATAAATCCAAGACATTTGAAACTATCACACCTATATATCACCCTATCTTCTAGCATCCCCTTCTACAATTTTATTTTCCTCCACCACAGCATCATTTTCAATCAATCCAACATTTGCCTCTACACTACCAAATGACACTTCATCAACTGTCTCCAAAATTATTTGCTCACTAATATTATCTTCGACAATTCGTTCGGGTGACATTCTAGAGTAGATAGAACAAATAATATGTTTTTAGAATAATAGGATTAAATGAAAACACATATAAGTTAAGTCAAACATTGACTTAACAATAATTCTAAAATGAGAAAGATAATGAATAACATATATAGGTTAATTCAAACAAAACTTATATGCAAAACTTCGATACAAAACATAAGTTGAAAAACTTCTCTCCCAAATGAAACCTAAATCAAGACATCCTAAAATAGACAGGATTACATAAAAAATGAAATTGCATAACTCAGAAATAAGTAAACCAATGCATAAAAATAAAATAAAATGAAATAAATCATTTAACAAAAAACAAGAGATGTAAAAAATAAAGCATAAAACATATAAACAGATCTGAGTTCTACTAAATCATAAGTTAATAGATACACAATCTTCACATTAAAAGTACAAATTGCAGTAACTAAAAATATGACACAAGTTCAGTGGATACCTTATCTTTTGAACTTGAATATGAACCTTTAAGATCACTTATCGTAAACAAATATGAAGAAAGAAAAAAAAAAACTGAATAAAGATCAACTAAAGTTACTAACCCGAGATAAACAGATCTGGACAAAGAAAAAAAACTGAAAAAAGAAATAGCTAAACCAGGATTAACAGATCTGAAGATAGAAAAAAAACATAACAAAAAAACTGAATAAAATCGCTACCTCTTACTTTCAAGATCAGTTCTCTTAAACAGACGTTATAGATCTGAAGAAAGATTTAAAAAAATCTGAATAAAGAGTCACCAAACATGAAGAACGGAAGAAAGAAAGAAAAAATAAAAAATTTTGAATATAAATAAGAGCATACAACAGAATTAAAAAATCCCGACTGCCAAACGACCGGAGCACCAAGCTAGCTACCGACTACCGTCACGAGACTTAAGTAGGACTTAAGTAGGATTTAACCTAATTGACCGATTCTTCTTTCACTACAAAAGTTTTAGGGGGTGTTTGGTATCGGATTTGTCTTCAGTTTTAAGTAGGATTTAACCTAAATCCAGCCAAACACCTTCTCGCGTGCATCTAAATCCGGCGACTCCCTAAATCCGGGATTTACAGTTTTACGGCATAAATCCGGTAAATCCGGGTAAATCCTAATCCCATCCTTTCCCGGATTTAACAAGATTGACCGGATTTGGCCAGAGAAGAGCACGAAAGGAGAAATTTACCTTCAAAGCCAACGTGCTCCCGTTGTTGAATCGGATCAAAATGTCGTAACTTTCGATCCGACAGGAAGGGAAAGTCGACGAAGGAGCGAAGTCGAACAGCCACGAAGGACGAAGGACGAAGGAGCCGAAGAAGCGACCCGTGCAATCTCTACACCTCTTGCGAAGCAACGAAGCCGAACAACAGCTACAAAACGAGAAGATAAAAGGGAAACCCGACACGCCTCTTAAGTTATCACTGCTTAACTTAATTAATATAAGTTAAAATAATAATAATTGAGAAAATTAATAGTATAATTAGTGCATAAAATATTTATCTAATTTAATTTAATTGAAATTTTTAATTGATATATTAGTTAATTAAATATAATAAACATAGCTTAATTAATATATAATTAGCTTTATATTAAAAAATATATTATTAAATATATAATTAATCAAGATTGTGAAATCGGACGACAATGAATCAAGGAAGAGGTTATAGTTTGATCAGTTCGACTGGTCGAACCGGGGTTGAACGGGAGTTATGAATCGGATGACGAAATAATATTATTATTAATTAAAAATATAAATAATCATATATAATATAAGTTATATGAGCATTTAATAATATTTATAATTATTTTAAATATATAATAAAATTTAATACATATAGAATTATATATTAAGATAATATATTTATAAGGAATACTTAATAATAATATATAAATTTATAATATAAAATTTAATGATCATTAATAATATATATAATAATTTAATAATGACCATTAAATAATGATTAATACATAACAATTATAATTAATATCATTTAAAAATTATATATATTATATAATTTATTTATAATTAAAATATATTTATAAGAATAATATTTAATATAATATATAAATTTATAATATAAATATTTTATTTATATAATTATTATTAATATTATATTATAGCAAAATTTTAATTACATATTATCCAAATTTATAGCCCAACCTAACGCAAAAAAATGAAGGTCTGCTAGCTAAATAAACCCAAATTCAAATTCTTAAAACTATCATGCAAGTAGTTCCAATCATTTAGGGGGAGTTCCGAGAATATTTCCTTGAACCCTTTATAAAGTGAGAAGTACACTCTTTTTGCAAAATAAATTATGTGAGATATTTAAAATACTTGTATGTATTATGGTGCTGGGAAATTAATCATTATATTTAATAAAAAAATTTATAAAAGTTTAAGAAAATTTAATAAACTAAAACATATTTTTAGAATTTTAATTAAAAAATAAATAAATTTTTATAAACCGTCGGTTCAATCCGGTTTGATCCGGTCTGATGTAGAGCCGGTTCTGAAGCTGGATCGAACCGGCCACCAGATCGGTTACGGTTGAACCGATCGATTCGGTCCGGTTTTCATAACAGTGTAATTAATAGTGTAATTAAAATTAATGAGTAATTTGAACTTAATAATTTTGATAATCATACAATTTAAATTTTTAACTTCCATAAATCCTGAAATATATTGCCAAACATCTTCTCATGATTTAACATTTATCATACCAAACACATTTCAGGATTTATCAGCATAAAATTTACTAAATCCGGATTTAAAGTTTATTTCCCTATTTTCGGTTTGGCTTATCCACTCGATTCGCTTTCGCACTTCCTTCGGTTTCGCTATTCGCACTGCCGCGATTACTGTTATTTGAGCCGCTCGTCGAACAATCGAGTCGAGCGGACTCAGTATTGAATTCGAGCTCGATAATTAACCGAGTTCGAAATTTTGTTCGAACTCGAGCTCGATACTTGATACTTGATAAGCTCGACTTGCAAGCTTATTGACAAGTCAAGTTCAATCCAGCTCAACTGCTTGGTTCATTTGCACCCACCCCTTTGCTAAGAAATTAAGCATTCCAAACCAAAATATTTTATATCTACCTTTTTCTTTAAGTCAAATAAAAGTCTAGGACTTTTATTTTCCGTATATGTTATAAGTTATGTTAATATATATTTATCCAATTTATTTTGATTTATAAAAACCTATTATTCTAAACGTTAAATTAATTTCAAATAATTTGGTAACTTTTTGGAGTTGAATGATCAAAAATAAAAATCTCCCATGATTTTGGAGCTTACTAGAGATTTATTAAATAATTGTTTTATAATAGAAAAATAAAGTGATCACCATTTTTGTTGGCCTTGTGGAGGGTTGGGTCAGCTCAAGGTGATTAGATGGACTCATATTAACCAAATTCGCATCCATGGTGCATCCTCTTCTAGAAGACCTTACTATTTAATGAGGAAATGCTTGATGGTGTGTGATAGACTGGTCCAGGATGGACCGGTCTAGCCGGTCCAGCACACGGGATTGGCTCGTGTACATATAAGGCGAAATGACGAGTTCCGTCCAAGGGGGCTACCGCCCTCTCTCTAGATAAGGTCCACCATGAATTAGAGGAGGATTTGAGTGATTATTAGGACGTAAAATTGAAATGAGGAGCTTTGAAGGACGCAGAATGCAATTCGCCGTCTGGATACCAACCAGAATGCACACCGTCAGCAATATCGAGCACGGTACCGAGCGCGGTACCGAACAGGGTGTCGTGACACATTTTAATTGGTTTTTAGATGATGTTCGACGTCCGCACAGAATAATTTGCCCTTTGAAGGACTACTAAAATGAGCTCATAAAAACCCATTTCTGATTAGAAATGATCATTTTAGGGATGAAGCAGAGTTTGCAAACTTCAACAACGAAAGCTAAGGCCGCATATGATGCAATAAATTGGGGTGGCAAGGAAATAAAATGGGCTACTTTGTTAGTCTACAACAACCACCATTACTGTACCTTTACAAATTGAAAGAGGAAAGCAGATGAGTAAATCCATGCTTAAATCTTCCTATGCAACATTTTGGTTAATTTTTTTTTTTAATAATTTATTAACGATAAATTTTGAATAATTTGATAAAAAAATAAAAATATATATATATACTTACAAATAAAAAAAATTTAACAAAAAATATTAAATAGATTATTTTTAGGTCAAAAGCGGGGTTCACAGTTCAACCCGAATGTAACCCATTTATTAAACGGGTCAACTCAAACTCAAACTTTTAGAGTCACTCATTTATTAACATTGGCTTCAACCACATAAGCGGCATCAACAAGAGCACCAAGAATGATAGAATGTCTGTATAATTAACTTAAATATATTTTTATAATTTCGCTAATTGTTGTAATTTTTAAAAATAAACGGGTTTTCGGGTTGACCCGGCAACCCACCGGGTCAACCCGAACCCGACCCATTTTTTCAAACAGGTCGAATTTGCGAACCCGACCCGTTTTTCAAACAGTTCGGATCCAACCCAGATTTTCCATTTCAGGTTTTCGTGTCGTGTCAAATATTGACACCCCTAATTTAAATCTAATAAAGAAATGTCATTTATAACATTTCTAACCAAGTCTTTTTAGGTCTACCTTTACTTTTCTTAATATAGGCCAAATCTAATACATCTAATCTCATAACAGGGTCATCGGAAGGCCATCGTTCTATATGACCAAACCATCTAAGGCGACCCTCTCTAATCTTATCTGTCACTGGAGCTACTCCAACCTTTTCACGAATATACTCGTTATGTATCCTATTTCTAAGAGTAAATCCACTGATGTAGAACTATATGATTTAAAATGATGAAATAAGAATTTGCACGAGTTCTTGAATTAAGCACGTAAGGCTACCACTATTAGCAATCAAATCGACAATATAAAATAAAAGAGGGGTGCCTACGTTTAGGCTAAGCCACATGCCAAGCACTTGGAGAATCAAAACAAGTTAGGAATTCAATAACATTCAAGGTAAATAGCCTTCAATAGAAATCCCTAATTTAACAATAAGATTAGAATCAAATAAAAGTGCACTCAATCCTACGTTTACTAAGCTTTGGCAATGGCGAGATAAAATCCTACGTTTACTAAGCTTAGGCAAAGGTGAAGCTCGGTTCCTTGTGAATCTCCATAACCTACACGATTAGGGGGATTAGAAAAGTAAATAAAAAGGGGAAAAAGTTCACCCTTATCAAAATCCGAAAACAAGTAGGCGAGGTGTTGAGAAGTTTGTCGTAGCTCCTCGTGAAGGTTCAACTGGAGGAGAAGAAGTCTCTCACAAGCGTCGAAGTATGGAATGTAATGATCCTTTGCTCACCTGAAAAAAATCCTTTTGAGAGAAAGGCATTTCCCTCAATAATTCAAGTAGTAGAAGGGCGTAGTCTATGTCTGGATCAGCCATCCATAGATGTTTTGCTGCTTTTGGGTTGGGGAGGCACCAAACAATAATGGAAGTCTTCTCCAACAAAGAGACAGCAGCTTGGGCTGAAGGAAATTAGTGGACAACAATTCAGTCTTGGGAGGAAGATGGCTCAATATTGTAAGGAGTTTGGAGAGGTTCTAGTGGAGGAATTTCCACGTTAGGGCCTTGGGAGATTTCGACCAACAGAGGAATAGGGGAGAGATTTAATTCCCAAAATAAAATAATGAGTTTTGGAAAGATTTAAGAGGAGAATACATCAAGGGGAATTTCAGCCAGGTTCAGATGATGGGTCTTGAATACTTTCCAAGTGAGGATAGGGGATTAGGAAATAAATCCTTAGGATTTATTATAAGTGGAGCCGACGAATTGATGATGAGGGAGGAGATTGGGGAGACATTTAATGATTACTTAAATTAAGAAATTAAATTTGGAATGAATGATTTCATCCAATTTAATTTGTAATTTAAATAGGCTATGAAATAATTAGTTACCAAAAATAAGATTATAATTTAGGTAACTATTTTAAATTCAAATAGTATGAATAGAGTTACCTAAAATATAAAAGACTATTTTATGAAAGGTTTAATGGTGAGTTGGTGATGGAGGGAAAGACCAAGAGAAGGGAAAATTTGAAAACTTTCCTAAAATAGATTTTATAATTTAGGAAATAATTTGAATTTCAAATTCTGAGAAATTCGAATTCAAAGACCAACTAAATTATGACAATCCAAAATTAGGAAGTATCCAAAGTAGGCAATGGGGGATGAGAGAGGGCTAGGCCGGCGATTTGAATGGGGGCAGGTAAGGGGCCGGCGGTAGGGCTGTCAAAACTGGGCCACGGGTCGGGTTCGGGTCCAACCCGAAATTGACCCGACACTGTTCAACCCGACCCGAACCCAACCCGTTTTTGCAAACGAGTCAGTTTTCCGAACCCGAACCGATCCGCTTCGGGTCCGGGTCAACCCGAACCCAACCCGATTCAGATATTTTTTATTAAATTTTTTTATTTAATTCAATTTATTTAAATCTAAATCAAATTAGGATAATATTTACTTCAATTAATTTAAAATAAATCAAGATTAATTTAATTTGGGCAATAATGTTTATAATTTTTTTTGAAATATCATTTACTTATTTCATAAAAATCCATTAAAACCCTCCTAAATTAAGTAAAAACGGGTCAAACTGGATTGATTTCGGGTTTCTGGGTCAACCCGAACCCGACCCGGTTTTGCAACGGGTGAAATCCCTAACCCGAACCCAAAATTTTCGGATCGGATTCGGGTTCGAGTCGGGTCAAATATTGACACCCCTAGCCGGCGGCAAGGTGGAGATGTAGGCGGTGTTTTGGTGGGTGGAAGGAAACGACGAGGGAGAAGTAACATCGTGAAGAAAAGGTGGGTGATAGGATTAAGGGAAATCAAAGATATGAAATCACAAACCCGTCCGTCTCTAAGGTTGGTGGGTGATGCGCCAATCTCTCTCTCCAAGAAATCTCTCTCCGATCTCTCAAGCTTTCTCAAGAACTCCAAGCAAGAAGACAAAATTCTCAAATAATCATTCATTAACTCTGGAAGAGCAACATGAGGGCTATAAATAGCCTCTTACAAAATGACTCAAAATAAGAAAATGTCAATGCCCTTAGGGCTTATATACAACCTCCCTTAAGTAAGGGGTAAAATGGGAAAACAATTAAAACATAAATAATAAAAGACAAATAACATAACAAACGACAAATACATGAAAATGGCTCAAAACTACAACGACTCAATCGTGGCCGTAGATCGACGGCTATGCCTCTGACATACGATTCATGCTCTGATGTCCTCATCATCCACTCATCCACCTGAGCATCCTCATCTCAGCAACACTTAACTTAAGGTTCGAAATGCATTACAAATAATAATTTCAAAATCAGAATATGAAGTTCTAGCTGATAGCTAAGATAAGTACAGTATTTGCAGCAGGCAAACGCAATATGTAACTATATTGATGAATGATTCATATATATAAAAGCTAATAAAGATTTTTTTTTTAATATTATTTTTCATAGTGGAAGTTTGCAGCAAAACTGGAACATCAACAAAATCATATAGATTACATCATATAAACTGGTGTATACTTTCTAATTAGCCTACTTTGCCTTTGAAAATTGGAGACTTTCTTTGAGGACTGACTTTTCTGTGCTTCAGTGCTGATCTTACAAGATTTGTGGTTAATAATTTCTCTGTATCAATCAATGTGTCTTCAACATTTTTAGATTTTAGGAACTAAGATTTGCAGAAAACCATCCCTGCATATAAGATGACAGAGCACAAAAATCAGTATTAAGCCATCTCTCAATCTGATAATAATAGATGACTTCAAGGCTTTTAGCTGGCTGTAGAGTACGAGAGTATAGTCAAAATCCAATGCTAACATAATGAACAATGAATTATAGACATAAAAAGAGTAAATTTGCAGATAATTTAACAGATTACATATGGTTCAAACAATTATTACTAGGGGCAACTTTCCATCTCCAATATGCATCTAAGGAAACATTATGAAAAGATGGGAGAATGAGACAAAACGAAAATGCAATATCAAAATCATATACATAAGGTAGATTCTATGATAAACAAAAATATATCAGTCTAATGCATTAGGAACTATGTTGCACCGATACGGATATGGTGACACGGATATGACACGATACGGATACGAGACACGTTAATTCTTAAAAATACAGGATACGGGTACGGCGCAGACACGACATTATAATTTATATCATATATAAAAATTAAGAAAACAATAAAAGTATAATATTTGAAATGACAAAAAAATTTAATGCAACATCATTTATAGCCTTGTAGCTTATAATATCAAAATAAAAGTAAGAATTAAATGTCTAGTACAACAACAAAAACATAAACATAAATTGCCTAGCACATGAAGTTCCAACTATTCAATAGAAGGAATGATAGGCTTAGCTTCTTCAGTGGTTTGTCTTTGAACTTCTATTGAACATAAATCCAAGATGCACACTCATGATCGTGGGTTCAAAAGTGAGAGAAACTTGCTCGCAACCGCGGAAGTAAATGCGAAATACGCGTCATTTTTTCCCCTTTTTTTTGTTTTTCAAGGGACACGCTTATCCAATACATGTGCCTTCTTGAAATTAAACATTATTTTAATTGGATACTGGCTTTGGTGTATCCGACACGTATCGGTACTGTATTGGACGCGTCTCCGTGTTGGACACATCCGATATAGCACGCCTTCATAAATAGGAATATCGGTGCAACATAGTGAAAGTATTCTTACCATGTATGATGCAATTGATAGGTTTTATGTATGATGCAATTGATATCAATACTACCTAGCAGCTTTCAATATATGATAACCATATGATAGTCTTAGCAAGAAAGTATTCTTACCATGATTTCCAGAAAAGTTTTCTGAATAATTATCTTACTTCGTCGACTCTGGTTTATTATTACTCACTTAGAACACTTATCATGTTAACGTAATAATGTAATGAAATATACCAATAGTGAAACAATCAGTCAGTCAAGATTAGAATAAGAATACACCAGCAGAGCACCTACACAAATTCAGCAGAAATGCGATCCCTATTGACGTCCTTTGGGAGAGGCCAAATGACTTCATAAGGGCCCTGTAATATCTCTTTCCGGTGATAGGTTAGGTTTGAATCGCCTGAAGAATTCATAACTCTCCATTGTTGCTGCATTACACGCTTCCCTGTTATAGTAAGTCTATAATCATAAAAAGAATTATCAGTTCAAAGTACTTTGACTTCACTTGGAATATATTACAGGTGAAATGAAGTAAAATCATATTAGATAAGTTGATCTAAATGAAATCCAACAAAGCAATATAAAAGCAATATAGCAGATCCAAAATATAAACTGGTCAGAATTTTTATGCAATCATATAACTACTATCAAGGGAGAAAAAAAAATCAAACTTGGGCACGGGCACTAAACATTTTTTGCTTTACATAAATAAAAATGTCCATTGGCAAACATATATCTTAATGAGGACTCGAAACAACATAGGGTTGCCAGTATCAAGCACAATTCATGTATGCCATGTTAAAAAACTAAAGTTCACAAATCAACAAAGAATTAAGGCTACCATATTAGTGACTCAAGAATAAGACTTTTTATTCTGTGTGGATATCAGACGGAAAGAACCATCCAATTTTCTCTCTGTCTATAATAAAAGCGAAGTCAAAACGCAGCTGCTACAGTAACTATTCACTGTAGACAGAGAGAAAATCGCACGGTTCTCTCCGTCCGGCATCCGCACCGAATAATCTCTCCAAGAATAATGATTTTCGGATCCAGCCTAAATGAAATTATTGAAAATTGATAATGTCATAATAAGAAATTTTCAACTAAATTCTTACAAAAGCAATTTATAAATTGAGCTTTAGCCAACTGCAAGATATACAGATTCAAAAAACACAAGGTAAAATCAAAGTTGTGATAAACACAAATTCATCAGAAATTAGGAAATTGCAGATTACACACAACTAAATAATATTTAGTTTAGGGTTTAGGGTCCTCATTAAGTAGAAAGTATCCTAATAAAAAATAAACTCCTACAGTAGATAAGAGAAAGTTCATACTTATGATTATCAACCTCCACTCTTATTCCATTGATGTTGACGCCAGGAAGTTCTGCAATAATAACATAACTAGAGCTAGATTCTGCAACATCAATTCGAGGTGACCATACCAGCCCTGTATCCACTGATTTGCATCTAGTTAATCCACAAAGCAAATATGAAAAAAAGGATCTTTCATTGAAGTTTTCTTAATAAACTAAACTGATTTTACCATCAACAAAAGCAGCTTTATTTTAATCAAGCTGCCTGTAGGATTAACTCATAAAGCTTGAACAATTAAGTACAGAATCAAGGAATAAGCAACCGTCTTTCCAGAATGTATACCATCAGATATAGACGGGCGTGATGTCTTACTGTAGACCAGTTCCTCTTCCAATTTCCCTCTATTTGTTCCAGAAAATTTAAGAGCTTCAATAGAAGATGAAGTAGAATCTTGCTTCAATAAATGAACATTTCCTGAATCGGGGATGTTAGTATTCTCCCAAGCCCTTCTACAGAATAGAGGTTCTTCCTGATTCTGATAAGAAGAAATCCAAATCTTAGCACTGGAAAATTTAGAAGGCAAATTCTGCAATGAAGAATGAGAACCATGGCTCTGACGACAAATTCATTAAAAAAAATGAATCAGACAAGACAAAAGGCGCAAAAAAAAGGCTTTTCAACAACCTCTTTGACTGATGCATGCTGCATATAACCAGCTTGTGAAACTGAGTCTTCAGGGGTAATGATGGTTCTATCAGTGTATCTCCGAGCCATGGAGTTCAGAGTGCTGCTGCAGTTCTGAGGTGACCAGAAAAATAAAATAAGCAATAAGTTTATGCAAGAAGAAATACATGTTAGAATAATTAAATATAATAATTATGTGAGACGTCGCAATAATTATTTAAATATATATATTTAGTTATATAAACCATTAAGTGGTCCATATATTTAAACAATTGAAATTTAATTATTTATATTTAAATTCTATTGGTCAAGAAGAGATAATTTGATCAATCATTTATGAATCGTTTGATCAAATAACTCCTATGAGCGATTTATAACTAATCCGTAGGAAATAACTACCGGTCATCTCTCTCTCATTATAGGAGTTAGTTTGTTACATAGAGAATTAACTTATGAAAGAAAAAAAAAATGAAAGGAAAAAGGGAGATAAACCATAGTTTGGAATTCAACGAATTCAACATGAATCAATGTATATTTTCTTCCGATTAAAACATTGTGAAAATAATCTTGTTTAAGATCTTGTTGATTTAAGACTTTATGTAAATTCATGTTTCATTTCAATTTCTTTTACATAATTTATGATGTGAGTTCTTGCAAGAGTTTGAGAACTTATTTGCATGCTGCGAGCTCTTAGTTAGAGAATTGATTTTTACATGTTGTGAGTTCTTACAATAGTTTAAAAATTTGAATCTTACAATACATCCTAGTGTCCAATGTTTCAATGAAAATCCACAGAGATGCAATCTCAGTCAACATATCAAACCTTCTGGCTTGATCAACAAAACTCTAGCTCAATACGGACAAAAATTGCAACTTTTTAGTGGAATTTAAGCAGGCAGTTGAATTGTAAGAGCAACAGGGTGAAATTGGGAGAGGTGCAACAATTATTAAATTACTAGAAATTCATCTAGGGTTAGGGTTAGGGTTAACCATGGCTGTGAGGTGAGAGCTCGGTGAGGGAACGCCTTCGCATCCCGACACATGATCGAGGATTCTTCCAATCCTCTTCGCCGCGATCGCATACTCCATTTCTGGCGAGTTTTTAGGGCTGTTATGTTTCTCTCTCTCTCTCTCTGCTCGGGAGATTTTGGCTTTTAATAACTTCATTAGTTTGATCAAAGTATAAAATTTATTTATGTATAATTTTCAAAAGTTTAATAATTAAAATATTTTGGTTTCAATTAAATACTAATAATTTATCGATAAAAAAATGAGGATATATTTGGACTAATAGTGGATAATCTGAATTAGGGGTGCAATCTAGTTGAGCACGCCCACATGCCTTCGATTCACCTGTGGTTTGCACACACAGACGCCTTCGGTTCACCCACGCTTCGCTTTTCGCCTTCCGCCTTCCACCAGTTCACCTTCCTCGTTTAATCAAGCCGAGCATCTTTTGAATTGAACTCGAGCTCGAAATTCCACTCAAATCGATAAGCTCGATCGCAAGCTCATTAACAAGTCGAACTCGAGTCAGCTCCCAAACTGGCTCGGCTCATTTACACCCATAGTTTGAATTTTATTAGATATTCTATTGCACTTTTTCTATTCTCCTCATCCTCTCTCTATTCTAACGGCAGCTCGTTAGCTCTTCAGGCATTTTTTTTTAATCCTTAGATGGGCCTATCAGCAACCAACCCCACAGGTGCATGAACAATTATTACGTCCGGTGGTCACCACTGAGTTACTCAGTATTTGCTCGGTATTGCTAGGTATTGCTTGGCAATAACAAGAAATACCGCTATGTGAAGACCAATACCGAGCAATACCGAGTAATACGGAGTTTTTCTATAAAAAAAAAACTCGGTATTGCTTTGTATTGCTCGGTATTTGTCTTCACATAATGGTATTTCTCGTTATTGCCGAGCAAAATCGACAAATACATGATTTTGTGCATGCTACGTGGCGCGATCTCAGTGCCGGCCGAATGTAGTTCTACGTCCGGTCACCAGACCAAATAAAAGTTCCAAATTGGTTTTTTGGGTTAGGGTTTTTCTGATATTAGGGTTTAGGCGAGCCAAGTCGAGCTCGATTTTCTGATTTTTTTTGTCATTTCCGACTGGTTTTTCTTCTGTTCACTTACTGCTATATTTCTGTTCAATCGAGCCATGTCGTGCTCTATGTTTTGGTATTTCTGTGCAAATGAGCCAGGTCGAGCTCTATGCTCATTTATTTCTCTCATTCTGTGCTATTTCTGCTGTTATTTCTGTGCAAATGAGCCAGGTCGAGCTCTATGTTCATGTATTTCTCTGTTGTTGAGCATGTTTATGCTGTTATTTCTTTGCAAATGAGCCAGGTCGAGCTCTATGTTCATGTATTTCTGTGCTGTTGAGTCTGTTTCTGCTGTTATTTCTGTGCAGTTTCTACTATTATTTCTGTGCAGTTTTTGCTGTTAATTATGTGAAGCTACTACTATTATTTTTGGGCACTTTCTACTGTTATTTCTGTGTAGTTTCTACTTTTATTTCTGTGCAGTTTCTGCTGTTATTTCTATGCAAAAGAGCCAGGTCGTGCTCTATGTTCTGTGTGCAGTTTCTGCTGTTATTTCTGTGCAGTTTCTGCTGTTATTTCTGTCATGTTACTGCTATTTTTGTGAATTGATGCAAACAAATTGATTTTGATTCTTAAATAAAATTTTTATTTATGCAAATTTCTTTATATAATTTTCTGTGTTTGTGATTTTGAATTTTTTTTTTGAAAATAAATTGGGTTAGCGGGTCATTCCTGGTTGACCCGAACCCGACTCGGGTCGGGTTCGGGTCCTCAATATTGACCCGAATCCATTACCGGGTCGGGTTCGGGTCAACCCGTTTAGCTTCGGGTCGGTTCGGGTTCGACACGAACCCAACCCGTGACCCGGTTTTGACACCCCTACCCACAGGTGCATGAACAATTATTACGTTCGGTGGTCACCACTGAGTTACTCGGTATTTGCTCGGTATTGTTAGGTATTGCTTGGCAATAACGAGAAATACCGCTATGTGAAGACCAATACCGAGCAATACCGAGTAATACGGAGTTTTTCTAAAAAAAAAAAACTCGGTATTGCTCTGTATTGCTCGGTATTTGTCTTCACATAATGGTATTTGTCGTTATTGCCGAGCAAAATCGACAAATACGTGGTTTTGTGCATACTACGTGGCGCGATCTCAGTGCCGGCCGAACGTAGTTCTACGTCCGGTCACCGGACCAAATAAAAGTTCCAGATGCAGGGCCTCACAATTTCTTTCTCCCCCGAAGGAGTCGCGTTGCATGAAAGAGGAATCAAACATTGGTTGAGGGGCTCCCAACTATGCTCGCCCACCTACCCAGCTAAGCCTGATGGGGCTCATCAGGCATACATTCTTAGTAAGGTAGGATGTCATTCATAAACAAATTTGAATCCAACATTAATAATTATTTATTTGATAATAAAATTGTTGGAATTTAATTAAAATATTAGGAGAATAAGATGGATGGTTAGTTATATAAGAAAGCACTTGCTATTAAATATACTCTTAAATTTATAATAATTATAATACATTTTCCATTATTACAACTAATTTTTATTAGCTGAATCTAATATTCAATTTGTTTATTAAAATAAAACATTTCATAATTCTCCAATTTTGAGTATTCTGAACATGGTCGAAAAAGGTTATAATAATTTCAAACTCATGGGCTACTCATTAATAACAAGTTTTTTTTTTTTTTTTATAGCCTTAAAATTTACCATAATTAAATTTAAAATAATGTTATGCTTATGTAATAATTGTTAAATTAAAATATTAGTAATTTTAATTTTAATTTTTTGAATTAAAATTTGAAAGGTAGAGTATCTTTTTTCTACATTTTTCACTCTTCATACAAAAAATTAGATGACTAATATTTAAAATAATTAAAAATTAAAATTTTTAGTAATTTTTATAATGAAAATAATAATAATAAAAGGCATGCCATGATATATGAAGAAATTTTGAGACATTAAAAAGCTATATTTTTTATTAATTTGAAGTTCAAAGAGGCTTCACAGTTTGGTTACAGAGGAATCCTAAATTAGAGAGATTATTTTGTGCGGACGCCGAACACAACTCTAATTTCAGATACCGACCAGAATAAGTCATGTCAACGATAACGAGCTTCAATACCGAGCCTCGGTACCGAGGAATACCGAGCCGCGGGCTTAGGTATCCAGATGGGTTCCGCTTCCGCACAGAATAATTTTCCCCTAAATTGACAATGATAATGCATATATTACATACACATTAATGCTTCGTTTGAGATGGTTTTCTTTCTGCTTCTTAAAGCAGTTTTTGAGTACAAAAATTAATTTTTTTTGTACCAAAAAACTGCTTTAAGAAGCAGAAAGAATGCCATACCAAACGAAGTCTAACATTATTGTTTATTTACCTTCTTTTGCCCCGTTGACATAAGTGTTTGGGACAGCTTTCTTACTGCTTCTTAAGCTGCTTTAACATTTCACTAAGAAAAAAAAAAAACAAATAGAGCATATACAAAATTCTTCAAGTCTCTATAATTCTTCTTCAGTCTTGTTGTTTAGCATAACAGAATAATAAAATTGCTTTGTCTACATCAAAAATTAAGCCACAATACTCCTGGATCATTGAGTCCAAAGAAATTGATCACAAGACTAAGTTGTAAGTAAATATTTTCTTTTTATACACCTTCTACCAATAACAAAAATTAAGGCTGGATTACATTCAAATATCTCCCTGACACTTATAATAATCTTCATGTCCCAAATTCATCATGCAAACTTGTATCCATTAGTAAATTTCTATACTTCGTATCGTAAGTTTTATTTAGAGCCATATCAAGCAGCTTAAGGGTTTGTTTGGGACGGCTTTCTTACTGTTTCTTAAAGCAACTTTCTAGTACAAAAATTTTTTGTACTAGAAAGTTGCTTTAAGTAGTAAGAAAGCCATCCCAAACGAAGCCTAAATTAAGAGAAGAAATTAAGGAATTAATTAAATCCTTCAAGTTGGAGTGATATTGTATTTCCAAATTTGGAGAGATTATGAGGCATTGACAATTATACCTCTTGGATGAATTTTCATGAAAGGAACTTTCTTGTATTTCCTTATATTTTCCTCTGGTTCACACTATATTATTTTTACCATAATATCATTTAATATCATTGTTGCGGCTAGAATATACGCGGTGATAGAGTTAGAATACTACGTCTTAGTGTTGCACGGATATATAGCTCACACACAAAGAACAAAGGATTTTTACGTGGAAAGCCCTGGAAAAAGGAAAAAATCACGGGGCCTGACCCAGTTGAAAATGACTCCACTAGAACTTAAGTTGGTTACAATGGGCTGAGTCGCCTCCAAGGGCGATCAAATTATAAGTATCAACTGTACGACTGAAATTCAAGTGTCAGTTGATGGTTCGACAGAACTTCGGGCCTTAGGTGGTGGTCTGGCAGAACTCTGGGCGTCAGGTGGTGGCCTGGCACGGCATAAGGCCTCAGATGGTGGTCCGGCGAAGGCGAAAGCCTCAGGTGGTGGTTCGGCGAAGGTGAGGGCCTCAGGTGGTGGTACTGCGAAAGCGATGGCCTCAAGTGATGGTCTGACGAAGGTGAGGGCCTCAGGTGGTGGTTCGGCGAAACTCCGACGTTGGTCCGACAAAACTCTGGCGGTGGTCCGAAGAAACTCTAACGGTGGTCAAGGAGGAGCTTCTTCCTTATCTTCTCTTCTTTTCTTATTCTCTTCTTGCATGGGTCCCTTTTCAAAAGAAATGAGGGGTCTATTTATAGATTTCTGAAGTGACATGGTCTGTAAATAGGTGAGAGATCAAGGGTAAATGAGGAGTGGTTGGATGGACGGTCGATGATGAATACCTTGATCATGGACCGTTTGATGGACATTTAAATGTCTTATTAATGTCAGAATTCAGTGATTTTTGGCTTGTTGGATTTGTCTTGTCGAGCCGCTCGATTCGACTATAAGCACGTCACAAAGCATTCATCACAAAACATTCACAAAAATCCATCGATAAAGCCTCTCGATGTAAAATAATTTGCAAAACTTCTAACCATAAATACATTCACAAAACTCTACGATGCAGAAATAATTCTTAAAGCCTTCTAAACATTTTATCTTTCCAACAAAGAACTACAAATAATAGGAAAGAAGAGACTAAACAAATGTTTGATTTGCTAACATAAAGGAAGCATAAAATACATTTCCTACTTCAAGGACAATGTATATATTCAAAGAATATCCGTCTTAATAATTCTAACGGGAATGTTCTCTAAAATTTATCTTATACAAGTAGTCTAAAGCATGAAGCAAGTGAGCATATGCATCTAATCTTTCTCCATATCAATACAGGGCAAGAAACTAATGAAAATTTGCACCCAACTTGTATACGCATCAATTTGAAGCACGAAACAATTAAAAATCTGCACTTCGTTATCTTAGAAAAAAGGTTTAAAGGCTAAAACAGTAAAAATCCTGCACATATTTCATACCCACAACGATCCGGAAACTCAAAACAACGAAAATCTGCATGTATCTACTTCCTACAACCATCCGGGAGCTCAAAACAACGAAAATCTGCATGTATCTCGTTTCCACGACAATGCAAAAGTTTAAAAACAGAAAAAAAAAATTGCACTTATTAGTGTCTCATAGCAGTTTGGGACTTTAAAAACAGCAAAATCTGCACTTATCCATTCCCAACAGCAGTTTGGAGCAAGAAGATAACAAAAATCTGCACTTATCTATTCCCAAAAGCAGTTTGGAGCAAGAAGATAACAAAAATCTGCACTTATCTATTCCCAAAAGCAGTTTGGAGCAAGAAGATAACAAAAATCTGCACTTACTTCCCACAAAAACCAGTGAGAAAATCTCAATAGCAGCTGTAGGAATTGCCACAAAGAAGTGATACTTACCAATCATGTATTTCGCATAAATATCCAACAAGTGAAGAAGAAACATGTTTCGAATAAGCATAAGGATATCTCGTCATCCATCAACCTTACAACTAAGCATGCTTACCATGATATAAGCTACAAGACTAAGAGACTCATGATTACTCTCCAACCAACTTCAAAGTTAAATAACAACAAGAGAAGGGAAACTTTGATAGAAAAACTAATTTCACCCCAAGAGAACATTAAGGTTTTCTAATATGAATTCCATGTTCTTTTATTTTTGCTCAAAGAAAACTTTCCAATACGAAACATTTAGCCCTTGCATCAAACTGACTTGCATACTCGAATAGATCATAAAGCACATGTTTAAGAAAAAGAAAAGCATCATGCTTTTTAAACTATATAATGAGAGGATTCAACCATCACAAACTTGAAAAACTCAACGCCCTAGTGAGAAGAAAACAACTATTGGAAAGGAAATTTGATATTAATTTCCTTCCTCCAAAAGGCTAGAAAACATGTTCCGACAAGTTTCACTTTCATGCTATATGCCACCAAATATTTCAACTAAATGTCAAATTCATAAATCTATTCTCATGCCAAATATACAACATTTGCCAACGTGATTACAACTGTTAATGCATTTGGGCATCAAAACGCATCATAGAGCTATCATATAGAAAGAGGAAAGGAGAACAATGAAATCACATAAATCACCTTGATGAAATATGAGAGAGATGACAAATCTTCCAATGGCTTCTACTAAGTCACAAAACATGGCTCCACAATAACATAATTCATCCAAATGAAATAAACATGCACTCTTGCTTGACAATTAACATAATTGATGGTTTTATATGCATGTTATAATTCATCTGAGGCCATTCCATTGATCCATCTAATATATATAAAAAAAAAAGAAAACAACTATCCTCACCACGGAGGTTGACAGATTTAAGCAATACATATATATTGATTGGCCACAATGAACACCATATTATTTCAAGATAAGCTTTCCAGGTCATAATCTAAAAAAAAAAAGAATGGAGAATTACATACCTGAAGGACTCCCTATTTCTTTCTTATGTTGGTGCTAGGCATCAAGTGTATACAAAACTAACTAGAACTTTTCATATGAAATTTAATAATGCAAGTTCAAGTGGATGAGTATATCATCAGAATAGTATTCCAGTAAAAGCAAAACAATTAATGAACAACACAATTGCATGGAAATAATGAGTTTGAATGTATGCTGCTTCAAAGCATTAGACTTGGAGAGTAATGTTGTAACAGCCATAGAGAAATAAACTACTATAATTCACTGCTTTAGATGAATGGGTTGCTTTTTGATCCTCCAAATTTGAAAATGGATATGATTAGTTTGTAAAAGTTAAGCAAGATGACAAATTAAATATCATTGGGCACCACTACCACAACGTGTGTGAGCCTCAAGACATACAACAGACAACTCAATGAATATTGACTTTCATTGCTATTGGACTTTAGCAATAAGACTTTAACCAAATTGTTGTTTCAGAAATAAGAATACATATCAGATCAAGAAATCAACATCACCATATTGCCTAAGTATACGTATAGAAAAGAGAACGGAAAGAATGCTAAATTTCATATGTTATCTTTTTTTTTTATGTAAGCAAAATAACTACAATTTCTTTGAGGCATTATCATAAACACTTGATAGGAAATATTTGGAAGATTACATAGAACATGATCACAAGAAAAGCATGTTTCAAACGCCTATTTGATTGGGTTCACCCAACCAACCTACACAAGAGAACAATCACCTCTCCAATCATTAGAGTGTAACGCCCAAACATCAAAACTTACAATCATAAGTACTTGCCAATGTCAAAATTTTGGAGGATAAGAAATCATTTCTATAGAAGGTTTATAACAATGCAAGATCACTCCACCAACTTAAGTCTTCTCAAGAATGCACATGAAAATCCCTTTCCTACCATAGAAATAAATTTCAAAACAAGGAATCAACATTCCCATTACGAGAAAAAAACATGATCTCTAACGTGTCGTTCGCTCAAAGCTTATGAACCAAACGACCCACCACTTTTCTCTTAGTGACATTTCACCAAATACTTAATGTGCATGTTTACAAAACTACAAGAAACATGTTAACATAAAAGCTACGATTTACACAAATGCTTGATTGAAATCGTTCAAGTAACCTACACAATATTTTCATGATTCATACACCAATCATTTCATGGATGGCTAGCAACAGCAATCTCCATTTAATGGAAACTCATGGAATGAAATACATGAAACCTTCACACATCACATTAACCTTCTTTTGTAATAACCATAAAAAAAAGCACAAAATTATATGGGATTTACTCATGCCGGTAAAGTAGACTTTCAACGAAATTCATAGAATGCATCTTCTTACCAAGGAAAAAAAAACACTACCAACCTTTAATAGGCATTACCACAAACACCCTACATGCATGATTTGATATAAAACCACATGGCCTTTCATGATCCCAAGCTATTCACACCTAACACTCTAAGAGACATAGCATTAAGAATAAATTTGATGTGTCAGTTGCTTATTCTCAAACAACAAATCACTTTGTTTATAACACATGGAGCCACTCACGGTTGGCAACAATCCTCCAAATTTTCCAAAAGTACCAAAATATCATTTGGCACACAAAAAAAAAACACAATGAAACTAAAAAAAATGGAATGATAGGGGATAGCCTATCAAGCTCATCTCAACTGGAATCAAACCATTTCAACCTCATATGGATGGAGATACCCCAACTGGATAGAATAGAAGAAGAGGAAGGAAGAAGAAATAGGAGAAGAAGGAGAAGGGGATAGAGATATACCTGCTATGGAAGCAGTCGGCCTAGACAAAGGGGACGAAGCCCATGCAAGCCGTCCGTCCGAACTGGCGTCGGGCAAGGCTGCCGGCTCGATTCAGGCATGCGAGATCGGGATCCGTCCAGATGGCTTCGGGTTTGAGTTCGCTGCAGGAGTTCGACCCCAACCGAGGTCGGAGAGGCTTCGGGTGGCTAGAGTTGGCGACGAGGCGTTCGGCCTTGACTGGAGATGGGTTTGACGAAGGGGTTCAGCCTTGGCTAGGGTCGGACGGGCTTCGGCCTTAGAAGGAAGAGGAAACCCACGGCTTCTCCTTGGAATCGGTCAGCGTCTGCGAACAAATGAGGCAGGGAGATCGGCGTCGGGCTTCCTAGCTTGGTCAAAACAGAGGAGAAACGGAGAGGGAGAGGGAGCTGGAGAGGTTTCGGCCTCCTTCCTGCTTCTTCGCATCAGAGAGGATCCGAGAGGGAGAGAGAGCTCAGGTGAGTCAGAGGGAGAGATAGCTCGGGTGAGTCAGAGGGAGTCGGTCGGATGCTCCTGAGCTGCTGCGAACTGAGAGAGAAGAAGGAGGAGTTCGGTCCTTCTCTGATTCCCGAACTGGAGAAGACCGAGAGCCAGGGAAAACCAGGGAGTCGCACGGGAGAGAGCTCGGCGTGAGAGGGAGAGGAAGAGAGATCCCCTGCCCTAGCCGAGAGCCTCGTTTGGGTAAATTAAACCTATTACCGAGAGAGGAAGCCCGCCCTCTCCGATCCGTCACCGCAGTCACTCAAAGCATGCAAATGAAGCCTGCCATCTGCTTCGTATCGCTGCTCTGTCTGAGAAGACCACAGATAAACGGTCGATTGATTTAAACCGTTCGATCAAATTCTTATTAAGGAACTTGATTCGAATGGGTCAAAAGCAGCTTAGAGATTAACTGAAATTGATCTAAATCAATTAAGCTGAGATTAAGCCGAATTGAACTCTATTCGAGCACATTTGGGTTGATTTAAGTTCAAATGGGGTCGAGCCAGCTCAACGAATTTAATCGTACGAATTGAATTTAAAATTGACATCAATTTTAAATGTCGAGTCTAATTTAAATCAATTCGGATCAATTCGAGTTGGAATTTGGCTCGATGAGGTCTAATTGAATCAATCGAAGGTCGTCGAGCATATTCGAGCCAAAATTGAGGTCAACATCAGCCATATGTTGGAATACTCACAACCTACCCTTGATCTTCTCTATATTTACTAGTCATACCACTCCATAAAATAATAAATAGTCCCTCATTCTTCACATGAGAGTAAGAGTAGAAAATGAGAGAACTTGAGAGCTCTCTTGCTCTACGGGAGGGATCGCGAGCGAGTGCAGGCGACTGGGCGAGTAGGGCCAGAAACCGGGTTAAACGGGTCGACCTGCGGGTTGTCGGGTCAACCCGGACCCGGCCCTTTTTCAAACTGGTCAAATTTTTGAACCCAAACCTGACCCGTTTAATAAACGGGTTGACCCAAACCCGGATTTTTTGGGTCGGGTTCGGGTCAGGTTTTCGGGTCGGGTCAGAAATCGACACCCCTAGCCTCAGGTGGTGGTTCGGCGAAACTCCGTCCCTGGTCCGACGAAACTCTGGCGGTGGTCCGACGAAACTCTGGTGGTGGTCCGGCAAAACTCTGACGGTGGTCGAGGAGGAGCTTCTTCCTTCTCTTCTCTTCTTCTCTTATTCTCTTCTTGAATGGGTCCCTTTTCAAAAGAAATGAGGGGTCTATTTATAGATTTCTGGAGTGACATGGTCTATAAATAGGTGAGAGATCAAGGGTAAATGAGGAGTGGTTGGATGGACGGTCGATGTTGAATACCTTGATCATGGACCGTTTGATGGACATTTAAATTTCTTATTAACATTGGAATTCAATGATCTTGGGCTCGTTGGATTTGTCTCGTCGAGCTGCTCAATTCGACTATAAGCACGTTATGTTTGGAAACCGTTTGAAAATCCAAATTGTGGTTCGAACCTTCCAATTGTGCTTCTAACCCTTGATTTGGACCTGTTTGGGCTCAGATTAGGTTGAATGTAGTGTCGTTGGGTTCGTATTCTCGAGACTCTCAGCCCGACTATAATTTTGTTGAAATCGGAGTTCGGATGGTCCCAATTTTAATTTCAGAAGTTTCCAACTTGATTTTGCATTGAGATTCGTGCCCGATCAAGATAATTTTTTGGATGACATATCAACCATATTGCTTCTAATGAAATGATAATTTTGATATCTTATAAAACTTATGTCTGTACAAAATTGATGTGCTGCCAGCTTTTGGATTGATGTGTGAATCAAACATAGTTAAAATTGTGTGCCCTAATATATCTTTCTATCTTGTTTCTTATTCTCAAACATCCCCATCAACTTCCCAAGACTTCAAACTTGTCAGCCTCTCAAAAAAACCAAGTCTTATTTTGCATCAACTAAAATCTTATAAATCATCAAAATAATTTTATTTATTGCACATTAATGTGTTAGAACTCTTAAACATGTTTGCTTAAGAAAATACTATAAATGATGATCAAACTATGATTAGTTATCTATTTAATTAAAAAAGAAATCAAATGTTGAGGAAAATATTAAAATTTTCTATTATATGATACAAACAATTTTACAAAGAAAACTAAAATTTTATAAAAAATAATGGAAAAGGTTTTTGAAACAAAGCCTTGGATCAATTTATTTTTTAAGGAAAATTATTCCTCAATAAAATAGGATATTCGAAAGAATAAAAAAATAAAAACTTATCAAAATTAACAAGAGCTTTACTCTTTACCAATCACGTGCCAACATATCTCATCAATCGGAACAATTATTAGGTCCGGTGATCGGACGTAGCTCTACGTTCGGTCATCACTGAGTTACCAAGTATTTACTCGGTATTTGCTCGGTATTGCTAGGTATTGCTTGGCAATAACAAGAAATACCGCTCTGTGAAGACCAATGCCGAGTAACACCGAGTTTTTCTAGAAAAAAACTCGATTTTCATTACTCGGTATTGTTCGGTATTGCTCAGTATTTATCTTCACATAATGATATTTCTCGTTATTGTCGAGCAAAATCGATAAATACGTGGTTTTGTGCCTGCTACGTGGCGCAATTTAGTGCCGGCCGAACACTAAACAGGAGTAA
>NW_021319455.1:1458451-1485820 GCF_001605985.2 Dendrobium catenatum
TTAGTGCCGGCCAAACGTAGCTCTACGTCCTTTCACCGGACCAAATAAAAGTTCCATCAATCGGGTGTGACCACAATTTTGAATTTTCAAAACCCTTTTATATATGTTTCAAAAATAATTTTCCAACTATAGGATCTCATATAATCTTCCCATTAAAACTATTTGATTTAACGTATTTGCAATTAATTAGGATAAAAATCATAAAAAGTTAGATCCTTTAACAACAAAATGCATTTTTTAGAGTATGATTCAACCCAAAAAGGGTATAAATATTTTGATACTATTACAACAAAAAATATTTGTTACAATGGATGTCTCCTCTATTGAACAAAACCTGATATTGGGTCTCTTCTTCAAAGGAAGACCAAACTAGAAGTTTCTGTTATGTGTGGCATCTAATTGTGTTAATTAGTCGGATTTTTCTGTTGTCTCGGACCTCAAAGTTTGTTGTGTATATTGGGGGGTGCGGAGTCGGGGGTTTATCCCTTGCTTGGGTTTGGGCACAAAAAAATTTTTTTTCCGTGCAATGCTTAGAGATGTGTACCCAAGCGCCCATGGTGATGCGTACCCACATTGCCCTAGTGCAGCGTGCTCGAGCTCCCTGGTGCTGCATTATCGAGGGTCCCAACGCTGAAAAAACATAGAGCAGAGGGCCACTACGGCCTAGATATGATGCCACAATGGTTCAAGACATAGGTTTGAGTGCTACAACACTTTAAATTGGAGCCACAGCACTGCGAGATGGACTTGACTATTTTCTTTCTTGTTTTTTAAAGGGTTTTTGCATCCCTTGGAGTTTATTTACTTAGCTTTCTCTTATATTTTCAGTTAGGGAAAGAGTGAGAATGGTGCATGTGAGAAGAGAAACAATGAGAGAGTGAGAGAGAATATACATGTACTTATTTCTCCCTATTTTTGAAGTGAATTTCTTGGTGTGGTGTGACTCCGTAGTTTTTTTCCATATTTTAGGCTTTTCCACGTTAAATCTTGATATCCTTTATTTTTTCCGCTGCTTTTACTTTCTTGCTTGCTTCGTCATTGTGGTGTTTTACTCCTCATCGTCCCCATCAGCTTGAACTCAAATCTTATTAATGAAGTTCTACGATGATCTCAAAATTGAATGATAATCATAATAAAATTTATATTAGAATATTCTAGCATAATTTTTTTATACCAATGAAAATGGTTCGCTATAACCAATTTATTTTAATTAAAATGATTAAATCATGGCTTTGAAAATGAGATTTTACAACATTAAACATCAGCAATATTTATTCATTTGCATAAACTAATATATTGCAAACTCAATTTTAATATTTATCTAGATTACACTGAATTGTAATATTTTATTTCACAGGAAACCACATAAACCCTAAGAAGTAAGAATTCACTACAATTCCCAAAAAAACAACTAACTTTTGCAATTCTAATAAATTATACTTACACCCAAATTACCAAATATGGAAAATGTTGTAAAGAAGCACATTTCAAATGACAGATAATTAACAACAACAGTTTCATGAAGAAGAGGATAGAAGGTTTTTGATACTCATAATGGAACTCTCCCCATCCCTCTGTATCTCTCTATGAAAAATAGAGCAGAAGCAATTTACTTTCAGCTTAGGTTTCGTTTGTGACGGCTTTCTTACTGTTTCTTAAAGCGACTTTTTAATACAAAAATTTTAATTTTTATATTAGAGAGCTGCTTTAATAAGCAGTAAAAAAGCCGTCGTTTGGGACGACTTTTTTATTGATTTCTAAAATGGAGTTTTAGTACAAATTTTAAAAAAATTTGTACTAAAACTCCATTTTAGAAAGTAATAAAAAAGTCGTCCCAAACGAAGCCTTAACCTCTAGTTCTGGAACTTCCAAGAGTGAGCTCCAACTCATCAGCTCCACACTCCTCATGAATCCTCTCCCCTTCCCATGGCTTCACCAACATCTGATTCACAATCCCACCATTTCCACAGCTCCCAAATGCAAACTCCTCCGCGGCGACGGCGCTATCCATCATCTGCACATCTGGCCCGGCGTTCACCGGCGAGCACATGCCACTTTGCCCCGGCGTCCACATCCTCGACGATCCGCCGCTCTCAATTCCCTCCCTGTAATTAACATTCCAATTTAATCTAAGAGCAATTCTATCCAATCAGAACACCATTAAAGATAATTTTTTCATGCTTTTGAGATAGTTTTTTTTGTATAGGATCTGAACTGATCTAGGCTTATCAGTCATGCTGATCTAATTTTCAAGTAATGGAGATAGATTAAGGCTACGTCTGAGACGGCTTTATTATTTCTTCTTAAAGTAGCTTTCTGTTACGCTGGTTCAAATAGAACCAGCTCAGTCGGCCCGTTGGCCGGCTCAACACACATACAGGAGGGAGAACCAGTCCGCCTACTCACATTTGTTCCGCCAAACAGATGGGGCCCACCCCATCTAATTGAATTCAAATGGAATAGAGTGTGTGGGGGGGGGCTTGGCTTTTGGGAGGGAAATTAGATTAGGGAAGTTTGGGTATTAAAGTACATGAGGGAAATAGGGAGGATTATGTTTTGTTTGATTGAAAATTAGGGTTTCTTGACGTTTGGGCTCTAGATTCTCTTGTCTAGATATTTGGGAGAGACGATCCTCCTGTCGAATTGAGGATCAATTATATCTTGTTTTGTGTTTGTTTGGCTTTGTTTCTCCATCATTTTGGGGCTGATTTCGCCCGGATTTTGCATTATTCTCGCTGTTTTCACCAATTGGAGATAGATTTGCTTGCGAACTCAAGTATTTCCTATCAAATTCTAATACACAATTTTTAATTTTTATACTAAAAAGCTGCTTTAAGAAGTAATAAGAAAGCCGTCCCAAACGAAACTTAAAAGGCTAACCTATAGAGCCCAAATGGGCTTGGCGACACGAGGCTGAACGTGGGGGATGGCGGCCATGAAGGCTGCAGGGTGTTTGCCGGGTCGTCCCAATCGGTCTTGATGCGTGGAGTTTGAGCAGTGGGGGAGCTAAGGGGAGGAGTGACTGGAGCACTTAGGGAGCCATGGTGGATGAAGAGGTTGTGGAGGCTAGGAGGTTTTGAGGAGGAAGATGAGGAGGTGGAGGAGAGGTTTTTGAGCCAAGGTATGAGGAAATTTGCATCAGTGGCGAGGGGCAAATTGGAAGGGATGCGAGGGGTGGAGAGATAGGGGGAGGAAGCTGGGCTGGGGAAGGAGGAAGAGGCAGGACTTGGCTGGTATGATGAGCATGTACTTGCTCCTGTAATGTCCATGAGCTCTGGTGGCTTGCATCCCTGCATGGTGAAATATATCAGTCAAATGATTCAATTGAAGGATTACTTAAACAATGAAGATTAATATGTTAATTAGCCAATAATTAGGTAATAGTTGTTTATTAAAATGATATCTTCTTTCAAACAAAAAGCAATTAAAGGAACAATGTTAAAGATAAAAGTGTCTGGAGACAGAAATGAGAGACTTTTTTCTATTTCTTCTAAAGCCTTGTTAATCTTCAAACTCAAGTGACACTGCCCTATTGGAACTCAATGGGAAAATGTTTTTTTCGCCGACCATTCAAAATGATTGCTTTGATACATTTGAGCTTTGTTTGGGACATCTTTCTTTCTGCTTCTTAAAGTAGCTTTTCAGTACAAAATTTTTAATTTTTGTAATAAAAAGCTGCTTTAAGTAGTTAAAAAGCTGTCTCAAACGAAGCCTTTGTCTGCTTCGAAAAGAATATTTTCCTGGGAACTTTTGGAGAAATTCAACAATTATTTTCTCAATTATTTATTGATCCCGGAATCTAAAAAGATAAATATTTCAATGGATCCACTTCAATGAAAAAAAAAAAAAACTTAGTAGAATCTGGACAGAAAAAACAACGAGAATCACAACAAAATATATCAAAACAACAAAACATAAGCCTGACAATAAAATAAAAACGTCAACTTGGCAGTAATAGAAACTAATCAACACAACACAGCTGGAAACTAAATAAAAATTCCCACTTGAACGGAGCATGAGCTTAGTCAAAAACTAGTCAACCATAAAAAACCAAAAGAAGAGCTTTCTGGAAACCTCAAGGATAAACAAAAAGATTGAATGCAAAAATCAGAAGGAAATACACAGAGCACAAGTAATGAGAACAATCGTATTGGCAGTGCGTTTGATTTAATGTTATTGCTTTGTAACAATCTAACATTATTTTGGAATTATCATCAATTATTATAATATTTTTATATGTTAGTTTGATCGTGAAATAATCAGATAACTAAATGTTAGATTTGAAAATATTTGTATGTTATGAAAAATAATATCTAAGGTTTCATTTGGGACAAACTTATTTATTACTTTTTAAAACAGCTTTCTAGTAAAAAAAATTTCTTAAAATAGAAACTTCTATACTAAAAAGTCGTGTTAGAAAGCAGTACAAAAGCTGTTCCAGACGAAGACTAAATGTTGCTTATGAATTATTTGTCATCAAACCAAACGAATGAATAACTCATGACTACAAATACCATAATATTATACAGATTCAACTACAATTTTTTATATTCATGTATATGTCACTCAATTTCTTATAATTATTGCACATCAACCTTTTTTATGAAAAATGCATTTGCATTACTATATCAAAAAGTCAAAATATACAATTATATGTGTACATCACCCTTTGCTTTAAACTTGACTAATACACCATCTTCATGATGACTGCTTCATTAACATAAAAGAATACCCATTTAATGCTTTCAAAAAGCTATAAATTTATGTGAAAATCCTAAAAATTTCTCATTTCATTTTAGATTGAAAGATTAAGTAATTTTAATGAATATAATTAGATTCCTTCTTACATGAAACTTTATTTAAAATTAATTGCGCTGAAATTATCATTTAGCTAATTTAAATCTTATTTATTCAAAATTTATGGTGATGGTGAAATAAGTGTGAAGATAAGTGGTTATATTCTCCTAAGAGCATCTCGAAACGAACGTCAAACGAGCATATGGCGTCGTTCGGTCGCTTCAGCCGAACGTCAAATTTTCCGTCATTTACTTGCGGGTGAACAGTGCGACGCCAATATTGGCGTCGCACTGTTCACTCACGCTATTTTGCTCTCTCAACCGGAAAAACACGCGAAAGGTAGAAGGATCGTTACCTTTGCAGAAGCACAAAAATGGCGTTCGATTGGAGCATCACCAGGACATTTTGAAGTTTTGCGGTATTTTGCCGTGAAAAATGGAGTTCTCCGTTAGAGATGCCCTAAATGAGTAGTGGTGAAATTCTTTCTCACATTATCACCCCCCCCCCTCCCCAAGCAAAAAATAAATAATTTTAAATTTAAGATGATATTTAATTTGCTCTTAATGAAAATAAGAACCCCTTTTTAAAATATATAGATATTAATAATATGATAGATGACTACAATAAATTTTATGTAAATAACTATTTATTCTCAAGTGATAACTGGCAAATTATTGCGTCCGGTGTCTGGATTCGTCCGGCACCAATCCGGTGTCGCCACGTCACCAAAATACACCGGGACCCAGTGCATTGGAGTGACGTGGCGTCACCGGATTTGATGTATGGACATCCGGTGACCGGACGCAATAATTCGCCATGATAACTAAGTCATAATGACCTTTTCTTTAACGGCATATGAAAAAGCGCATCAGCATGGATTATGCTAAATAAATGAATTTATAATTTTTATCTTAATACACACTATATTAAATCACTAAATATTATACTATAATTAATTTCCTCATGAAAAATAGCTCCATTAAAATTTACACTTTTAATTGAATAGTAATTAAGAATCTAAATCACATAAGAAGATAAAATCTTAAGCAAGCAGAGATATCAATAAAATAGAATATTTTATGATTGTTTATTATTTATTACTGAATTTATTTACAAATAATACAAATATATTGTAGTGTAACGAAAATCCTATAAAACAAATAAGACTGACTTTATCATGTTGATATTATAATGCATAGTTATTGGATGAAAGTAGAATTAAATATTTTTTTTATCACAAATTAATCTTAATTTTAATTTCAAAATAAGAACATGCACAAAACACTATATTTGAGATTAATTATGGCAGTGCTCCTCTGCTACTAACTCATTTATGCTTGAAGGTTATTAGATAATGCTATATAAATAAGAATTAAATGATTGAGATTATCTTAAGATTTATAAATAATTAAATGATACACTAATAAATATAAGGAATTTTTACATACATAACACCTAAAACTATTAAAAATATATATTTAACACCTAAACTTCTATATTTACTAATATACCACCTAAAGTCCTCTTTTTCTTCTATTTTACCACTCCATATTGAAGCGATGAGATACTTGTATTCACTGTGAAAGGATGCCATTGACGAAAAAGACAATCTTTGATAGTGATTTTTCACAGACTTGTTTGTGAAAAATTAAGATTAATTTGCGCATAAACGTTTTTCACAGACTTGTTTGTGAGTGTTTGAAAAATTCAACATAATTGAATGAAAATAATAGGAGACTTTCCAATTTTCGAAGGAGCAAAACTTCTTCCTGATCTTCACCCAAACAAAAAAAACAAAAAACTTCTTCCTAATTATGCTTTCCTATCTGGTATTCACGTGCTGTCTCTGCTCCGAACAGCATCGAGAATAATCTACAGTAATTCCAAACGCTGAAAAGGAAGCGATTATAGATTCCTCCCCAAATCAAGTGTTCAGCTACAGACCAATTCATCAATCATCAGTGAGCTAAGAAAATCTGTCGCCCAGAACCCAGCCGGCGCATCAGATAGGGAATTAAATATTCGATTAAAAAGCAATTTCATTAAAATTTAATCAAGTTTTTAAAATCTTTTTTGGTAAAATATAACACAGTTTTGGTTTGGGCCATTTTTTACTGCTTAAATGTTTAGTTTTATCGCCACTTTAGCCATTTTATTTTTAAAAAAGTTTTTTACATTTTACAAAAAGTATTTAAAGAAAAATTATGATATTTTGAAGGGGGATTTATATATATATATTGTCATACTATTTACACATCTAACCCCTATAACTTTAATATTTATGTCTGTCACTCAAAGATCAAAAAAGAATGTAATGAATGAAATATTAAAAATTTTTAGGGTGATTGTAGTGAAATATAAGATTGACATTTGATATTCAAATTGTCATGAAATATTAAACTTTTGATATTAGATATGTAAAAATTTAAATAACATGATATCAGATGATATTTATATAAATCCCCCAATTTAAATTTACTATATATTGAGGTTTTGTTAAGTAACTTATTAGTACAAAAATTCTAATTTTTTACTAAAATAAAGCTGTTTTAAGATACAGAAAAAAAGCTATGACAAACTGATTGTTTTAATCTCCGCACAAATTCAATTAAAATCCATCTTGATTTATTTTGCATCAGTTAATCCTAACATAATTATTTTCTAAAATATTTGAATTGATTTTTTTTTTTTAAGTTTAGAAATCATAAATGATTTTTTTTTTAATTATTTTTGGTTGAATTTCGATGATTTGGAGTTTGGACCGAGTTTTTACAAATTTAATTGAATTTATTTTATTAAAATTATATTAATAGTTTTTGGCTTGATTTGGAAAAGTTTACCATTGAACCCATCGAAGACTAATAAAATCGACAATTTCAGTTGCAGACAAAAAAGACGTTAAAACAGAAGGAAGATGGCGAGAAACCCGAACGAGTCGGCGCACGTTAGCAGATAAGCTAAAATAGGCCGCCGGAGATTACCAAACTGAAATCTCCGACGAGCAACAGCCCGTCCGACAATCGGAACTGAGTTCCACCACACACATTTTCCAATTCAATAAATCGAACAGAAACCATAATTTACCGAAAGAATAAACTATGTACCTTGCGATAAGTGGTCCCATCGGCCTCGACGGTCCATCCGGCCTCGTTGCAGAGGGCTTTGAGCACCTCGTTGTTATCGCAATGCTTCGGGAGCTTATAGTTTCCGTTCACCCTTAGGCCGGCGTAGATCTTGGCTGCGATCGCTCGTCGCCGGCGCTCCCTCCGCTTGTTGTTCTCCCTCTCCTTCCATGTCGGAAGCCTCGTCGCCGAAGTCATCACCTCAACTAAACCACCAAATCCCTTGGAAAAGCCGTAATCAATCGCAAGCGTTTTACGAAAACAGAAAGGAGAACCTCATCGACGCTCAAATCTGAGTTCAGAAAACCGTACGAGGTCCGATTTCCGAAGAGAGAGAGTTAAGGTTAGGAGCTGCGAAGTGGCCGGAGATGAGGAAGATAGTGTTATATACGGCAGGGAAAACAAAATGCCCGAGATTTTGCGAAGAATAACGAGAATACTATGCATATTAAACCTGAAGCCAAGGGTAAACACGTAAATGAGTTTAGATCTTTCTGCGGCGCGTCACGTGTAGACCAAATGGATAGTATATTTTTGTTTCATGTGTAGCTATCCCTGTGGCGAAGGTCTAATAATCCATTATGTCTATGCACGAATCTTAACAATACGACGGTCAATAAGACGTTAGGATGATTTCTACTAACATATTAAGGACTTAGGGGTGTCAAAAGTAAATTTTCGGGTCGGTCTGATATAATACAAAATTAATCTGCCTTCAACTAATATGATCCCAAATCTGATCTGATTAGGCAAATGGGTTAGGAATTCAAATCCGGATCCGATCCGTCAAATTACCGGGTTGACTCGATCCAACCCACTAATCGGGTTGTGAGCAGGGCAGTAGATGAGCAAGGATGCAGGCCAGGGGGCGAGCTCGAGTGCGTGGTGCACAACGCTCCCGAACAAGGGCGAGGCGCGAGTGCATGATACGAATGCGAGTGCCGAGTTCGAGCTTGAGTGCGGGGTGCGAGCGCTAGTGTACAGACTAGGGTAAGAGTGCGAGTTGCGGACTACGCGAGTGAGACTGCTAATGCGGGTGCAGGTGCGGTGCAGATGCGTAGGCAGTGCAATGGAGCGCCAAAACCTGTGCAGGTGTGGGAACATGGGTGGGGAGTCAGAAATCAGGTCAATCTTGCTCAAATTCAAATTATCGAGTTTACCCGGACCCTACCCCGATTTTCAAAAAGGGTCATAAATTGCAACCCGAACCCGACTAGCTTGTTAAATGAGTCGATCTGAACCCAAATTTTTTGAGTCGGATTTGAGTTGAGTCAATAATTGACACCCTTAAGCAAGGCTACTATTTGTGCGAAAATGTGAAAGCTCTCATTATCCTAAGTATCATTTATTTAATTGCACATGCTGTCTCAAGTTTTTAATAGGTAACGGACAAATTTTAAGAAGATAACTCAGATCTTATGAATCTTGACAATGAAGATTGGCTTAGAGGTCTTGAACCCTAACTCATTAAAGTTACTTTGTGGGATGGAAGCACAATGAGATCACATAGGACCGGCCCCCAAGTCAGAATACGCTCATCATATAAGGAGTATACTTCTAAAGCAACTTGCCACCATCTTAGGTAGAAAATCATCAAAGGACTTAATCTAGGGGGTGTCAAAATGAGTTTTCGGGTCGGGTTTGGATCAAGCCTAGAATTGACCCAGGTCCAAACGGGTTGATCTGATCCCGACCCAATTTTATAAACAGGTCAAAAATTCAGGCACAGACCTGACGCACCGAGTTACCTGGTGACCAGACCCGACTCAAGAACTTCGAATATGGCAACGAGATTGGCCATTAGGTGTGAACACGACACGCGAGTGCATAGTGGGTAGTGTAGGCACGACGGAAAGAAGGTTCGCCACCATGCAGGCGTGGATGCGAGCGCAAAGGAAGCAGTGCTGTGGCAAGTGGGTGGACAAATTAAATAATGATGTAACACTAATTTAATATATGATACCCCAATACCCCATAATATAATTTTATATAATTATTCATTTATCTTTTAATAAATAATAAACAGAACTATATAATATCATCTATCAATAATAAATAATAAAATATATTATATAATTTAAAATATCAATGTTCACGTCTATGTTAATTACAAAAAATATATATACAATACTCAAGATCTATACAATCATCACATATCTATTATGTAATGAGTACAAAAAAATAGTTAAAATAAAAAGAACTTGAACATAGAGGATTCCTGACCAACCTGGCACTTCTGATTCTCTACCATGACTTGAAATCATTTTATCACATATAATCAGCTTAAAAAATCCAACATGTCACCAAAACCTACAACTAAATTCAAAACACGACAAATAAGTAATATGCATATCAACAGTCGAATCATAACAATTATATTCATATGATAATTTAATAAGTACATAAACAATAAAATTCACATGCAATAGTAGTAGAATCTATAAATAATAAAATACTACAGTACTAAAGCTAGCAAAGTAATAAACTAGTACGAACGTTAAATATATAGAACAATCATCTTATCCGTAACCAATCAGTATAGAAATTATATAAAGCATCAAATCAAAATATCGATACAGTAATCATCTCCTTATAACTCCCAATTAATATCACGTGAATCAGTAGATGATAACACTAAATCATAATATTTAAAGGAAAGCTTGTTGGCCCATCATCATGCACAAGTCAATTATATAGTCTTCAACCAACATGTCAACTAGTAATTACTTGTCTTGTTTTACATACATTATTATCACAGTATTATAACAATAATCTCAATCACATATTGACATACATTTCTAATATATTGCAGTAAATAATATACAATTTAGCTTAATTAAAAAAATGTTAAAATGTCCTAACGACAGACAACAAAATTCTATTGAGCAAAAATTCATATTTCCAAAATTTAACTAAATTACAAGGTATTACATAAATTAATATTATGAAGCTTTAGTTGAACTAAATCACTATTTTTAAATATAAAAAAAATTTTGAGTAGACAAAAATTATTGTATTTTAAAAATCACCCCATAAATCTCAAATAAATACTCAAAATATTCATAATCTCAATCTCTATATTATACAAAAAGTTACGTGATGAAAATTTTACCAATATAAAATTATTCATGTTTTTCGATAATGAAAACACAAATTTGTTCAAAAAAATATCAAAAATATAAAATCTTTGAAATAAAAAATAGGATAAAAATTCTTTACAGTGAGACAAGCAATTCTCCTAACATGCTCGATTGTCAAAAATCACTCAGGAATCTCCAAATCTTAAGTTTTTCTTTCTATCTCTACTCTGTTTCTCTCAAATTCTTTTTTTTTTTAATGTTTTCTATTTCAGCCGAATGCTAGAGGAAAAGGCTTTTTAAATTCTTTAGAGACTTAGGATATTTTAGAATATAATAATAATTTCATATTATATTATTAATTTAATTAAAATTTTTAGTATAAATTCAACTAAATTATTTTAAAGCTTAAAAAATTATAAAAAAATATCCATAAAATAAATTATTTTATTTAAAAAATATCGATAAAATTAGTTTACAAAACAGACACTTGATGGTCGTAAAATTCTCACTTATATCGATAGGTATTAATTTCTTAAGAATTTTCATCGGCGCCCAAAATTTATGAAAAAAATAAAGCAAGTAAAATACTATAATATCAATGTTATGACGAAGACAGTTTATGATTTGGAATTATTTTAACTCCAAAAAAAAATTATTTAACTCAATCAAAATATGGGTTATTACAATCTACCAATCTTAATAAAATATTGTCTCCAACATTTCCCTAAAGGATTCAGGCAAAAAATTAATATAAATCAAATTCGTACAATCAAAACTCAAATTAAATCAAAATCACATTAAAACTCATAAAAAATTATATGGTTATGCATTTCATTATATCACATGTCATTCAATTATGCAATCAATTGCGTATACAAAATAATGCACCTTATGCTACACATTCTACCCAGCACACAATCAATTCCTGTAGCTCAGATAATAATCAATTCTTCAAGCAATTGCTCTGATACTAATTGTGATGCCCCATAATCTAATTCTTTCAAATTGAAATCTGGGGCATCACATATGATATTTAATATTTTTTAAATAAATTTGCATGATTATTATTAATTATCACGAGGAATAAACTAATATTGCACTATCAATTTGAGAAAAGAAATGATTTATTTTGGTATTCAAACTCGGTGTAGAGAATGTAAAAATTATCCCAAAGGATAAAATTCACATTCATCTATCATTTTAAATACGAAATTAACGAAGGATGACCTTCAGTCGACAATAAGAGATTTTTTTCCACTCTTAGCGAACTAAGATATGGTTTATTTTATACTGGGATATTGGGTTCCTACAGAGGCAAGCTCCTATAGTTACTTACATCTCCAAAGAGAAAACTTTTGATTAAAGTGAAAATTAAACTCATTTTGATTTTAACTTATAAGAAAGTTGCCTTATATATTTGAAAATATCAATCGTTCCTTAGAAACATTATTTTAAAGTTTTTATAGAAAATATATTTAAATACATAATATTATTTTTATAATAGAGTTGAGGTGTGCAAATACCTCTAGACTTATGCCTTCTTGGAACTACCAGTTAACAACCTAATACATACGCAATCATCCTACATGTAATGCATTATAAGGTTAGCTCTATCCTAAAAGATCGTAGAAATAGACCATACTCTAAATAAATGAATCAAAACGAGTAATTTGACTTTACGTTTAAGGGATGCCAACTAGACGATTCGCTAAAACTCTAAATTTTATTTTATTTAGATTATCTAGCTAAATTTTGTAACTGCCAACCTATAGGAAAACTGTAGCATCCCCCGTGCATAATGGGGACCTCACTATCTTACCAACTAGAGGCATACACCTAAGCTCTACAATCATATAAGAAAAATAAACATGTATGTATGTATGTATAAATATGTAAAGGGGTTGGTGTATATAGTACCCAAAACGATGTCGTCCTATAACTAGAATACATGTTCATACAAAGTTTTGGACATGCACATTGAGGAGAATCCAAGAAAACCTACTACCTCCTAATGCAAACTACCACTCATATGCATGTAATATATGAAATGATGTGAATAAGAGAGCTACATTAGTAAAAAAAAAATTAATTCATTTATTGATTTGAATGTGGATAATCGACTCAAACTCTGTAGGAAAGTAAGTTGACCAGACTCCATCATAACAAACCTGATTTTCTAAGCCTACCATAAGTACAGAATCAAATACACCTGCTTAAAATCTTTGAGCTCCAGGTTTTCTATTATATTCCAAAAGAGATTATCCTCCAAAGGAGATGTCATCATCTTTTGGAGCCCCTTATATGTATAAGTAGGTGTATTTGGTTCTTTTATAACTCAGGATGTTGTACAACTTGATATAATTCAATCTATGATTTACAAACACTTGTACATATGTACAACAGTTCTTGGTACATTCTACTTTTGACTCTTATAAGAATATAAAGGCATGTATAAAAGCATTAGCTTTTAAAATAAAATGTTCAGAGCAGTTGTATAAGCACCTAATACTTCTATTGTAGTACTTAAATAACCTAAGTGTACAAATAGAAATTTAAAATACATGACATCCAGATTGCATTAAATAAATAAACAAATAAAGGATGCTCTTCAAGCAAAGCACCCGACAAGTAAAACAACACCACCGACTAAACCTAGGCTAGAGTTGGTTGCTATAACAAACTATATAAGTATGTATGTGAAAGAGATTGTGTGACTTTGAAATGTCCTATATGAGTTTAATTTTTAAGTTGCTTGTGCTGAGGATGTTTGTTTATTAAGGCCAAAATGGGTTATTTAATTAAAGTTTATCTTGTATGAATTTGGATTTTATAATTTAAATTTTAAGGGGTTAGAGTTGTTTATTTAATTATAAAGAATTCATATATTAATAGCCCCAAAGTGTGAGGGCTACTAACATACAAATCCTAAGGCTTAAAAATGAAATGTAATCATCCCCTGTATATGATAGATGATCATTTAAAGTCTTCGAAGATTTATTAATGATTTATTAGAGATAGAGAATGTATCCTTCAATCCAATATATACTCTCCAAGTGGAGATAAGCATGATGTATAGAGTCAAATAATTTATTAATGAAGCCTTGCCTATACAAATTCTAAAATTTTTCATATAGCCTAAAACCTAGCTCTTCTTTGCTTCCATAAGATGCAAAGAACCATTTTTATTATAATATTAAGCAATACCAATAAACTTGAATATAAACCTACCACTAAAATTTCATAATGTTAAAGTGATTGAATCCTCCCTTAAATATTATAATGGTACAAATAAGTGTCTACAAATAATGTATAACACAACCTTATCCAGTTAATCTCCTAAAAGTTTTTTTAGCATTGCATACTCAAATGTATTCTATGCTTTTCGTATTATATGGAAGCTAACTTTCATTTGCTTCTAAAAAATATAGTTCTCTATTAAAGGTGAAGAAAAAATTAAAATAACCCCTAATTTGCAATCATTAATATTGATATATCCTCGAAAAATTATCTTGATCTGACACGAATATCGAGGCAAAATCAATTTGGAAACTTTCAAAATTAAAATTGGGACCATCCGAACTCTGATGTCAACAAACTTATGGTCGAACTAAACATCTCAAAAAATACCAACCCAGCGACATTGCCAAAAGGGTCAAACCATAATTTGGATTACCAAAAGGTTTCCAAACATGACGTGCTTATAATCAAATCTGATATTATTAAGACCTTCAAATGTCTAGCGAATAGTATATAATCAAGGGATATATTATCTTCCGTCCATCCAAACTACTCCCCATTTGCCCTTGATCCTCCTCCTATTTACGAGCCATGTCACTCTAAAAAATCTATAAATAGACATCTCCTCCCTCTTAAAAGAGGGATCCAAGCAAAAGAGAGATCGGAGATCGCTCTTACCTCCTCGCTCCTCCTCGACCACCAACTGAAATTCAGCTGAACCAACATTTATGGCCCTGATCAGACCACCACTTAAGTCCCTGAGCTCCACCATATCACCATTTGATGCTCGAAATCTTGCTAGACCACCACCTAATGCCCGGAGTTCTGCCGGACCATCACCTGACGCCTGATCTTTTACTGGACCTTCACTTGAGGCCCGAAGTTCTACCAGACCATCACGTGAGACCCAGAGTTCTATCGGACCATCAGTTGAGGCTCGGACTACTTTCGGACCACAACTTGAGGCCCAGACTTCTATCGGACCATCACTTAAGGTTTGAAGTTTTGTCGGACCACCACCTGAGGCCCGAACTTCTGTCATACCACCACATGAGGCTCGTACTTTTGCTCGACCACCACCTGAGGTCTGAATGTTTATCGGACTACCAGTTGAGGCCCGAACTTCTGCCGGACCATCATCTGATGCCCAAACTTCTATCGAACTACCATCTGACGCCCGAACTTCTATCAGACCACCACGTGAGGCCCGTACTTATGCAGACCATCACCTAAGGCCCAGACTTCTACCGGACTACCATCTGATGCCCGGAGTTCTATCGGACCACCACATAAGGCTTAAACTTCTGCCGGGCGACGACCTGATTCCCAGAATTCTACCGAAGTATCACCCTACTACTACGGTCTTTAGGACCCTTGTCTCCTGCGAACTATAGTCTTTCAGACCCCCTGTTTCCTGTCGACTATGGTCCTTCCAACTCGCGTCACCTACTACGATCCTTCTGACCTCTTTCCCTAGACAACGACTTTTTTTATCTCGATCTCCTGCCTACTACAATCTTTTCAATCTCTACCCTATTGACTATGGTCCTGCCGACCAAACAAACATGTCTATGTTAATTATTGTAACTCCCACCATGTAATGCGCTCTATATGATGTACATTTATGACATCAAGTCAAGGCCTTCTCCCAATGAAGGATCTCATTTGTAATCGACTGCAAATACTAGTCGATTCATTACTGAGCTAGGTCCCATAGTATTTTTCCCCTTTTCAGGGGTTTCCATGTAAAAACTCTTGGTGTATCTTATAAATTATATAAGCACCATCTCTCTTTTATCTGTGTATGTGCTGGATCTTCATACAATGCTAAGACGTTAAACTTTATACACCGTGAATACTCTAGGACGCTACAAATAACTAATTTTTTGACTCTTAAGGTTTCATGACAATCATAGAGCCCCCATAAGCCTTAAGCACCTCAATATATTTTTAAAATATGCACCCAATAACAATGAATGTATTCAAAGATACAAGTTTTTTCTTCAGATCAATTGTGTATCTCACTCTATACAAATTCCTTGATACATTATCATTTGATTTAATACAATATAATATTTTCCTTTAATAAAGAGCAGGACCAATCATAGTTCTCAGATGGGCAAGTAACAGATTTATAAAAAAAAATAAAAAATATATATAAGGGTGCAAAATAATTTTATTTTGCACATAATCGTTTTTCACAGACTTGTTTGCTAGTGTTACAAAAGTTCAACATAATTGGATGAAAATAGTGGGAGGCCAAGAAGCTTTCCGATTTTTGCAAAGGCAAATTGCATGAAAAAAAATGTCGGCTGGGGACAAAAAATAAAAATCACGGGGGGCATATTACAATTTTGAATGCCCAGGCCATAAGTGCTTTCATAAAGCTTTATTAGACCAAAACTCCACATAATTTTGTTCTATGAAGGACAAAATTCTTTGGTTCTTGAACCTGAATTTCATGGCGATTGACTAAAAATTTGGCTTCAATTTCGTTTGGGAAAATAAATTTTTAGTATATAAAAATTTTAATTTTTGTACTAAAAAGTTATTTTAAGAAGCAATAAGAAAGACGTTTCAAATGAAGCCTTAGATATTTATTTGTTATACTTAAGGCTTCATTTGTGGCACCTTTCTAAAGCAATTTTTTTTTTTTTTTGAATTATAACTTTTTATAAAAAAAAAACTTTAGAAAGCAGTAAAAAAATTATTTTAAATGAAAACAGATTCTTAAACAACTACGCCATGCATAGTTATTTGTTGTTCATCTTCCTACTTAGAAAAATAATTAATTCACACAAAAAAAATAAAAATTTCTTCCACATAATATATATTCTTCCCTTCGTTTGACCTCTAAGTAATGTAACTATTGTCCAAAACCACAAAAGCCAAGTGCAAAATGACATTTGCAAAATGGTGACCGACAAACAGTATGAAACGTAAATATGAAAATGTTGCAAATTAATTTTTTACACTTCTTCAGCTGCAGTCACATATTTTATATGAAAAAGGACAAAAATATAATTTAGACCATTCATTTTTTGTTTTGTTATTTTGGCCCTCCTAATTGATCACAATAACATTTCTCTATGTTCCATTAGGGTTTTTTTTTTTTTTTTTTTGTTTGAAGAGATAATGATATTTTTCTTCTAGTGAGATAATGATATTTTTCTTTTTTTTTTTGGTCCTAAAAAAATCACTGAGGCTATGATAATTAATAGTTTAATTAATCTGATTATGCAAATTGAAATTTTCATAATAATTTTTTAAATGTTTGATGGGTAAATAATCAATAATCTTTAGGAAAAATTAAGCTATGAAACCTTCATTCACCTTTAAAAAAAAAAAATCTAAATTTAATATTTATTTTATGACAAAAATGATCTAATTTGTTCCTAAATACTACCTTACAAAAACTAGATATTAAACTAAACAAATAAATTAAGAAACTAATTATGAAATTGACTAATTATTATTATGAAATTAAGCTATTCTTAATAGTTATTTTTAAGTATTATTACTAATTAGTTTTGAATTATTATTATGAAATTGTTAGTCTTACTATTTTTAAATAATTAATAATTATTGCATACTTAACTAATTAAGTGTTAACTTGTAACATTAAATAGACCAATTAATTAGGGTAACTAAATATATATTGGATAATATAATTAGACTTGAAATAGCTTTTTTAAACTTATATATTTTAAATTTTAGTTTCTAATTAAGTATTAAATTAACTTAACTAATAATATTTATTCTTATTACTAATAATTAAATAATAGTTTTCAATATTATTGTTGTAAAGAGAAAATTCAATTTAGCAATGAATGAAATAGCTAGAATTAGTGTAATTTATTATTTGGAAACTAATAAATAATAATAAATAAAATTAGTTAGTGAGTAGATTGTTAAATTATATTGATTAAGTATTAATAAAGGATTGGTTAAAATACTTAATAAATATTAATTATCAAATAATGAACTCTTATTGATGCATTAATGAAAAAAATAATAAATATTTTTATCACTTATGTGTAAGTTAATGATTGAAGGAATAAATTATTTGGAATTAACTATGAATAGTAAAATATAGAAAATTGGATTTATTAAATAGGAATGAATAGAGAGAGTTTTTTTAATGATAGTTATTAAGACAACAAATAATTACAATTAGTCATACTATAATTAATACTTTAATTGGCATAACAAATATTTATGTATATTAATTAATAATTTAATTGGTATGATTAAGTATGCATTGACTTATTCTTAAGACTCATAAATTGCAATTAACAATTATAATATATTGATTAATTATTCATTTATTAGTTAATTAACACTTAATTATTTATTTAGTTCATGTACTGAAATATAATATGAATATTTTTTTATCTATATTTAATATACATACCATTTTTATTTATCTTAGCATTATAATAATTTTAATCAAACTTAATAAAACAAATTAATTTATAAAACTAATCAAATATTTAAAGAGATCAAAAAAATTGTAAGAAAACAAAATTAGGATGATAATGTTCTTCCAAAATATAGTCCAAATGACATATATCTATGTAAAAAAAAAACATTTTAATATTAAATTTTCCAAAAAAAAATTTCAATATCAAATTGTTAAGTACTGTAAAAACCAACAAGAAGGCCAGAAGATGACACAAAGGCTTGGATTATTGAGAGGAATAAAAAATGAATTTTGTAGAAGAAGAAAGGGAGCTTCTTTTGGCTGTACTCAGACAGCAGGATAATCGCAATGCTATGCATATTTAAATAAAAATTTTATATAATTAAATTCAGGATCATCTAAAGTAGTTTTAACTAATTTATAAACAAACTGATAAGCTCAAGGAGACCAATCCAATGACCCAAAAATGAAGCGATATGAGTCCAAATAAGTCCAGATTTAAATTTCAAAGTATAATTAAAAACTTTAAATATTAATTACACAACCAAAAAGATGATTTTTTCACGGCAGATATTTGGGCGGTTTTAAAACCGCTGCAAAATATCTCTTTTTGCAGCAGTTTAAACCACTACGTATGGTTGCGGTTATAACCGGTGCAAATGGCACTGGTTTTAACCGATGCCAAATTATCCATCATCGTATATTAACCACCCGAAGGATCAACCTGCCCTAATTATTCATTTAGACTTTCGACCGCGGGTTCGATGCCTGTCGGCTCGGAGTGCTTCGTGCGGTGCATGCCCTAATTTCTTCATCTTCTTCAACGTTCGCCTTCGATCGGAGGAGCAAAAAGTTCGGTCAAAGCCCTACTAGGAGAACACGCTGTTTGCCCTCGTCTACTCGCTCATCCAGCCGATCGATCGCGAGCTACTTCTTCCTCTCCATCGCCGATTTGTATTTCTTTCCTATTCTTGTTTAGCTTTGTGGATTCATTCATATGCTTGCCCTATTTTTTGGTGGTTCCGCCTCATTTTCACGTGACACATTTCTCTTGGGCTTTGTAATCAAAATATTAGTTAAATCTTTAGTTTTCTGTGTGAATGAGCTGATCTTCTTGATACCTCCATAAACACATTCTCTATTGCTTAGCTCTTACAAGAATATTTTGACTTTGAGCAATATGTTCTTACTGAATTCTAATTTTATTTGAGATTAACTAATTAACTTGTGGAAAAGGCATGTGCAAGATTTGAATCTGTACCTTATGACTTAATTTGTAATAGATTTGTCATAGAAAACCCGACTTATTCTTAATAAGTTGATAGCACAATCTTCATTGCCATGCTCCAAGATGCATAATTTATGTCAAACAAATAGAAAATAGGGAAGAATATAAAAGAGGAAAGCTACTTTATTATCTTTTCATCTTCATAGGTTAAAAGGTTCGAGCCCACTTATTTATAATAAAATAAAAAAAGTTTAAGAGATGCAGAGAAAAGAGCTATAGGGAAAAAAAAAAAGGAAATATGGGTAAAGCTATAGCTATGGCGCCAGATTAATAAAATAAAAAAAGAAAAATGCTAACAAGTTTTAGGAGACAAATGAGACAGTCTTTAGCATAGTAACATTCGGGTCGAGTTCGTACACAATGATTTGGTGTCACTCCTACCCGATACTTTTCTTAAAGTAGAAATGAAGCAGGTTGTGGTAGTGGTAGTAAATTAGGTCAAATAGCAAGTCTACGAGAGGAGTCCAACGCATTTTGTGATGAGATGAGACAATTTGTGCAACAATTTCAAATGAATCAACCACCACATGGAGGATCTGAAATGATAAGAAAAAAAAAGTAGTTTAATATAAATTATAAATTTCATGATTATTAATATCTCATTAACTTCATATTATTTTCAGGGTAGCAATGACAATGCATCCGATGCTTGACAATCTTCTGGAAACTTATATTTGTTATGATGCTTCTAGTTGTATGGACTGTAGTGGATATTTTATGTACTTTTGAACCTATGTTGTTTTGATTTTGAATTGTAGTGGTTATTGTAATGTTTAAACTTGTGAAGCTAGCACTTATCTATTTGTAATTTATCATGTATGATTTTGCTATCATCTGATCTCTATGCATATTATTGGTCTCTCAAATTCTATTTTCAATGTGAAGGTAAGATCATCTTATACAAGGAACTTTTGGAGAAAATCGCCGCCGAAATAAACCGCAGGTAAAAGACCGCCGGTAAGTGTTTCCTACGCGATTTTTACCGGCGGTTTTAATGCCGCCGCAAAGCCGCCGGTAAATAATAAAACCGCCGGTTAAACCATATTAACCGCCGGAAAAAACCGCCGGTTTTTTACGTTTTTCCTGTAGTGAGAGAAAAAGATTGTTAAACTTTTAGAAGTATTACTTTACTAGATTATTAATAAGATCATGAATGATGTTTTTAATCAGATAGTTCTCCCAACTGTTTTGCAAATGGGTAAAGTAAATGGAATGCAGATAATTTTACTTTTTTGTATGTTTGATTAGATGCGTAAGCATGGAATTTACCTTTAACATCAACCTGAATTTTATTTAATTTCCTTTTCAAACCCTTGGAAAAGTAAGGCAGCCAATTTAGCTTCTTTTTGGTAGTGATGTAGCATGAACTTAAGCTAAAAGGTGACTTGGAAGATAAGATTTTGATTCTTTCTATTTTTTTGATAATTTATGCTCAATGCCAAAGTTATTTATAAGTGAAGAAGTGACATTCTTTGTATGAGATCCTACATGATTTCATTATGTTAATCTTTTTGAAAATTATTATGTTTGATTGTTGTTAATTTTCTTTGTCATGTTTTGTTAGTTCTTATGCTGTTTTTCTTGAGATGTTAAGTTTAATTACTCATGACCATAATATGTGGGCTATTGTAAAGCTTATTGAATGAATTTGTATCTCATAATGAAGTCTAATTCGTCTTTTTTTTTTTTTTTAATTCTGCTCGTTTGTGGCGGTTTTAACCGCCACAACATTGCAGAAATGTGGCGGTTTTAACCGCCACATTCCTTGAGTTCGGTTTTTTTTTCTAATCAGTGCGGCAGTTCTGCAATGTTCTAGCAGCTATAACCGATGCTAAAGTCAGCATTCGTCACTTCTACCCCGCCGGTCCTGAAACCGTTGCTAAATGTCGTTGTAGCGCATTGTATTCATGACGTACATGTGGCCGTTATAAATCCGCCGCAATTAGTCGCGGGTAAAACGGCCAGGAAAAGTCCAATTTTCTACTGTGAAAGCATGATTTTTTGGTAGTGTTAGACGAAGAAATTATCTTCAAATTTAACATGTTTAATGTTAAATTGGACCATCACTCGACCGTCGTTGTTAGAAAATTACCCCATCATCGCCATTACACAACCGCCCCATCATCGCCATCAAAACACCACCCAAACGACACCGTCAGACCTTCACAACTTGATCTCCATTGTCTGACCACTATCTGACCGTTGTCATTGACCCACTGCCCAATCATTGTCATCAGACCTTTGTCACCCCATCACAATCGTCATATTTTCGTCATTTCCATCAACAAGCCACCAATAGTTGAAAACCACCAGCCAAAAGCCATTATCGAGTCACTGACACCCAATTGTTACTATTTGATTGTCACAAACCAAACACCATTATTAGATCATTATTGGATCACCCCACCATATGATATCAATCGGATCACTTCTATCGCTGGAAAACAAACATCAGATTGTCGCCGCCCGACTGCCACTGTTAGATCGTTATTGCTCGAAGTCATCAGACCACTACCATCAGGTTGCCACCACTCAATTACTGTTATTGAGTTGTCATTGTATGACCAACATGATTAGAACATTGTCACCTAGCTACATCCATTCAAATAGGTTTCATCCCATACCGACTTCATGATATTTTCTATCAACTCCCTATACTCTTGTAATCGTTCCCTCTTAAAATTTAAGATTGTAATCAACGCTCATATAGTAGAATCATTTCCACTAGGCAATGTCCCATATTTTTTTCCTGAATTGTTCATGTAACAACTATGATGTCACCATGTTTTTTTTTTTTTTTTTCATTGACTTATTTGTGTGACGGATCCTCATACAAAGCTATGACACAAAACTCCTTAAATTATCTAGCTATATTTAGAGTTTAAGTATCATGTAAGTAGCTAATAATACATATTTAGATAAATAATCACAAAGAATATATTGATATAGGCTGGTACGTCTCATAACAATTATCCATGAGAATTTTGAGGTAATATTTAAATTAAAAACTTATGAAATTAAATTTATAGCCACTTGAACTCTAATTTTGGCAAACTTATAGTCGATTTAATTAAATATCTCGATGAGATGAACCTATCATCACTACAAGTAATCTGATCCAATTCAATATGAGCTCAAATCAAGTACTTAAAATATAATTCAAAACTTTGAAAAACTAATTGAAGGTCCAATTGATTTTCAAATTTAGCATACTTATAGTCAATTTGAGTGGCTAGCTTGACGAGACAAATCCAACAAGCCCAAGATCATTAAGTTGCAACATTCTTAAAGAACTCAAATACTAGATAAATAATATATGATAAAAAGATCAATATGGATCATTCGATGGAGTATTTTATATTATGACCAAATTTAATAAAGTATCCCATCTAAAAAAAAACTATAAATATGGTATCATTTTCTACTTGAAAGAAGGGTTGAAAGCTTAGTGAATTTTCAAGCGATCACCACCGACGATTATTATCAGCAGTCACTGCAGCCATCACCTGGCTTTTATCATTCAATCATTATTGCTTGACCACTAACATCCAAATTAGCTATTGAATTTCAACTATACATATGTAGACACGCCCGTTGCTAAAACGAGAATTAGACAGTTTTTCTCAATTGTACGACCATGTATTCTTCAATTGTGGAGAAGAGCAAATTCTTATATATACAATATCACAATTATATAATGGAATGTTGTAACATGATCTTATTATTACATTTTTCACATAAAAAATTTTGGTATGATCTCTTACAAACTTTATATGTGTATAATGAATCTTTGAATAAAATTTAAATATTAAACACTAAATCATCATAATTTTTATACCACATAAATAATATCCTTATCATAACATTAAATTAGAAATTTTGAACTTAATATATATATATTTTATATCATAGGAAAATTATATATAAAAAAAGGATAAGTTTATGTTGGGGTTAGATACATAAATTTTATATTTCATTTGAAACCAATTGTCTCTCATCTCAAAATATGACATTTGTGACTCTTCAAAATACCACACATGTAATAATGATATTTATGACTATTTTGGTCACTGAATACCGAGAAGATAAATTGAAAATTACATGAAGAAATTCTAAAATATAATAAATTTGGTTAGATAGAGTGTGATTGTGTAAAACTGGAAAAATTATTAGGTGCGGAGTGTGCACCGTTCGCACAAGCACTGAGTACCTAGCGGTACCCAGTGCCGGTACCTAGCTGGGTATAGTGCTTGTGCGGACGATTCTCTCCGTCCGCACTCCACAACTAATAATCTCTCGTAAAACTGAGAGGTTTATAGATTTTTCTTGTGTTGCAGACTCCTTATGAAAGAAGTCATGATTGTTATTTCTTATGAGATATATGAAATCAATTTAACTTTAAAAAAAAAAAAAAACATATTACTTAGACTTCATTTTATTGCTTTATTTTTAAGATCAAAATTATAATTTTCATTTGGTCACTTCTTGTTTGGTACTTTCAAAAAAATATATATATTAGGAAACTACTTTCTACAGCAACTTTTAAAAAATTACTTTCTATGCAACAACTTTATAACCATTTTTATAAAATGCTATAACCGTCCCAAACAGGTGCTAAATTTGAAGTCACTTTTTAAATTCCCAAATTAACTGTCTAATGTAATAAATTTCATGTTCTATAAATATAAAATATAGAATTTGATACGACGAATAAATTTTTCCTTAACAAAAATTTAAAAGGAATCACATAACTTCAGACATATCATACATAGAAGCAATTTAGTATTTATATCATCAAATTTATTATTGAGCTCTTGAAGTTACAAATCTATTCTAAACAAAATAACTAAACTTGATAATAATAGAAATAAGTTATTCTTAGGGCGCCATTCTCGCCGACCTCCCTCTCATGACAAATATCTCACACATATCAACTCCTTGTCTATCTACCCACAGAAGCTCATGAAATTCGCACAACTATTTTGATATGAATATAATAATAATAATAACAATAATAATAATAATAATAATAATAATAATAATAATAAAAGCTATTCAAAATTGAAATAACAAGAGTTAGATTACCTTCCCTAAATTTCCTTTCTCTAATATAATGTGAAAATCAACGATTAAATAAATAAATAAATAAGATCATAGATTCTAGCAAGCAAGCCATTGATATAATTTATAATAAATCCTTAGCTTCTTGTCAACTCCCTATTTGTCTCATCTCATATAGTCAATTGAAACCAGGCAACTACACTATTAAAAAAAATATTACACCATAATAGGTATTATCTTATATGAGAATCTTTCACAGATTTATTGTTGTTTAATTTAAGCTTTGATTGAAGTGTAAGCTGGCCTAAGCTTATTAAAATCTTCTAAATAAATTTCATTCATTAAATTCCTACATAATTTCTTTTCAATTGCTGGCTTTCATGCCAAATCATTTGGGTTTGGGCACTAAAATAAAGAAATAAAAAATCATCATAACAATAACATAAAGAATTCTGATCAGCCTCACACTCATGCTCCCCTTCGCTGACCTGGAATTATTTAACCACATATAATAAGCTTAAAAAGCCCAACAGGTCACCAAAACATATAACTGAATTCAAAGCACGACAAATGAGCAATATCCGTGTCAACAGTCAAATCATAACAGTTGCATCCATATGATCATTGAATAAATGCAAAAATAATACAACCCATTAGCAGTAGTAGTATAATCTGTAAATAATATAAAAGCCCATAAAGTAGTAAATTAGTATGAGTGTTAGATCTCTTTTTTGCATCCATATGATCATTGAATAAATGCAAAAATAATACAACCCACTAGCAATTGTAGTATAATCTGTAAACAATATAAAAGCCCATAAAGTAGTAAATCAGTATGAGTGTTAGATCTTTTTTTTTTTATTAAAAGATGAAAATACACCATAAGACCATAAAAAAGCAACATATAGAGGATTACAATCAAAGAAAAATAAAAATCAACATGCCAACAGTAAACTGATCAAAAGAGTAATCAACCCAAAACTAAAGGGCTCAGACCGACACGTAGTTGCCAAAGGGAAAAAGCCACCAAGGTTGCCAACCAAACCCTGGCCATCCGAGGTGCGTGCAAGAAAATAGCTTCATCATAGTCCTGTTCTAATTCCCTCGCAGCAAAAACAACCAATGGCAAAGTAAACCAAACCACCACAACCACAAAATTTCCAAAAAAGAAATTCATTTCTTTTTGGATTTTCATTTTCTATGCTTAACACTATTTTTGAACAAGTCAACATCCGTAACTTGAAGAAGACTTAAATCAAAGTTGTCTCAAGCATCCAAATCACTCTCAATAATTTCCTCCCCTCCTGCAGAAGACTTGTTATCATATAACCAATCATATTGCCTCACAACATTATCCCTAGCAAGATGAGCTAACATATCATCATATAAGATTAATGCAATAATTATTAGCATTCATGGATAGATGGACAAGAACATCAGGAGCATTAGTTCCACCCTCAAAGACACCACAAACCGCCATTTTACCATCAACATTAGAGATCGGAGTACCAATAGAATAAGCCACAATAGCACTAATAGGAGCTGCCGGGGAGTCGATGGGGCAAGGAAAATTGGTCACCAAAGTATCACCTGTACCAACCAAACCAGAGACAATCACTCAAGGACTCATCACAACACCAGTAATAGGATTAGAAATTAAGCAATCGCCATCAACACAGTCAACTTCAACACCATTACAAGCAGAGGAAGGGAAGTAAGAGAAGCATCCACATCACCCTCATGGATGTCATAATGATTCATAAGAGGCAATTCAACAACTGACAGACCAGCCACATCAGAGACAGGATGGATAGAAATAATATTATCCATAATAGGAAGAACCCCACAACCCAATTGAAGGCCATTCTCCTCATTAATCCCTAAAACATGTTTAGGAAGACTAAATTTAAAAGGAGCAGCACCAGGGTCATTATAAAAAAGAGGGTGAAAAGACTCATTTGAATGCCCAAGCGTTTATATTTGGCACAGAAAGGAGAAAAATCCTCCATAACAACTTGTTGAAAGTACCCTAATTTCATAGGACCAAGCCATAGTTTATACATGTATTTATGGGTAACATCGATCTCCACTAGAACCTGGGCCACAGATGGGCGAGAGCCTTGTGGGTCTCCGAAAGGATTCCGCTCGTGTGGTTCGAATGCAAAGAGTACCATCACACTATCCCGTAGGACAAAGTGGTCGTAGACCTTTACAATCGACACAAGCAGGCCGATGGAAGAGCAGATGGAGTTATAGATATGATTAGCCATGGAGGATAGCGGCTTTCACCTACCAACCTCGATGGATAATAATATCTATAACCCAAAAGTTCACGAGATTTCCCCTATTCGATACATCAGC
>NW_021319455.1:1486568-1530263 GCF_001605985.2 Dendrobium catenatum
CTATTCAATATGATATGAGTAGGAGAGAAGGTGTTTAAATGCCATTTTACTGTTCTCACGATCCAAACAAAGCACTTGATGCAGACCCGACTCGACTACGCAAACTATTCCTTACTAAACTCAAAGCAACAAAGGAAACTCAAGTTCCCAAAACTAGAACTAAAACATCTCTTTCTATCTATCACATTCTTCCAACCTTACATTTTAGAAGCAAACATTAATAAAGGAGAGACAAGTTACATAAGAAAGATCATTTGTTTCGAAAAAGACAGCAAAGAGAACTTTTCAACACGAATCCACTTCACAAAAATTATAAATCTCAAAGTAACTTATAAAAAAAAAAAAAAAAAACTTATGAATGAAGGATTACATAAAACCCCACAAAGCGACACATAAAACTCTATGTAATCAATCTACCCAAAACTCTTTCGACGCAAAAATAAGACAAATCAAGTGCTTTTCTTTTCATTTAGAGTGGGGTTAACTCATTAAAACTTTCCAACCCATTACGTTCTACCAAAATCTCGTAAGAAAGCACTTTATACAACATATAAAAGGAATGATGTAACTTTCTTTTCTAACTATCATATAAAACAACTCAAAAGGTCTTTTGAAATGAAACCAGCCACAAATTTTCTTAAAGCTTAAGGAAAATTACATAACAAAAGGGCACGCAACATTGTAGTTGAAATATAAAATAGATGAAGTCATTTATATGATTGTTAACTCATTCCTCGAGTGGTGTTACGCATGCCTCTAAGTAATTCTCATAAAACAATGGTATGATGTTAACAGATAACCTTCAACATAAACAATTTCTCCCACAAATTCGAAATACTCAAATAGCTGAAGAAATGTCCACAAAAAAAAAGCTTTCTGAAGTTATAAAAGTAATAGAAAGAGGAAAATAATAATAATAATAATAATAACAATAATAACAATAATAAAGAAAGGGGTAACGAGGGGAAGAAATCTGTGCATTTTTTACTTTAAAATACCTTTCCAATAATCATTCCGAACAAACCCACTTTCCAACTCATCTCATTCCTCCAAAATTAACAAGAAGCACTTCAAGCAACTATTCTTTTTCATTCATGCTGAGATAAAATTTAGAGCATTATTCTTCTTTCCAACACCAACACATAATATAAGGCAATCCAAAGTCATTACCTCTAAGATCCATGATCATCATATAATAGAAGAAATAAAGAAAAGGATGCTCTTGAAAGAAACTATATCAACCTCTCCATTCTCCATGCAGCCATCAAAATGAAATCTTATGTATTTGAGAAAAGATGCCCCATTTTTCACTTCAACCTACAAACTCATCTAATAGAAATTTGAAACTTCACAGCTCACCAAAGAGATAACAACCGTAAAGGGGAGACTCAATGCCAATTTAATCTCTTGTAAAGGAATCAAGAGGCCTTCAACACAAAATATAACTTCTCCATAATCAAAACATGCCTCGTTTCGAGCAAGGTATACATATAATATTTCATCATAAGACTGTGGAATAAGTGAAATCTCCTAACAATTTCTCAAAACCCCAATGCACTAAATTCATACTCATCTCTGTATGAAGCATAAGGCAATAAGAACCACCAACGCAATATTTACCATAATAATGTCACCATTCAAATACATATAAATTAACTTTCCAACAACTCTACATGATGGAGATATCCATCCATTTTTTTTTTTCACTGTGTTTAGGAGCATAGTATTGAAGAAAGATAACTTTAGAGATGCAAATTCCCCATCAACCCATAAACTCATGGTGCCACTTTAGGCACTAAGCCTTACAACCCATCACATGCACTAAGCAAACTATAGCAGAATTATTATTGAGATCTAGACATAGGGCTCTTACAATTACCTTATCGAAATATCAACAATCAATTTATCATCACACAGTACGATTCTTTCCAATAGGTCTCAAAGAGGCACATCCATGAAATCTCACAGCAGAACAAAAACACTACAAAGCTCCACACATCTCAAATAGTTACAAAAAGTGTACTTGAAATCCGAACATCAAAATGCTTTTTATAGCTAAACATGCTTCCAACGATAGCATTTTTTTTATACAAAACCCAATCAAGTAGAGAAGAAAATGTAGAGGTATTTCATCATTCACAAGCTTTTATAGCTAAACATGCTTCCAACGATATAGCACATGACTATTTTTTTAACGAGCTTCCAAATTCCACATTATAAGACATTGCAAGTTTAAAATAAAGCTCTAACCTAGACTTACAAACATGCTCTTGCGCCAAAACATAGAGTATTGCGAATAATCTTTCTTTGGAAAGAAATATATGGCTCAAACTACTAAGCTTCTTTATGAAGTAAGATATTCATCAATTATTTGCAAGGTAATAAGGTAGATAGGCTTAGAACATATATTCTTTATCCAATCGGAGCTTCCACATTCACAAGAGAAATACATAGATAAGACGAAGCATAAATGTACCAACAGTCTCTTAGTGAGCAATACTACAAATATCTCATGTGCAGTGTTTGCAAAATCACACAAAACAAATCAATAGGGAAATCTGATTTGCACTCCTACTAGATTGAAATCTAGACAAATCTGCTGCTTGGAGGAGATCGATCGGCCAAGACAAGGGAGGCGACGGGATTCTCGGGTTCGGTCCAGGTGTGCGAAGCCGAGAGAGGGTCGACCTATCTCCGTCTCTTGGCGCCGACTCGAGACAGAGAAATCAGAAGGGGAAGAGAAGGAGAAATCGAAAGGTAGGGAGCGGGAGATGGCTCGTCGGGTTTGGTCCTGGAGACCAAACGGGTTTCAGAGGAGGGGGGTCGGAGGAGCTGGGCGAGATCGGGGATCTCCCGGTCTGGACTTCTTTCGAACGAGAGTGAGAAAGAGAGAGAGCCGGGGTCGGTCAGGGCTCGGGCTCCTCCTTGCTTCTTGGCGTGGGTTTCCCTTGCTTCGGACGGAAGGAACGGAGAGGGAGAGGGATCGGGCTGTGCTAAAAATCGAGAGAGAGAGAGAGGGAGAAGGAGAAAAATTGATAGCGGCCGCTCGTGAGATGGAGGCTTTGGCCTTAGTTAGGGCATCAGAGGGAGAGCGGGGAGATACAAGCCGTCGGATCAATTTCTCGATATGATATCAAATTCCCCATCATGTAGAAAGTAAATTGACTTCTTAATAAAAATTAAGTGAAATCCACGAGGTTAAAATTAGACCCAAGCCGAACCCAATCTAACATGATTTGGGTCGATTCGGGTTTGACTCGACTCGACCCGAATCAACAAAACCAAACCCAAATTAATGTTGATTCGAATTAAATCGAGCTCGACGAAACCCGATCACCTCAATCAAATGCGCTCGAGGGCAAATTAAGCCAAAAACGAGGTCAACAAGCCTAAGGCATTCACATTATCCACTTTCAGTGGTCTACCAAACAGAAGCACCAAGCCATGAAGAATATAAGGGGAGAAGAAATGAGGTCGCAAGTTAGGAAAGGAAATCTAGATCGGGACAATGGGAGATTCGGCACCAATATCATCTGATGTAGACCATTTGATCAGTTTCATGAAGCAATTATACACCAGATAAGATCTATGGAAAAAAATCCTACTAGTCAGTTCCATGAGATTGATCCAATAAAGTAACCGAGAAATCACCATTTGACTTAAGATTTAAGAAAAATTTCCTAATCGAAGTGAGACTAGGACGACGAAAAGGGAAAAACCAACTAAAGAAAACTTAAAAGGTTCGGCTATTGCAAAAAATTTCTCCTATGAACCCAACAAAGCAGGAAAACCACGAAATGATGTATGTTTGAGGTTAGGAAATCTACCAAAAGAAGAAGACCCAGATAAAGCTTCCAAGAACGAACAAGACTTAGCCGACCCAGCCAAAAAAATGGGATCAACATGTCGATTGAAATACATAAAAACAGAGAAGATACAACAAAGTAAAAAAAAGAGGAAAAGCAAGAGAAGAAAACTCCCCTTGGCACAGGCGATCGATGGAGGAAGCAGCTGCAAGCGCATGGAAGACGTCACGAGGTGGCTAGGGCGATGCCCTAGCACGTCTCAGAGAAATCGGGAGGAAAAAGCGGAATGTTGACTTTAGTTAGAGTAGAACCATCATCATTAAAATGTGGTAATTTAGGGATTTACTTTATTATTATTTATATGTCATCAAAAATTGATTTGATGAGACATGAATCTCAATGCATATTTATATTGAGAAATTTTGGAATTAAATTAAGGGTGACCCAAACTTCGATTTCAACAAATCTATATTAAAATTGAATGTCTTGCTAGATAAAAAATTGACGCGAAAAGTGATTTGATATGATTCCAACACCAAAATCAAGCATTTAAAGCACAACTAAAAACTTTGTGACCCCATTTTGAGAACCAATGCAATCTAAATCTCATATACTTATAATCATATTGAGTGTCTTAACAAAACAAATCAAATGAGCCTAAAATAGTCTAATTTTAACATTATTAAGCCACTTAAATGTTGAAGGAACAATATATGATTGAGGGATTCAACCATTCAATAGAGTGTTCCATATTTTGACTATATTTTTTAGGTGTGACACTTGATGGAGACTGTGGAGCAAACTTTTGAATGATGTAAAAATTTTGTGTTACATCAACCTAAATAATACCTAAGTTTTCTTTGATATGTAAATAATAAAATCCTGCTTAATATACATAAGTATATGTTCCGAATATAGTAATAAAATGATAGAGTTGAGTGTCAAATTAATGAGGAAGTGTCATGCTTACTTACAAAAAATATTAGTATTTACTCTAATTGCAAGAATTATCGTATTGAGATAAAAATTATGTTTTTGGAGTTTTTATCTATGAATAAAATAGTAGAATAGTTGATATAATATTTAATAAAAATATTTTGGATTGATGAATACAAATTATATTTATATTTTTTCTAATTAGACTCTTCATGATAATGTGATTCATAACATATGCATCTTTGTCAAGCTTGTGTGAGTGAAAATGATATCTGCTGACCTCCTACAGTTATAATATACTTAAAAACCTAGAATATTTAGCATCCTATATCAAAGAGCATGTTAACATTCTATTTCAATATTCATCCATCGAGAGACACTATATTTTAACTACACGTATGACCACTATGTGCATTAAATAAAGAACATGATAATACTGAAAACATTATTATATATTTAAAGAATAAGAGTCTTCATTAGTGCTTAACATGCTCTTTGAATCATCAATTCAAAATAACAGATTTAGCAAGACATAATATAAATGACAAACACACTTTTTTTATTAAATTCATAAAAGAATAAAAATACAAGAGAGTGATATCACCATGAAGGATTAATGCATCTCCTCTATACTTCTTTTTCTTCTTTTACTTACATAGTTGATTCAACAAATACAGGCTAAACACTTCAATGAATTATATATTGTACTTTTCTAGACTCCCTAAGATTTTATTCTAAGAGGGAACTAGAGAACTAAACTGAAAAAGTGCTAAAATTTACACTAGTGACTGAACTCATCTATAACACCCTTAAAATAAACAAGCACCTCAAAGCTGAATTTTTTTCTCCATCGTGATGCTTGATGACATGGAACAGTTGCATAGTGAATAGTTTTGACCTTAATTTCAGTATAATGAGCCTTGGAAATTACAACTGCAATGCCGCACTGCTATTGACATTCAAGTGTTGCGGCCCCCAATTGGAAAAATTGGTGCTAATGCGCGAGAAATTGTGGCTCCACGACACTTAGATTCTTGAGAATTTGGCATTATTAAGTTGACTTTCTAACGCAGCGACGCTGGCAACACTATGACGCTAGATTTTTTGCCAACGCAACTCTCAAAAATAGACAATATGATGCACCCATGTCCAAATTGTAGTGCCTTGGCGGTGTTGAAGGTGGGGCTTTGATGGTGTTTCTTTCTATTTCGCAGCGCTAGGAGCTCCTTAGTATTTTTTATTATTTTTGAGTTTTCTCTATACAAAATCGACTAAAATAACATATTTTTATTGAAAATAAAGTATGTTAAATAGTACATAATTTTACGTTTCAATACTTTAAATATAATAAAATCATATCAAATTATTTAGAATGATCAAATTTATAACATATTCAAACTTGCATGATGGAATCATATGAAATCAGGAGAGAATATATTTTTGGCAATTTTAAGATAAATAAAATTTGTAAATATCAAAATCATTGAAAGTATATGTTAGAGAGAATATATAGGTGAAAATATGTAATATGAATGCTTGACAAATATGATCCAAAGATCTTTCTCTATCCTATCTCTTCTTCCCCTCTTTAATTTTTTTCTTAGCCAAGCAATCAAGTGAGGGAGTTGCTGGGGTGAGGCAGAAATATAATATAACCCAACCACATGTATTTTGAAACATGATAAGAGGACAACATGTGATCAAAAGGAGTAAATCCTAAGGCCGATGACGAGCAGAAGTAACATATGCAAGGTGACCTTTCATCAACACAGCGGTGCAACATACAAGCAGATGAATCGATCTACAAAATGCAAAACAAGATAGTGTATGTGACCAATGCCGAAAAAGAGGTCAACATTGTACTTTGACAACCATTGCCCTATTAAGTGCAATCCTTCAATTGCCATTGCTCGTCTACAATCTCATCCCAACCGCCTAACTATAGTTCTCTAATCATCATCACCCAATTACAATCGTCTGACTATTATTACTCGAATATAGTATCCCTACCAACATTGTCACCAGGGGTGGAGCTATAAATTTTTTCTTGTGGGGGCATAAATTATTTAAGTAAAATATTTTAGTTCGATAAGTTGAATGAAAAATTTTAAGATGGAAGTGGTAAACAGTATAATAAATGAAATGAGAGAACAATAAGACTATTATAACAAAAGATAATCAAAACACCAACAATCAAAGATTAATTAAAAGTCCTAACAAGATAATCTTGTAAGTAAAAATATAATATATACAATTAGTAAGGCAATCGATGAAAAAGACAACAAAAAATCTCCTATTGAATCATTAAAAAAATTATTCTCAACATTGTTCATCAAAATATGATAAAAGTTCATCGTACAAAATAATAGCTACTGCAATGCCAAACAACAACCTTGTTTTTGAAACATCACAAACGCCAAAATTTTCTACAAACCTAGAAGCCAAAGATTGTGATGTTTTGGACTTTGAGAAGGTCTATTCAACTATGAGGATTAAAATTGGCCACATAATGATGATATTTACAAATTAAACAGAATAGTATGACATAAGTTATTATGAAAATAATTAATTGAATAGTCTAAGACATGCTACATTACTGGGAAAACCATAATAGGAAAGCTGTTATATTTCCCTTTTGTTTATTCACTAGCTTGCTTCTTATAGAACTTTTTGTTTAACTAGCAAACAAAAACTAGTAGAATAAAAGTACAAGCGTCTAAATGAGCAAATTCTAAAAACAAAGAATTTCTGGACTAAAAATCCAACCATCGTTTTCAATATAAGAACTTCTGGACTAAAAATGAAAGCTACTGGAGATTACTGCTGAATGCTTGTTCCCAACTGATCTCTAGAAATCCTCTATCTCATTTTTGTTTGATTCTCAAAAAGTTAAAAGGGGAACTTAAGCATCAACTTTGGGCTAATTCCAATTCTCTTTCTGTGGAGTTGGAAAATTTATACAGTCAACAAGAATTCTTACTTGATACCTTGCACCAGCATCCTTTGCGTCTTGACTTGTTGGATAACCTTAAGAAGGTTAATCTTAGCATTGCTGATACTTCTGCCTCTCTTGTTAGCTGGGTGATTCAAAGAGCAAAGGTTAAATGGCTTCAACATGGTGAAGAGGATTTGAATTTCTTATATGGCAAGATTAGATGTAGACAGGGGAAGTCTAAATCCTTAACTAATCTTTTCTCTTGCAATCCTACTCTTTCTAGAGATGATGTTATTAATTATATTGTGCAGTACTTTCAAACTCTTTCTAATCCTTCTCCTATTGCCCCGGGGAAGTATGTTCTGCCTGTAGGTGATTCTCTCTCTGACAACCTTGCAAATTTGCTTATTTCTCCTTTTCTGGAGGGGGAAATCAAAACAGCTGTGATGAAAGGTTCTTCTAAATTAGCATCAGGTCCTGATGGCTTTAACTATCATTTCTACAAAACAGGTTGGCACATTATTGGTCCCCTTTTATGTAAAGAGATCAATGCTTTCTTTTCTAAAGGGTATCTTCCTAGTGGTATTAAAGCCACTGCTCTCGTCATTATTCCTAAATCTAGCAATGCCACCACTATCTCTGATTATAGTCCTATCTCCCTTTGTAATACTCTTTATAAAATTATTGCTAAAGTGATAGCTGCTAGACTTAAACCTTTGATGCCTATCATTGTCAAAGATACTCAAGCAGGTTTTGTGAAGTCTAGAATTTCTACTGACAGTATTTTACTTGCTAAGGAGATTCTCTCTTTGGTTTCCAAGAAAGGTGCCCACAATATCTTCTGTGCCAAAATTGATATCAAAAAAGCCTTTGATTCTGTCTCCAGAGAATTCTTGCTTGCTAGATTGCACCATAAAGGCTTTCCTAATGAATTTATCAACCGGATTAAAGCTTGTATCTCTAATATTAACTTCTCTGTAGTTATTGATGGTGCTTTAGAAGGCTATTTTACCTCCTCCGCGGGTCTTAGGCAGGGGTGTTCTTTGAGCCCTTATCTTTTCTGTATTGTTATGGATGCCCTCTCTAATTTGCTGGAGGAAAGAGGATTTAAAGGTTTCAAAGCTGAGAATTTTCATCTTTCTCACCTTTTGTATGCGGATGATGTCCTTATTTTTGGAGAAGCAACTGTGGCTAACTGTACTCTACTTTCCAATATTCTCAGTGAGTTTGGTGATGCCTCTGGTCTCAAGGTTAATCATGAAAAATGTTCTGTGATGTTTACTAAGAAGCAGAAAAACCTGGACTTGCTTTGTCAAGCTTTATCCATACATCACATTACCTCCAAAATTTCCTACCTGGGTATTCCGATTGCCTTCTACAATTTGAAAGTTGTTGATTTTTTGCCTTTAATGGATAGTTTACATAAGAAATTCAATGGTTGGAAGGCTAACCTTCTCTCTCTTACGGGCAGATTGCAATATCTTAAATTCACTATCCAAAACACTATTGCATACTGGATTAGAGGTTCTATTTTACCTAAATCTTTTTTTAAGTTTTTTAAAAAAACTTGCTCTAGATTCCTGTTTTTTGGAGATATAGGCTGCTCAAATAAGCTTCATATGGTTTCTTGGGACAATGTATGCAAGCCTAAATCTAAGGGTGGGCTCGGTCTCCCATCTTTAAATGCTATCCAGTTTGCTTTTAACTGCACTATTATTTTCAGGATGTACAACAGTTCTTCTTTGCTAGCTTCTTGGTTTAGCTCTAGATACTTATCCCCTTGGAAACCCCCACCTCCTTTAGCTAGCAAATTCTGGGTCAGTATTTGTAATACTGCCTTGTTGGTTAAACATAACTGCAGCTTTAATGTCTCTTCTTCGGCCCCAATTGCCTTGCATTGGGATCCCTGGTGTGATAAGCATTCTCTGTTTGAGTTATTTGGCAGAGAAGTCATGGACTGGATGCCTGATCATTTGTTAAAGAATTAACTGGGTGCTGGGGGCTGGAATTTTCCTGTTGGTTTGCCTTATATTATTAGGAACACTTTATCTAAAGTTCCTATTGCTACTGAACCTATTACCTGTATCATCTGGAAGGATAAATCCAAGGTTAAATTTAAGGATTTTATGGAGGAATTTTACATTGGCTCACAGGACAGCCCTTGGGAAAATCTTGTTTGGCATAAAAATTACAGTCTTAAGCATTCTGTTTATGTTTGGCTTGCTCTGGTGGGTGGTTTAAAAACTCATGATGCTTTAAGACTTCGTAATATCGTTGTCCCTGAGCTATGTTCTCTGTGTAATAATCACCCTGAATCTGTCAACCACCTTTTTTTCGAGTGTGATTATTCTTTTTCTGTGCTTGAAGCCCTCATTCCTGCTTCTTCTGGGTTTCTGTTTAGACCCACTGTCCTCCAGTTTTTACAATGGCTTGATTCGGAATACTTGGGTACTTCTCTGTACAAGAACTGCTTTAAATTGGTGGTCTGCTGCACTCTTTATTATGTTTGGCGTGAACGTAATAGCAGGAGATTTGGGAATGATTTTCATAGTATTAATACCCTTATTGCTTCTATTAAAAGGGTTATTAATATAAAACTGGGGAAGTGGAAAAATAGAGACTTGCTTTTGGGGCATATCTGAATCTGTCTCTATCACACTGGCTATGCTTATTTTCTGGATCTGGTTGTTTTAAGCTGTTCTCTGGAGTTGTGCTGGCTTACTAGCGGGTTTTTTATGTAGCTAGGATGCTGTTGATGTCCCTCGTTAATTTCTGAGTCATTCCCTTTGGATGGCCATTTGGCAACCAAGGGAATGCTGCTATCTCTACTGCTCCTCGTAGCTGTTCTCTGGATCCTGCTGGGGCCTGATCTTCTTGACTTTTTGTTTCCTCTCGTTGTTGCTCTCTATGCTGAAACTCAATTTTGTTTTACCACTTCTAGTACAGTTTTTATTTGTTGTATTTTGGGTGGTATAGTTGGGGTTTCATTCTTTTTTACCAACATAAGTTTTTGTTGATGCTTATGTTCGGTTTTGTCTTTACTTGTATGTTTTTACTTGTAATTTCTTCTTTGCTTTTTAATAGAAGGGCTTAGGCCCAAAATTTCCCAAAAAAAAAAACAAAAAATTCAAATAAATAAATAAATAAAGGGTTTTGAAGAAAACGGGAAGTGGGCTATTAATAGTGCCGCCGCATTAGTCTTTTATAGGGGTGTCAATTTTTGACACGACCCGAAATTCGATTCGAAAAAATTCGGGTTTGGGTTAACCCATTTGTGAAACACGGGTCGGGTCCGAGTTTGGATTTCCGACCCGTTTAAAAAATGTGTCGGGTTTGGGTTGACCTGAAACCCGCTGGTCAACCTGAATTGACCCGTTTATATTTTGTAAACACAAATTTACAATTCCTGCTTGACTTTCCCGCGTCAGTTTTTCCTGCGACTGTCGCGTCTGTCGATTGCTGTCAAACCATCACATATGTCATTCTGTCCATCGTGGTCAAACCATCGCCTCAGCTCGAGAGTCGAGACACTCGACAGTCGCTGAGTCACGTCTGTCACATCGCTAGTACAGGGCTCCGGGCCAATCGCGTTTGCGCCTCCGCTAGTCCGCGGCGTCCGTGCGACTCCGCCAGACGCCATCGCTGCATCACATTCGTTCGCGCAACTCTAGACTCCACCACTCGCTTCGTCCGTTTCTAACGCGACCTTCGTGGCCTGCAGGCAGCAGGTGGACATCGCGTCGTCGACTCTACTCCCGCCGTGCCGGCGGTGCCGCCTAACACGTCGTCGCTCATTTTTTAATTAAACAGTCTGCAGGTTGGGTTGGGTCAACCCTTGCGGATCGGGTTTAGGTTTAATTTTTTGATCCGTTTATTTAAACGGGTTTCGGGTTGACCCGTTTACTCCCTGGTCAAGTCAGATTTGACCCGAACCCGACTCGTCGACCCAAATTGACACCCTAGTCTTTTTCCACTGTCTTCTATCCACACAAAACTGGATTAATTATAGAAAAAAACGAAAAAAGGAAGAACATACCAACGCGGACAAAGAAGAAGATGAAATGGAGAAAAAGCTTACCTGCTCACGATTGGACATGAAGACGAAGGAGCACGCCGGAGAGGAAGACCACTCGGAGAAGATGAGGCGGGGGGATGGTGCAATTCCTCCATTCATTTCGGCAAATAAGGGTTGGATTTACTGATTGCCAAGATTTAGCGGGAGTGAAAAGCATAGAGGCGGGATTTCTATTTGGGAAGAAAAAAAAATAGTATGATTTAATCTATAATTAATGTCTCATAAATAAATATACTTAATTAGATATTAAAAATAATTTCAGTGGGGGCTCGTGCCCCCAGGGCCAACATGCTGCATCCGCCTCTGATTGTCACTAGTGCTTGTCACCAACAACTCTAATTTTCACTATCAATTTCAAGATCTACATTGAACTTCTTGATCTCTGATTTCCTCTCCTCAAAGATGAATGACTAAATATGCTACAAAAGTCCTTTTAAAGACAACTCCATTGCCTCTAGGCTGTCTCAACTTTCACCATGCACAAATCTTTTCTATACAATTCATGTATACCTTCCCTAATTATTGAAAAAAAGGTCATTTATAGCCAACAAAATACATTTGTAGAATCATTTCAACAAACTCAAGTTCCATGATTTTTGCCTTTTTTTTGTTTTTCACATTAAAACTCTAGCATTTCTTACACTATCTTTTATTTTATGGAGAAATTTTTAAAATAAAAACGGGTTAAAAGTATTTTACTTAAACAAGAAAATGGAAAAAAAAAAAAAACTAATGCCAGTCATTTGCTCTGGTAACAACTAACTCTAACCAAGTTAGTCGGGTTCAAGTCAAAATTGAATTAGGCATGCAGGAGCTTTTTTTAATTTCTTTATAGATAATTTTATTAAATTAAAATTAAGTTATGAATAATTGAATTATAGTAACTTAAGTCATAATTTATTCGGGATCTAACTTAAGTAAACAATTAGATTTAAATTAATTTAGTAATAATCATATTTGTTAGATTAAATGTCCAGTTTCCTACCATAGATGCCTTAGAAGTATTATGCTGGTAAATCTTCATACATATATAACCTTTTCTAGTCATTTGTTGCCTTTGTTTACCATAGATGACTTAGAAGTATTATGCTGGTAAATCTTCATACATATATAACCTTTTCTAGTCATTTGTTGCCTTTGTTTACCATAGATGACTTAGAAGTATTATGCTGGTAAATCTTCATACATATATAACCTTTTCTAGTCATTTGTTCCCTTTGTTCACAACAACCAGCCTTGTAGAGTTGAAATTGCATCATCATCGGTCTTATGCCATTTATAGCTATTTGAAATTAATGGATTCTTATTCTTTATTTGATCCTATTGAGTATCCCTTGAGATGTTAAACCCATTTGATGAAAATATTTTTAAACTACTCCTTTTTTAATTAACTTCAGTTTAACCTCTTTTTATTTCTTTCACTCTAATTTTGTCAAGTTGTTTAATTAGTTTATTTTCTACCCTCTATTGTATGTGCCCAAATCACTCAAGTCTATTTTCATTATCTTATATTTTGGAATACATGCATATGCAACAAATCTTCTTATTGTTGGAATCCATGGATTAATTCCAAAGATGAAAATTAGGTTCTTGTCGATTCATGACAACCCACATATTCATGTCAAAGAAAGAAATGGGGATCCCATGGATTCATGCTAAGGAAATTCAGACCATGTTTTACAAATATATATATATATATATATATAATTTATTATGCTTTCGTTGGCCTCTCATATTGGAGAGATTATTACGTGCGGAGTCCGAACATATCCGGAAGCTAATTTGGACGTGCCACGTTACCCAATGCACTATGTATTGGATGATTTGGCGCATCCGGATGCGTCCGGATACCGCACGTAATAATTTTTCCTCATATTGAGAGCGATTTCTTAGAGTAAAATGAAATTTAGTTAGGTAGTTTTGACCTGCTGAAGGCTCCTACTTTCAAGGTTTGGCCAACCTCTTCTTTACATAATTCAAAGGAACGATTAAGCAAATAGTTAAATTAAGCTCTTTTGACTTCAATTTGTGGCTCTCCATCTTGCCTTCATTTATCTAATTGGGATAAATAAGAAAAATGAGTTTTTTGGGGATTACTTAGATCCTTGTCCTACACTTACATTGTTTTTATCTTAGGCTTGCAACACTTTGATTCATTTTTTTTAGCTTAGTTCATCAATTAATCAAGTTTAAATCCTTGAAAGAGCTTCCCATATCAACATGTAAATGTGTTGGGATGGCTTCAAGCACTTATTTGATCAAGCACAATTTATGACATACATCAAACATGAACTTTAACTACAAGAAAAAAATTGCTTTCGCAGCACTTTGAAGGGCTTTCCAGGTATTTTTAATAGCCACAAAAAACTTTGTAGGGTTCCAAAATTACTATAGAATTGTTGTAATTGGTATTCGGTGCAAGGAGTTTTCGCAACGATTTTGCAACCGACGGAAAAGGTCTGTAATGTAGCAGTTTTTACCTCCACTATTATTAGTAGTTAAAATTTTTGTTGTCTCCATAATAGTGGCGGTTAAAACTGTTGCTAATTTTTTAACATAGGTGAAAACAAATATAATGCCGAAATTCAAATTTTGTGAATATAAGAAGTAGCTGTATAATGTTTTTGAGAACACAACAATGTATATGAAAAGATTACAACTTTAACCTTATGTAATAAAAAGTAGTTGAATTCATAGTAATAATTAAAAGCATTCTTGATTTAGCACATTAAGACTTCGTTTGAGACGATTTTCTGACTGCTTTATAAAAGAAAATAATTAAAAAGCAGTAAAGAAGTTGTCCTAAATGAAACCTAAGTGTTATCAATACAAAACTCTAAAAAGCAAATGCTTACTACACAGCTACAATATCAAATTCCACATTTTGAATGTTCAGAACCTTCAGCTACTAGGGCTCTAGAAAACAAAGCTCCAATACCTTTTTATAAGGTCTATGCAAATTAATAAATAAATTACAAAATTATTACTTCTTTCCTCCTCATATCAACTCTATCAAAGACAAATGCATAACAACAAGCACTATCTATTATCTTCATTGTAGCTACAAGAGATTGATTTTCTGCTTAGCATTTCAACCAAACTTTTTATAACCTCTCTAGCCAAAAACTTTTGACTGCTTTTTCTTTTATTGATATCTAATTTTTATTAAAAAAATTGCATCCCTTTTTTGACTTCTTTGATTGTCCATGAAATGCCATTTGAATTAATGATTATAAAAGCCCTTTATCCATTAGTTTCCTAGCACATAAAATATGATTAGTTTAATTAGCAAATATTTTATGATTAGTTTAATTTTATATTGGTAGATTCAATCCATCCATCCACAATTAATGGAATAAAAAACAATTTAATATAACTCAATCAAAATAAATTCAAGAAGAAGGAAAAAAAATTCAATATATGTTTGATGGTTATCCTTATAAGAGTGGAGAATGGAAACCATCAAAGTAGGTATCAAGCTTGGTGGGAATGGCAGGGGTTAGCTTTGTTGGAGATGGCAAGTGTTAGTTTTGATTGAGATAAAGAGCATTGATGTTGGTGTTGGCCTTATATGCAATGATAGGAACTAAGGTTATGGATAATTGTTACCATTGTGGTTGTTAATGATGGCGGAAGTCAAATATGAGATGATAGTCGATGGCAAACATAAACCTTATTTACTTACAATAACATGCATTATGATTGTTGATAATGTCAGGTGTCTACTTCAATGATTATGGTTATTGTCAGTATTGATATTGATGTTGAGCATCAATCCCATTGGTGATGTTAGGTGTTGGGGTTCTTCCTGATGATATATATGTGTACAAACTTACCATTGTTGTTGGACATTAAGGCTATTGAAAGCGATTAGCATTAGTATTGATAGTTGGCATCTACATAGGTGTTGATGACTTGCACAAGCTATTTAATGGTGGAGAGAATCAAGATTATTGATGATGATATGCATTCTCTATGTTAGAAATAAAGAGCATTAATTTTGGCATCAATAATGGGTGATGATTTTGTTGGTGATGATAGGGATCATTATTTTTTATGAATGTAGGAACCTTGGTGGTGACGGTGAGCTTTAACATTAATGATGTTGACAACATACAACAACCTTATTAGCAATTGTGTTCATTAATATTTGTGTCAATGAGAAGTGTTCTTCTTATTAGCAATGGCAAGCATTATGTGCTGGTAGGAAAATCTCTAATATTCTTTCATCTAGAATTCGTATTAGATTTCCTTTAGGTATTTCTAAATATGTAGAAGCATGGCCTAATTATTTAATTCTAGAGGGGGCACTATGTTCATTTTGTATATATAATATATATTTTTTAGACATTATAGTGTCATGTTGATATCCAAGTTGAGAAATCTTAAACTTGTTAGATTCAACTTATGGATATACTTTCTTTGACTTTAAACATGTAATATTCAAATAATATTTGGTCCTTTAAATGGTCTCATGAAGTTCTTAACTATGCATCTAAGAGTTTAATTATGGTCCAATTGAAGTTATATTATGATGTATTTTATAATTGGTGGGTTGTTTCATCAAGATGCTCATTTGGACTATAAATTTGCTAAAAATATAGTTCATATGATCTTATAACCAATTTAATAAGTTTTTATTTGAATACTTTGGCCCTTTGAGAATTACAAATTTGTGATTGGTCGAGCTTAATTGAATGTGTTTTATCAATCACCAATTTAGTTTAATCCATTAATCTAGAGAAAGTATGTAATATGAATCTAGTTACAAACACAAAAAATGTCATAAATAATTGATGAATATTAGTTGATCATGTAATGATTGGATATGTTATAAATTAGGCACTCCATAGCAATAAAAGAGTTTGAGAGTTATTAAATTTAGAGGAAGGGTGCTTCAAATCAAGAGACAGGGAAACACAAAACTTGAAGGAAGGGAGTTCTTAGCTATGAAGTTATAAAAACATTGAGAGCTACAAAACTTAGAGGAAAGGAGTCACAAATTAAGAGCCAATGAGACACAACATAATATAGGAGTTACAATTAATATCCATCACAAAGAGCTATTATATTGTGATCAACCCTCTTTTAATTTTCTCATTAATGTTACAATTCTTATTTAAATATCTATATGATATTTATAAATAATCTGATGATTTGAAAATATAAGTCTCTTTATGAGATATTGGGAGTAAACTTGGCAGTCCTTTCTTTATGCATGATGGCTTTCTTTAGAAGAGAATAAAAAATTATTCTATGCGAACACCGAACGCCATCCGAAAACTAATAAAAATGCACAATGTTACCATTTTATTGTACGGTGGCTTGGTACTGCTCGATACCGTAGCTCGGTACCGCTCGGTACAGCGGCATCCAGACATAGTTGTGTCCGGCGACCGCATAGAATAGTTTCTCCTTTAGAAGGCACCTTTGTTTCATAACAAATTCCACAGGCGTGAAATGATTTAAAGAGTAGGAGGCTTGATTTAAGATAATAAATATTTATTTTATTTTTTAAATCATTATTGTAAGATTATTGTAAGACAATCTCTAATCTCTAGTATACTATATGGATTTTGGGTCGCCTTTACATAATTTTTTTCACAAATATTGTCTTTTTATTCATACTTAATGAAGGTCAATTGCCCATATAATACTTGGCTAAGTTGCAAATCAAGATGTCTGATGTTACAAACGAATATTGTAATTACAATTTTTTTTTTTTTTTTTTTTTTTAATTTTTTTTTTTTTTTTTTTTTTTTTTTTTTTTTTTTGGGGGGGGGGGGGGTTATAAATCGATAGTTATATAGCAACAAAGAATATTGAGAGTGGTAACAGTCAGAGGAAGAGATTTACATGTCAAGAGTATTGTGAAATTTTGCACAGTAAGAATATTTTAACTTGTGTGTAATCTGACAAAATAAAAATGAATTATACTAAGAAAATATTATACGAGTTTACATCCTTGTATTAAAAAAGATTTAGACTATTTTTTAATTTTAAAAATTTTAGCTTAAATGCACTGATGCTTTAAGATCTAAATAATTATATCGAAATAAGTACACGATGAAAACAAATTTTATATTTCATAACAATATATTATATGGAGATTTACATACATATCCCATATGTGATACTTAAAACTTTAATATTACATATATACTACTTATAGTTCATTTTCATATCAAATATGAGTGGCATAAATAAAATATATGAGTGGTAAGAATGAAATATGAGTGGTATATTTGATATTAAAATAATGTAGGACAGTATGTATATAATATTAAATATTTTTTGTGTTAGATATGTAAATAGAATGGTATAAATTGATGTATGTAAATCCCCCTATATTAGTATAATACAATACACTTAATACATATCGAACTGCTTATATACAGAGATATTGAAGGCCACCAGCAAGCGTGTTTTAGGAGAGAGAAGCTCTGGGGAAAAGAGGTGATTCTAGGGTTTTGGTAAGTGATGCCCTAATTTGTTCGATCGCTTTATTTTTCTTTGTGTTTCTATGGATCTGGCGAAAGATTTTCCTCCCTTGCCTTCGAGTAAATCTTTGGATGCCTCATCCGGAGTCTCGTCGAACAGTAAGAAAGCTTGGAATGGTTTGTTGACATCTAGACATTCTTCTTCTAAACCTTATTCTATTTCTTTTGTTAAATCTTTGGATAATCTTACACATTTTTCTAAAAAAATTGTTAATATAGAATCGAAAAATGGGGATTAACTTTAGTCAGTTATTCTTTGGGTAAACGATCATATTTTGAAGCTTTACGCACTGTAATGCTTAAAACATGGAAGTTAAAAGATAACCTTACTCTTCTTGCTTTGAGTGAGGGTTTTTTCCTTCTTAAGTTTTCTTGTTCTGAAGATTTTGAAATGGTTTGGTCTGGAGGACCGTGGTTCTTTTTTGGAAAACCTTTTATTTTACAGTTATGGTCACCTTTATTTCGTCCAAAATGTTAGGAGTTTTCCTCCGTTCCGATTTGGATTAAAATCATGGATCTACCTTTTGTTTGCTAGTCTGGTGGGTATTCCTGTTTTTGTTGATGTCTTAACTGCAGAAAAAAAAAGACTTACTTATGCTAGAGTTTTTGTTCTTATAAATAAAGATTCTACCCTTCATGATGAAGTTAATATATCTATTGCTTGTCACATTAGTTATTTAAATATTGTGTATGATTGGAAGCCATCTCCATGCTCTGGATGTGGTTCTTTAGTTCATTCTTTTTTTCTTTGATCATCTAAACCGAAAGATTCTATTGAGAAGAATCCTGTGCAAGAAAAAGTTAATTCTAAGGTTGGATTGGGAAGAGGGCGAAGCAAAACTAGGTGGGTGAAATCTTCTCGCTCAATACCTAGATCTCTAGATTAGAATGTTAGTGAGCAAAATGATCAAAATTATGTTCAGAATATTGATAATATGAAGGCTGGCTCAGAGAATGTGTTAATGGCTAATTCTGATACTTTTTCTGAATTTCCTGACATTCCGAGGGAAGAAAAATCAATTACTGATAAGCAAGATAATATTTCTTTTCCAGAGAATTTTATTTTGAATAACTTAGAATTTTTTGAAAGAAGTTTTACTAAATCTTAATTCTCCTTCTGAAGAATTTTCTTTAGATGTCCTTAAACATTCTATTTTTGTGATAGAGAATAATTTGTCGATTACTAACTGTGCTGCCAAAGACACTATTATTGCTAATAAGTTTCAGGTTTGGGATGGATTAGAGGATATTCAGCCTGATGCTGAAAATGGTACTGTTGAAAATATTCTAGCTAATGCTAATAAAGAGTTCTGTGAATTATCGGTTGGTTCTGTTAAAAACCATGCTATTTTTAAAGTTTCTTTAGGTTCTGCTAAAGTAACAAGATCAAGACTGGCCAAAAAGGCAACTTCCTCTTCAAATAAATAATTATGTCTTTGCCTAATATTGCTTCTTGGAATGTTAGAGGCTTTCATAATTTGGATAGGGTTATTGCTTGCGCGCAAAAATCTTATCTCTAAATTTATTATTGAGCTTTTTTGTATTTTTGAAGCTAAGGTAAAATTGGACCAATCTTTGGATCCTTGGTTTTCAGGTAAGCATAAATTATTCAATGTTGAAGGTGAATGTCACAATTTTAATAACTCTCTTCCTGGCAGAATTTGGATAAAATGGGATGCTTCTCGCATCAATTTTAATTGTATTATTTCTTCTAATCAATTTTTTCATGGCTACATTTTGGTAAACTCTTCTTGCAAAGTTTTTATTACTATGATTTATGCGGCTAATTCTGTTGTTGATCGTATTTCTCTTTGGAATGATCTTTTAAATATTGCTATTAATATTTCTTCTCCTTGGGTTATTCTAGGAGATTTTAATTGTTTTAGATTTGCTAATGAAAAATCGGGCGGTTATTTAACTAATAATGTTAAAGTGGAGAATTTCAACAATTTTATTTTTAATGTTGGTATTAAAGATCTTTCTTCGATTGGTCATTTTTTACTTGGTTTAACCAGCAAAGAGATTCTCCGATTCATATTACGCTTGACCGTGTTTTAATTAATGACAATTGGTTAAATACTTTTCCGGATTCTTTTTATCGTGTTGAAAACCCTATGTGTTCTGATCATTCTCCTCTTATTGTGTGTAATTATCATATTAGGCATGTTAATAAAAGATTTCTTTTCAAGAACTATTAGTGCAACAAACATGAATTTTGGGATATTTTTATTGAAGCCTTTGTTGTTTCTCCTGTTGGTAATCCGGTGAATGCTTTTTATGGGAAATTACAGATTCTTAAAAATATGATTAAGAATCAAGACTGGGTTTCTTCTCATGATCTCAGAAATAAAGTTGATCTTCTTCAAAAGCAGCAGGAAGACTTTATTTCTAAAATCCAATCTAATCCTTTAGATTTGGATCTTAATTTGGCTCTTAAGAATGTCAATAGTTTACTTAGCTCTAATTTGTCTTTATGGTCTTCTTGGATTCAACAAAGAGCTAAAGCTGTTTGGTTATCAAATGGGGAAGATGATTTGGGTTTTATGTTTTCTAAAATTAGACATAGGCATAATTTGAATAACATAAAGGCTATTATTTCTCCTAATGGGGTTATTTCTGATCAGAATGATATTGCTGAGGCCTTTGTTAATCATTTTAAAGAACTGTTTAATACCTCTAAACCTATTTTCTCTTCTTCTTTTTCTATGCCTGTTGGTAATAAGATTCCAGATAGTTATGTGGAATCTTTGATTGCTCCGGTTACTGTTGATGAAATTAAAAAGTTGTTTTTTTTTTGGATCTTCTACTTCTTCTCCGGGTCCAGATGGTTTTACCTTCGATTTTTTTAAGAAGAGTTGGGATTTTGTGGGGCCTTGTTTTTGTAATGCAGTTTTATATTTTTTCAAGACTGGATATTTATCTAAAGCTGCTAAAGCAACGGCTATTGCTCTGATTCCAAAGAATAGTAATGCTTCTCAAATTTTTGATTTTAGGCCTATATCTCTTTATAATGTGTTTTATAAAACTATTGCTAAAATTCTTGCTTTAAGAATGAAGGATGTTATGCCCTTAATTATTCATTATAGTCAATCTAGTTTCATCAAGAATAGGATATCCACTGACAATATAATTTTGGCTGTGAAAATTTTGAGGGGTTTTAACTGTCAGAATAAAGAAAAATTCTTTTGCTCCAAGCTAGATATTCATAAAGCCTTTGATACTGTTTCTAGTGATTTCCTTTTTAATAGGATGGCACAAAAATGTTTTCCTCCTATTTTTAATACTTGGATTAAAGAGTGCATTGCAGATACTCACTTTTATATTATCCTTAATGGCGCTCTAATGGTTTCTTTGGTTCTTCTTCTGGTATTCGACAAGGATTTCCTCTTTCCCCTTATCTTTTTTGTATTATTATGGATGTGTTTTCGAATCTTCTTGAGGATTAGTCTAATATGGTTAATTTCGAAGGTATTATGGCTGGTGATCAATCTATATCTCATTTATTATATGCAAATGATGTTCTAGTATTTGGTAAAGCTTCTCTTAGGAATGCTGGTAAGCTTAAAGAGATTTTACATTATTTTTATAATGTTTTTGGGCTTCAGGTAAATCAAGGTAAAAGCTCCATTATTTTTTCAAGAAATTGTGGTTTGGCTTTTAATATTAGTCAAATTCTAGGAATCTCTATTTCCCAAACTTCGTTGAAATATTTAGGACTTCCTATTTCTTGTAAAAGGCTTTTAATCTTTGATTTTCAACCTTTAATGAACAAAATAATGGATATGATTGCCGGTTGGAAAGCTAGAACTTTATCTTTTGCTGGTAGAGTGCAATATATTAATTTTACTATTTCCAAACTTATTTCTTATTGGATTAGAGGGCTTTATTTACCTAAATCATGTTACAATTTTTTTAAAAAAGCTTGTTCTAATTTTCTTTTTTATGGTGAGATTAATATTAGAAGGATTCATATGATTGCTTGGAATGATGTTTGCAAGCCAAAGAATAAAGGTGGTTTGGGGATTTCTAATTTGGTTGCTTTAAGATTTGCTTTTAACTGTTCTCTTATTTGGAGGATTGTGAATGATCTGAACCTACTTGCGGTTTGGGTTAAATTTAAATACATCTCATGTTGGAAGCCTTGCTCTCATAAGGATTCTAAATTCTAGAAAGAATTGTGTGGGACTGCTAGAGATATTAAGAGTAATATCTCCTTTAATATGGTTGAATCTAGTAAGGTATCTCTTTTTTGGGATCCTTGGATTAAAGGGAAGGCTCTTCAGGATATTTTATCTTCTCATGAAGCTTCTATTTTACATAATATGAAGGTGGGGAATTGGATGGATAATGGTAACTGGGCTATTCCCAGTTATATTCCGGGTGATATTATTCAGGAAATTTTGAAAATTCAGATTCTTAATCAGGCATCTTCTTTGATCTCTTGGGATAAGGTTATGTTGCATGTTTTTTAGAATTTTTATTCTTTTTTTTTTTATTAATATTAATAAGGATGATTGGTTTAATTATGTTTGGCACAAAATTTATGCTTTAAGGTTCTCTTGTTTTGCTTGGATGACTATGTTGAATGGGTTAAAAATGGTAGATCTTTTGAATAAGAGGAAAATTATTGTGCCTAGCAATTGTATTTTATGTAATAATGGAACTGATAGTCATATACATTTATTTTTTGAATGTGACTTTTCGTTTTAGATTATTTCTAAGTTTGTGCCTAATATGAATTTCTTTATGCTTAGACCTAATTTAAATCAAAATTTTGAATTTATTTGGAATTAGAAGTGGAATATAGATGAAAAAAGTCTTTATTTTATGTATACTTGTTGTTCTCTTTACTTCATTTGGAAAGAGAGAAATTGTAGAAAAATGGAAAATAATTTCAGCTTGCAGGATTCCATTTATAATCAGATCAGATTTGTGGTTCAAGCCAAAGTGTTGAATTGGGTCTCTTTGCCCAAAATTCATCACAAATTTATTTAGTTGGGGGTGGTTTGATTATTTTTTGGACTATGATGTATGGGCATTTTCTTATTTCTTCATTTAGATGGCTAGTTTAACAACCAGTATTTTGTTGGATGGTTAATCTAGTAACCATTGAATTTTGGCGTTTGGTTTAAAAATATGATTATCTTCCCGCTTGCTGAGTCCCGGGGGGGGGGATAGCTTTTATTTATGTTTTTTAACTCTTGATTTAGAGGCTTTTTGTTCAGATGGCTGTCTTTTTTTGTATTCCTAGGGACTCTTGGTTTGTTGGTCTTAGGTTGTTTTAGTGGGAAGTTTTTTCTTCCTGTTTTTGTTTTTTTCGTATTTGTTCTTGTTGAGCATTATATTTTGGCATCTTCTTCTTCATGGAGATTTTAGATTTTATGAGCTATTTTCTTTCGCTTTTTCCTCCTTGTAACCTTTCTATTTGTGGAATAAAATTGGACATGTATGCCTCTATTTTTTTCGAAAAATATATATATAAGATATGAATGAAGTACATATTCTATTATAGAAAGCCATTATTTTTGGAGTCAAAGGAGGCTTATCAGATGGCCCAACCGCCCAAGCGCGCGCGCTGAAACTTCCTCCAAACGAAACCCCCTCTCGCTTCTCTTTGCTTTCTTTCCAGAGATTTCCACAAAGCGAATTGACCTCGACGAAGTCTTTCCAGAATCCAGATCTCCCTGATTCCGCAAACCCTAATAACCAATTGCCCTATATTCCCGCATCGCTTCTTCCCGCCGTTCGTTTCTTGCAAGCGTCTCCTTCGATTAGGGTTTAACGGCTGCGACTGATCAGTGATCGATGTGATGGAGGGTGGATCGAATTCCCCGCCGCCATTCCTCACGAAGACGTATGAGATGGTGGATGATTCCGCTACCGATTCGGTTGTGTCGTGGAGTAACTCAGGCGATAGTTTTATTGTGTGGAACACGACGGTGTTTTCGAGGGATCTGCTGCCTAAGTACTTCAAGCATAATAATTTCTCTAGTTTTGTCCGGCAGCTCAACACATATGTAAGTGAAAATGATTAAGTAACGGAAATTTTGTTTTTTTAGCATGAAATCTGATAATTGATTGCTACCGTGTGTAAAGTCGACGCCTTTTGAAGTCTTTCAATGATTTGCATTAGTATTCTCTCATATATATCGAAGTTCAATGGCTAGTATGCTTTTTTTTAGTAAAGAATATATCTTCCGTTGTTCTATAAAGTTACGAACAAAGTTAAATTTTTTATCTTGATTTTGTGTTGACTGATCTTGTTGTTTACTGCAATTCTTTTTTATGAGTTACTTGGGAGTGAAAGCTCTAGCATATCTAACTTTTGCGTATTTTGACATATTCTGATAGAAATAAGCTATTAGGGGAAGATTTCTTCTACGTCTCACTTGATTCTGCTTACTAAACCGATAAATCCGTATTTTGCCGTGCATGGTTTGTTTTAAGATTGAAGTAGCTGACTCTAATCGACAAGTTTGTCTTCAGTTGGTTAAATAAGTTCATAATAAATTATAGGGGTTTTTACATACATAACACTTAAAACTGCTATATTTACCCTAAATTATAATAATAATAATAGCCTTGATGGATATCTAAATTTAGAGGCATTCCAATTATTTCAGGGTTTCAGAAAAGCAGATCCGGAGCAGTGGGAATTCGCCAATGAGGATTTTGCAAGGGGACAGAAGCATCTACTGAATAATATTCATCGGCGGAAGCCGGTACACAGCCATTCACTGCAGGCACAGGGCAGTGCTTCTGTATCTTTGTCTGAAGCAGAAAGATATGAGCTTGAAGGAAATATTGAGAGGCTCAAGCGTGACAAAGACAGTCTTCTCCTGGAGTTGAATGGGCACATAGAGCAGCAATATGGATTGGAGAGACAAATGCTTTCTCTGGAGGAGAAAATGCAGGTTTTATTGGATCGACAAAGGGATATCATGGAATTCTTGTCCAGTGTAGTCCAAGTACCAGGGTTTCTCTCAAATATTGTTCAACAACCTGTATTCCATTGCAAGAAGAGACGACTACTGGTGCATGATTGCATTCAAGAGGATGCTGGAAAGAACCAAATTTTTGAAATTCAAACCACAAGCACACAGAAGCCTGAAACTGTATCCATTCAGGCATTGGACCTAGTACCATTTGAGAAGATGGAATCCACATTGAACACCCTGGAGACCTTTTTCCGCAATGTAAGCCTAGCTTCTTCTGGGGAAATGTATTGTGATTTTGGTAGTGTACATTCCATTCCATATGCAGTATTGCCTACTGATTCACACATAGCAGTAAGGGAGAATGTTGTCAATTCGCCATCAACTTCACCTAAACTGCATTCTTCCTCTCCTTGTGTTGGGGATTTTCATTCATCTCCAGAGCTTGCAGACTCAACAAGTTTTGTGGAAAATAGTGGCGTTTCTTCATCCGAAGTTCCCAGGACTGTAAGGGCTAATATTTCTGAAATAGATGTCAATTCAGCGCCCGCTGCTCCTGAAACACATATATCAAGAGATTCAACTAATGGAGCTGGAACTTCGGTTCCTGCTGGAGGAAACGATGTATTTTGGCAGCAATTCTTCACAGAGACTCCAGGGTCTGATGCGCAGGAAGTTCAATCTGAGAGGAAGGAAGTAGGTGAAAGAAGAAGTGAAGTGACCAAAGTTGCATGGGGCAACTTTTGGTGGAATAGGAAAAGTGTAGATCACCTTACTGAGAAGATTGGGCATCTTACTCCAGCTGAGAGTGCGTAATGTCTGAAATCTGAGCCATCTTTTTATCTGCCTGAGACCGAATTGCACTTGCATTCTAACACGTTAAGGAATTCCTGGTGTAAAACAATCAAGGTAAATGTGCAATTATGCTCCATGTCCATAAACCTATCTTGTATTTGATGTACATGTACCTGTTATTTTGCTAATAACTCTTCTCTTTCATTCTGAGTAATAGTGGCTTATCTGATGTAAGGATATTTGCATTTCCTAAGATCTGTATGCGGCTAAAGATGTTTTTGTATGTTTTTTTTTTAATCTTTTGTAACATTGTATTTCTTACATTTTTCCTAATTTCCTTTTCTCTTTCCGAACAATTTCAAGTTTTGTAAATATTTTCTATATTTTGGAATGCAACCAGATTTAACTTATAAATATGTTAACAACTCTTCATGAGAATTGATACTCCACAACAGCCATTAGACAAAGTTTTCCATCCAACTTTATGAGGTTTGTTCTCATTGTAAAGATGATTTCCCCTGGTCATTCTGCCAGAGTTTTTATTAAGATAGGTCCTCTCTCTCTCTCTCTCTCTCTCTCTCTCTCTCTCTCTCTCTCTCTCTCTATATATATATATATATATATATATATATATATATATATAGACCTTATCTATCCGTCCATATTTCTCTTTGTTTATTGCAAGTTTAGTGCATTCGTAATTTTTTTTCACTTGTGTGACCCCTTTCTTTTGGAGCTTATAACTAGACCTATCCTTATTTCATAATGTGTGCTTGTAGTTGTTATGTGCAAATTGGTTATTAGTGCTTTTGCAGCGGTTTGATTTTTTTCTCAATAATTCAGTTCCTTAGGGGGAAGGCCTTGGATTGATGTACATTATATGAAGTACATGATGATAATACAAAGAGTCACTGTTGACGTGTTCATTAGGTCGGAAGGACCGTAGTTGATGGGCGACGTAAGTCGGAAGGACCGTAGTTGGCAGGCGACGGAGGTCGTAAGGACTGTTGTCTGACGACGGAGTTCAGAAGGACGGCGTCAGGTAGAAGTCCAGCAATGGACAGAAATCCAGCATCGGATAGATGTCCGACGAAAGTCCGACAATGGGCAGAAGTTCGACTTCAGGTAGAAATCTGGCGACGAGCGGAGGCCCGGCATCGGGTAAAAGTCCGACGTTAGTCGGCGGCCGAGGAGAACTCCGGCATTAGATAGTATTCAAGCAAAACTCCGTAGTTACTTGAAGATCGGACATAATTCCAACGTCACTTGGAGATCGGGTGGAGTTTCGGCGTCACTTGGAGATCGGGCGAAGTTTCGGCGTCACTTGGAGATCGGGCGGAGTTTCAGCGTCACTTGAAAGTCAGGCGGAACTTCTGCGGTGGTCGATGAGGAGTTTCTTCCCTCATTCTCTTCTCCTCTTCTCCTCTTCTCCTCTTCTTCCTTCTTACTTGGGGTCCCCACTTAAGAGAAATGAGGAGCTATTTATAGTTTTTTGAGGATAGCATGACCCGTAAATAGGAGGAGGATCAAGGGCAAATGTGGAGTGGTTTGGATGGATGGCCAATATTGAATCCCTTGATCGTGGACCGTTCGTTAGACATTTGAAGGTCTTAGTGATATCGGAATTCGCCGATCTTGGGCTTGTTGGATTCGTCTCATTGAGCCGCTCGATTTCGCTATAAGCATGCCCTATTTTGAAATCGTTTGGTAATCCAAATTGTGGTTTGAACCTTCCAACAATGCTTCGGGTCTTTGATTCGAACACATTTGGGCTCAAATTGAGTTGAATTTGGTGTCATTGGGTTTGTATTTTCGAGATGCACCCTAGATGATCCCAAATTTAATTTTTGAAGCTTCCAGCATAATTTTGCCTCGAGATTTGTGCCCGATCAAGATAATTTTTTGATGATATATCAGTTGCCCCTCTATTTTTTTGGATGTTGAAGCTCCATGAGTCCGAAAATACACGTCACAAATTTTGGAGAATTTTTTATGTGATTTGAAACTCGAAAATAATCTGATCTTGTGTGTAGGGGTCCCGAATAATTTTAAAAATGCCGAAATTGAGCCTGAAATGTCAAAAAAATGATCATGGGGATCCCAAAAATGTCTAATTTAGCCTGTCCGGGTCAAAAATTGGGCCCAAATTCGCTTAGGTAGCAGAACCGGCCGGCCACCATCGCTGCCGTAAGCGGTGGCAGAATCGCGCACCGGGCCCGCCTGACCCGGGTCCTGGCTTGCCCGCGGCCCACCTGGCCCGCCTTGCCTGCTTGTGGCTCGCCCGGCCCACACCTGGCCTCGCGGTTCCTCGCGGCGCTTGGCTGCCCACCGCTAGCGATTAAGGAAACCGCCAGCTATATTTATTAAATAATAAATTTTTTTTATTCCCAAAAATTCCAAAAAAAAAAAATTAAAAAAATTCTAGAAAAATCCAGAATATTCCTGAAGCTTATCATTTCCCAAAAAATGCTATAAATACTCCCATAGGGGTAGGGGGAAACTTGCTCTTTCTTTTTTCTTCTCCATTTGGCTTTCTTACAGTTAAGACATTCCGCTGTTTTATGTATGTAACTTTCCCTTCTTAAATCAGCGCCCCTCTTTTTATGCAGAAGTCATAATTTTCTTTTGCTTTTCCTTTTCTTTTTCCCTCGTTTTTCTTCTTGCTCTAGAGATCTTCCGTTGTTTTTTTTAGGTGACTTTCTCTACTTAAATTCAACGATCCTCTTCAGTGTATAAGGAAATTTTTTCTCCTTCTATTATTTTCTTCTCTGGCTATCTTCTTACATTATAGACATTCTACTGTCGGAAATAGGTGACATCCCCTATCAAACTTCAGTGTCACTCTTTTGTATAGAAGAAGTTAGACTTTTTGCAGCTGTTTCTTTTCTTTATCCTCCCTTACTCTAATTTTCTTACAGTTTAGGCACTCCATTGTTTTTTGTTGGTGATTCGGACACATTTGGGCTCAGATTGAGTTGAATTTGGTGTCGTTGGGTTCGTATTTCCGAGACGCTCAGTTCGACCGTAAGTTTGCTGAAATCGGAGTTCAGATAATCCCAAATTTAATTTTTGAAGCTTCCGGCCTGATTTTGCCTCGAGATTCATGCTTGATCAAGATAATTTTTTTATCAATATCTAAAACATGTACTCTTATTAATGACTTGATCACCCAATAAAACTATGGGGGTTTAGTCCCACACCGCTTGGACGGGAGTGATTTTGCGCTATAAAAAAAATGTGATGACCATTTGCTTAACAACAGGCAACTGGTGGCTTCGGTACGTTGGCTGACTTAATTTATGATTTCATTTTGTTTGGACGAGCCAAACCACTAACTTGTCAACGAGTGGCTCAATGAGACTTTATAATGAGCGGCTCGATAAGCCTAAATAATCGAGCTCTAAATTGAACATGAGTTGAGCTTGAGCAGAGGTTTTTAAACGAGCTCGAGCTTGAATAGAGGCCATAAAAGCTCGATTTTTATCTAGCCCAGCTCGAACAGGATGCTGTCAAACGAGCTTGAGCTTGAACATGCTAAAGCTCAGCTCGGCTCGGCTCGTTTGCAACCCTACAAACCGCCTAAATCTTAAACAATTGTCATTGGCAAAACAATTAACAACAAAGTTGTGAATCCATTAAAATCAAGTTTGAGTTTCGCTTCAGTCTTAGTTCTCCCAAACTACAACAAACATTCTAGGGGAAACTGATTCGTCTACAAGGTATTGGAACTATCTCATCACAAGAAGGAAGGCTTGTTGAATTCTTTGCAAAAAATTGATTGCGTTGCATCATAAATTGATTGCTTTTGAATAACAGTTATATGCTGTCATTTGCTCATTCAAACAATGGGAGAATTAACCATACACCAAGATTTTTTATTGTTCGATGACCGCCAATCCTGTAATGCATAAGCTTATAGAAGAATCTTTGCTCGGATGTACGCCTAATGGGTCTTGTTTCTACAGAAATTTAGCTGAGTATTCACTGCTAATGCCGGTAGGGGCAAAATATTAGCTCAACACCAGTCCCATTTCTTTCTCCCAATTTGCTTCATGATGATTAGATTGGTTGAGCGTTGTCCAATTTGCCAAGGTTGCAAAGGAACAACTCAAAATACATTTTTATGCTTATCAATACCTATCACTAGCTTTATCTTGGAATATCTGAGCTACCTTGAACTAAGCAGGGCGTTGTGGTGGTCGTAGATAGATTTTCAAAGATGATTTGCTTTATTACTTGTAAAAAAACCTATGATTTTGTCACTTACAAAGCTGTTTTTTCCACGACATTGTCCGCCATGGGCTTTCTCAGAGCCTAACTTCCGATTGAGAAACAAAATTTATCAGTTGTTTTTTGCTAGAGTTATGGACAAACTACAAGCAGACATCCGTCTTAGCTCATTCTATCCTTTCCAAACTAAGGCTTTGTTTGGGATGGCTTTTTTACTTCTTTTTAAAGCTGCTTTTTAATATAAAAATTTTAATTTTATACTAAAAAAATTGCTTTACGAAACAGTAAAAAAGTCGTCCCAAACAAAGCCTAAATTTCTTCTTATGAGTTATGAGGGGAGTAATTTTGAGATCATATATATATATTCCCTAATGAAGAGCTAGCTATCCAATTTCTCTCTCACCACAATCCAATTCATGCCATATGTAGATGGTCCCACTACAGCACTATGCCTATTGGCTACACGATGCCACCGCTTCGCCTGCTTTCTGCGCGTCGCGTCGACGCTGCTTGTGAAATTTATCTGTTCACCATTGCCAACGTTGCGCTTGTTACCTGCACGTCCCTTTAGTTGTGTTTGTCCACCCTCAAAGGAAAAACTAGTTCCGCCCCTGCCGATAGGCAATGGAAGTTAATTATCTCAGAAACATGTGTTGCCTTTTAGTTGCTGACCATTCAAAATGGTGGGTTGAATCTCTTGGTTAGATGGAGTTCACCTACAATTCTATGATTAATCATTCTACCGGCTGCAATCCATTTAATGTTGTTTTCGCTGACGCTCAATCATACAATTGATTTAACTATTTGGGCTAAATGCCAAAGCTACTGCTGCAAATATCACAGAAGAATTTCTAACTTGTTGCGAGTTGTTAAAACCAAACTGCAAGATTCAAACATACTACAAGGAAGTAGTTGATCACCATCGGCAATGGAAATTATAACAAGAAGGACACTTTGTTATGATTCATCTTTGCAAAGAAAATTCCCTTAGGAATGCATTCAAAAGTGAAACTCAATAGATTTGGACAATTCTCCTGAATTAGACATGTCGTATACCTTCAATATTTCTGATTGTATGCTCACTCACAACCTACGGCTCAATTAGCACCAACAAAAAAGGGAATTCGATCAAAGATAATGATTGAGATGATCTGGTGGCATGATTCTATGCTTGACTCAATTGTTGCGCGACTGTCTCTAATTATTTCATGGACATGAAATGTCGGGATTGGGGATCACCATTAGTTAAGAGTGGTTCTTGTTGCTCCTTACCTTGCGCCTAGTGGAAGAAGGAATCTAGTTGCACTCTAGATTTGTCATTCTCGTTGCATTTGCTTGAAGAAATAAATAAAGAGAAATTTATACCGAATCTTGAAGGCTTTGATCTATCCTCTCATACATAATGGTGATCACTCCTCAATGCAACTGGGTCTGATATTGTCATAGTGGGATGGACCCCTTGAGTGCTATTTGAATGTTCTGTCTTAGTGTCTAGTCTATAGATTTGAAAATCTAGTATAGAATCTCCCACTTTGTATTCCTACTATGGAGACCATTCTTTGCCTGAAGCTAGCTTGAACTTCAACAGCTAGTCCCCGAGCTTAGGAATAGGCTATGCTGCTTGCGCTTGCTAGTAATAGAGAGTCTTCCCTCCATTATTGATCTTTTTTCTGCTTAAATCTTTGGTTAAGTGGCTTTGCGCTTGCTTATCTCTCTCTTGCTGTTCAGCTGAGACCACTAATTGCCTTAAAGTGGAAAGGAAGCCTTCACTTGTGGTTCAGAAGGTTGAACAATATCTGAAGTGATGCTCCCAGCTAGAAACTTCTATTCCTACCATCCACCATGTGCAGCTGTTCTGAATCAGATTGAGTTCTTTTGAAGCAGGGATGATTTAATGCACACCTCTAGCTTGCAGGAACACTCTCTATCACTGGGCAAATTATTTTGTGCGGAGTCCGGATGTTGTTTGGAGGCCAATAAAAATGTGTCATATCACCCCAAAAATGTACCGCGCTCGGTATCAAACGTAACCGGACAGTTCTCCCGTCCGATGTCTGTATAGAATAATTTCTCTCCAACCACAAATCAACCCTCCGCGGTTTTTACTGGCAGCTTTATTTTTACAGCAAACTTTCTGTTTTCTGCATTTTCATCATTTTACAGATTATGTTTTTATTTTCCTGTTGTTATGTCCTGACATCTACAGTATCCGGGAAAGGACCAAATAGTGCTGGGCGGGTTATTTGGGAGTGTTAGTTTTTCTCCTACAAAATCAAGATACTCTAATCTATCTTTTGCTTGGAAAGTATCAATACAGGTTTATGTTTCTTCCTCTTGCCTCTTCTGTGAAACGGCTACAGGAGTATCTTTTCTTGGACCTTCTACACTTTTTGCTGTTTGTGATTGTGTGAGGCTGGTTAATTTCTCTTAAAATTATAATTTTTACTGGAGCAAGATTAGAAATTTAATCATGACAACACAGATTCTTTACTGTATGTTTTTTGAGGAACTTAGGCTTCGTTTGGGACAACTTTTTTCCTCCTTTTTAAAGCGGTTTTTTAATAAAAAATTTTAATTTTCTTACTAGAAAGTCGCTTTAAGAAGCATAAAAAAGCTGTCCCAACAAAGCCTGAGTAGTTTTATGCTTTATGGTTTCTGACTAAGATTCCTATTCATTTATTTTTTAGCAGTTCATGAATACATGTCAATAGAAGCAAAGGTTTGGTTGACTGATGATTCCATGTTCATTTTTCGGGAAAACCAAAGATTTCTTTTCTTGATCTGTTATTGTTACTTGTTTTCTTGATCTGTTTGGTTTGGCTTAAAAATTTTGATATCGGCCTATGATTTTGGTTCTTCTTGAATAGTTTCTGATTTGTTAACAAGTTTCAGTAGCTTTTTGGGGCAGCTTTTTCTAAAATCTGCTTTTCAGACATTTTAGCTGAAGCTTTTCTTTTCAAAGATTTCTGGTGTTATATAATTTTTTTTTCAATTAAATATGTTAAAATATGATAGCCATAAAAATATATTGCCTGTTTGTTCTAACGAAAAAATTATAATATTCATAATTTTTAAAAAAAAAAGAAAAAACAATCTGTCGCTTATATCAGTTATACATCTATTTTTTTTTCAGCGGTTGCACTTTTGGAACAATTATTAGGTCCTCCGACCGTCCGGTCAGCACTAAAATTCTGCCAAAAAACTCGGTATTTGTTCGGTATTGCTAGGTATTATTTGATAATAATGAGGAATACCGCTATGTGAAGACCAATACCGAGTTATACTGAGCTATACCGAGCAATACCAAGTTATATATAAAAATACCGAGTTTTTTATAGGAAAAACTCGGTATTTTTTTGTATAACTCGGTATTGCTCGGTATAACTCGGTATTGGGTGTTCACATGATAGTATTCCTCGTTATTGTTTGGTATTGCTCGGTATTTGCTCGGTATTTCTCATTTTTTGGTGCGATTTTAGCTCCGATCGGACGTAGCTCTACGTCCGGTCGGAGGACCTAATAATTGTTCGCACTTTTGGGCTTCGTTTGGGATTGCTTTATGAAGTTACTTTTTAATAAAAAAATTTAGAAAGCATGAAAAAAATTATGATCAAAAGCTATTCCAAACAATGCCTTATTTGATTTTGACTTTTTCAGCTTAATTTTTAGTCCATAGAAAAGGTCAACCTCAACCACTCTCTCCATGTTGTTTTTTTTCTTTTGTTCTCTTTTTTGAATTGGTATATTATTAGTATTATTAGTGCTTGTCAAGTAATTATCTTGTTTCTGTGTTGTTTTTGTAGTTTTAAACATCTATAGCCAGGTGTTGATTACACAAACAAATACCTGAGAAAAGAATCGAGTGTCTTACTATGAAGGAATTAACCTCTTCAGGCGGAGTTCGGACGGGAAGAATCGTCCGGATATATGAATGAACATATCAAATTTTTGTGCACACTATTTATACATAGTATTTATACTTACAGTCCGAACAATTCTTTCCATCCAGACTCCGCACAGAATAATTTCTCCTCCAGTAAAGCCTCTATGGATCAATGAATCTCTCTTCTTTCTCTATAATCTACTCTTTCAATCTTAAGGTGGTTTTAATTGTAATCTCATAGATTTAAATAAAGCCCTCCACTTTCTCCTCAAATTAGGACAAAAAAACAAAACAAAAGTATAAGTTATAGAAAAAAATATTCTTCTATACAAATTTCCCTTCTCATCTTAATACTCCCAATCAAGAAATAAATATGAGTATCATGTGAACCAGGGTGTAAACAATTCTATTTCAAGCCAACCCAACTTCAACTTGAAATGGGATCAAACCTATATAGGCTACCTCAAAATTCGCTCAAGTCTTGAATTGATTTGATTTTGAATTGGCTCAGCCTAAACAAACTCGCTTTTGAGTCCAGTTGAATTGAAGGCATTGTTTCTTAAAGCAGCTTTCTAGTAGAAAAATTAATTTTTTGTACTAAAAAGTTGCTTTAAGAAGCAGTAAGAAAGCCGTCTCAAACAAAGCCTGAGTCAGCTTAAAATAATTTTATATTTTCTTTTTTTAATTAAAAAGAACATAACTAGGCATATATATATATATATGTTGTAGGAATTATGTGTCTTGGCGATGATGGATTGTGCATAAGCCTACTGTTGAATCTTTGGTTGATATCACGAGGGTTAACTTGTCTTTATTAGATAACTTATAATAAATATTTCTTATTTAAAAAAATATTAATTTCATTTTCTTAAATTATAGTTTTTAATTAGAATGGAATTGTTCATGAACAAGAAGTATTTGTTTATATTTGTTGGATTATTTTGTTTTAAAGTATTCATAGACAAGTTTGTTTATTAAAAAAATTATTTCTAAGCTTTTTTATTTGTTAACAGGTTTGGTTGGTAGCTCGAAAAATACTTGCTCGATATGTTTGCGAACGAGCTCCTTTGGTAACTTGAAAATAGCTATAAGATATGTTCGCGAATTGGAGTAGTCTTGATAAGGCATATCAACACATGATAGCACCAATAAGACTGATGCAAGACATCAACATAAAGATAAACATTTATGCCCGCTAACTACATTGCCAATATTGTGGATATACAAATCATTGCCAATAGGTTTAATGCATGTCATCGACATAAATTTTGATCCTCACCGACTTGGTCACCCATCGTTATTAACAATATTAATGCATGTCATCACGTATAATATCAATACATGCCATCGACACGGATGTCGATGCTCATTGACTTCTTCATATGTCATCACCTAAAATGTAGACACACAATATCGCGAAGACAAACATCGACACTCATCGACTTTGTCTCCCATTGTTACCTATAATGATGCATGCCATTGCTTATAAAGTTGATGCACACCATCGACACCAACTATAACTCATAACATCAACATTAAAATTTAAACTATTGCAGGCTGGAACATTCATCGCGATAGAAGGATAAAGAGCTTAATGAACTTAGCTTTGAACGAAAATTTAGCACACAAACAAATAAGAGGGAGAGGGATGCGAGAGTCATAAGAGACGCCAAGATTTTTATGTGAAAAATCCTGAAAAGGGGAAAACCCACAGGGCCTGGCTCAGTTAAAATGATTATACTAGTGTTTACTGTTGATTTCAAAAGAGGTCCTTTCATGGGGGAAAGACCTTAGCTCAATGTAGCAAATATACATCATATAGAGCATATTACAGGTGAGAGTTGGAAGAATCCAATGATATGAGAGTTTTTCTCAAGAAAGTGTTAGCCTGTTAATTTGGTCAGTATGATCATAGTCGGACGACATTGGTCAGAGAAACTATAGTCATTAGTTGACGAAAGTTGGAGGTGCCGTAGTCGGCGGGCGATAGTGGTCGAAGGGACTGTAGTCGATAGATTACGGTGGTCAAAAGGGCCATGGTCAATGTGCGACGGTGGTCAGAGGTACCGTAGTTGACGGGTGGCGGGCGGTGGCCAAGCCATGGTCCAGCGGCGATCGGGCGAAAGTCCGACAGATGATGGAGGTTGGGTGGAAATTCGATGGAGATCTACTACTAAGCGGTAGTCAGCTGCTGAGTGGTGGTTGGTAGCTAAGCGGTGGTCTAATAATGGTCAGACTGAAGTCTAATGGCGATCGGTTGTTAGGTAGATGTTCTATGGCGGTCAGCGACCAAATAGTGGTCGGATGATGGTCAGCGGCTTGGTGTAAGCCCGATGGTGGTTAGCAGCCAGGCAGTGGTCTAATGATGGTTGACGGAAGTTTTCTAGTAATGGTGCTTGGGCGGAGCTCTAGATCCTTAAAGCCTGTAATCTTTCTCCATTCTCTAGCTAGAGGTTCAGGCTTGCAAATGTCTAAGCCCCCTCTTCAGAAGTTAGAGTATATTTATAATTTTTTTAGAGTTGCATTCCCCGTAAATATGTAGAAGATCTTTGGCGAGGGTTTAGGGTTTAGGTTTTAAGGTTTAGGGTTTAGGTCTTAGGGTTTAGGATTTAGGGTTTAGGGTTTAGGGCTTAGGATTTAGGGTTTAAGGGTTTAGGGTTTAGTTACCCTCCCACTATTCACATCTTAACATTTTCCATCATGACATTCTCCGCCTTTTTCTATCGCACTGCAACTCACAAAGAGTTGCCTCTTCCTCTCAGCGGCGGACGAGAGCCATCACCTCCATTGTAGTACATTTTGTTATTAAGAAAGGTGAGATAATAGAACATTTTTTGGGGATTTCTCAAATGTCAGATGAATCAGCAAATAGTCTTAAAATGACAATTGAATAACTCTTATCAATATATGGTTTGAGCATTTTTAGAATATGAGGTCAAGGCTACGATGGTGCTAGCAATATGAGAGGGGAGTTTAATGGTCTAAATGCTCTTTTTTTGAATGAAAATCAATCAGCATATTTCATTTATTGCTCATCACATCAACTTTAATTAGCATTGGTGGATGTTATGAAAACTCATGTTCATATTATTTTGTTATTTACTATAATTTTGAGTGAAATGAATCTTTTTGGTGTTTCTTGTAAGCGTCATGACCATCTTTGAAAAATACAATGAGAGAAGGCATTAAATGAATTACATGATGGAAAAATTTTATATGGGCAATAAATCAAGAAATAACCCTTAGGCATGCAAGTGATACGAGGCAAGGTTCGCACTATGAATCTATTTTAAGGTTAATCATAATATTCTCTACGGTAATTGATGTTCTGGAAATCATTTTGGAAGATAGTGTAAGCTCAAAATAAAAAGGTGTGGCGTATGCTTTATTAGAATCGTTACAGACCTTTGAGTTTTCTTTTTGCCTATATTTGATGAAAGATGTTCTTAGTATCACTAATGAAATATCATAAGCTTTACAAAGAGTATAATAAGATATTATAAATGCTATGTCTTTGGTGTGTATATATAAAATAAGACTGCGGGATATGAGAGATAACAAGTGGACTGACTTCATCAGTAATATAACCTCATTTTGTGAGCAACATTAAATCAATGTTCCACATATGAATGATAAATGGGTTGCTCGTGCTCGGCCTCACCGTAAAGCTCAAGATATAACAAAATTTATATCATTTTCAGGTTAACATTTTTTACACAGTGCTTGACATGCAGTTTTAGGAGTTAAATAATTGTTTTAAAAAAGTAAATATCGAGCTGCTTTTGTATATGACCTGCTTGAATCTTAATAATAGATTTTATGCATTCAACAAAGACAAGTTGATTATAATGACACAGTTTTGTCTCACTGATTGTTGTCTTCTTGATCAGGCGGTTCTTGAAAATGAATTGGATACTTATACTACAGATATGCGATCTGGTGATTAGTTCTCCTCTTTAAAAGATATAGGAAGCCTTGCTGAGAAAATGATCCAAAGTATGAAATATATTACATATCATGTTATTTTTAGAATACTCGAATTATCATTAGTATTACCCGTTGCTACTGCAAGCATCGAAAGAGCATTTTCTACCATGAATATTATAAAAAATTGGCTGCAAAATAGAATTGGAGATCAATGAATGAATGATTTATTAATTACTTTTATTGAGAAAGAAATTTTAGATGATATTGATAATGAAGTAATCATTGAGCTCTTTCGAAATATGAAGAATAGACTTTATAAATTGTAAGTTGTACATATCTTAATTTAAATATTATACATTTTGATAAAATTGAACAAAAAATTTAAAAACTGCATAATGCCAGTCCTAAGCTCCGAGTGAAAAAATCCCCCCACCCCCCCCCCCCCTTCTCAATAAACTTCTAGCAATATCACTATCGGATCGGACTGATTTTGATGACGTTGGATTCATCTCTTTGAGATGTTCAATTTGAATACAAGTTTGATAAAAATCAGAATTTAAATGGTCCTAAATTTAGTTTCCAACTTAAATATGTTATTTTGTTCGTGCTCGAACAAGACAATTTTTGGTGACATATCAATATTGAACCTCTTGGCCTCTAGTCTTCTCTCCTTAAAAGAGAATGATCAAACATACTACAAATAATCTCTTGAAGATAACTCAAACATACTACAAATAATCTCTTGAAGATAACTCCAATGCCTTAAGGCTCTTCTAACCTCCACCATGAAATACAATATACTTCTATTTTTTTCCTATCACCATACAATAATCTTAATAGAAAGATTAGGACGACCGGCTACATCTAGTTTTCTCCCGCTAAGGATATGTCTGTGGAGAAGTCTCCCATATGCAGGTGTATAAAGAACGTGGATCCCTCCCCCATTCAGCAATTTGCTACTGGAATGCGCCCTCCAAGTGTTTGTGTAATGATGCTGAGTGCCCTGAATCAGCTAGCCCTATTTGCCAGCCCATATAAGCTCCTTTGTTGCAGCCTAGAGGATTGCAATCAGGCCCTTTCGCTTAGAACAAGGTCCAATTCTTCAAGTTGGATAAAAAGCCAAGCGAAATCTTCTTAGCCAAGGATGGCAAGTCCATGGAGGTGGAAGTGGCAGTTGTGCACGAGAATATTGCCAAATTGGATAGAGCATTAGTGGTTAAGCTCATGGGACGAAGGGTTGTATTTCCCTTCCTTTTTGGTGAGCTCAAACGTAGGTGGTATCATTTTGGGGAATTTGATATTATTACTATAATTCCAAACTCTTTTATATGTATTTTCCAAAGCAAAGAGGCTAGGGATGCGATACTCATGAGTGGGCCGTGAATCATATCAGAGAACACATTTGTATGGATAAGTGGTCTCCTACCTTCTCTCCCAACTCTCTTCATGGGCTTTACTCTCCTATTTAGATATGTCTTCCACATTTCCCTCTCATGTACTGGGATAAAAACAACATCACTAGTCTTGCCAATATGCTTGGAGAACCTTTGTGGATGGACTCACATACGAGTACTTGGGGAAGATCATCCTATGCAAGGATTTGTGTTAGGATTAATCTCTCTCAATAGCTTCAAGTTGGGGTTTGAATCAATGGGTTCCATGTAAGGTTTTTTCAAAGAGTCGAATATAAAGGGCTTACAAACTTTTGCTTCGACTGTGGTCTAATTGGTCATGCCAATGGATCTTGCCTTTCCAATGCTCTAACCCGTGCTCCTTAGTCCCCCCCAATGCAGTCATCGCCGCCAACCAAGGTGCAAGTCACAATCGATAGTGCCCCCCAAGCACCCTCCCCTCCTCATGAGCCGAAGCATATTGCTGTTGAAGAGCCATCTCTTAATGAGAACAAGGAAGACTCTTCCCTTGGAGCTTGGAACCTAGTCACCTGGAGAAGGAAGGGAAGTTACAAATCGTCCACAAGCCAATCCCCCTATCCTATTCTTGGCCAAGAAGTTACAGCAAATGGAATAAACTTCTAATATGATTGTGAACTTTCGCAAGCAACAATGAAGAGTAACCAAGTCTCGATTGGACAGAGAGCTCCTTCGACTTGAGACTTTATGTGCTTTGGCCACCTCCCCTATGAAGAGAAAGAAGATTTCAACAGATTTCACAGGCGGGGACTTGGGCCCCTCAAGTGCTGAATGAGCGACCTCTTTTCATTGGTTTGTATTGTGTTTTATTGCGTAATATAAACCAATAAAATGGCCCACCTTCTCATTTGAGGGGTTTCTTTTTCTTTTGTTTTTGTCTGTGGCTTGATTTGGGGTGCTTTTCCTATTGTATCCCTTCCCCTTTTGTCCTTGGGAAGAGGAAGTTTTTTCCCCACAAGCTTGTTTCTCTCTGTGTATCATTCTTTTCTTTTTAATATATTTGTGTTAAAAAAAAGGGTTGACAATTATATATAAAGATTAAAACTTGTTCCATAATCATTGAATTTTTATAAATTTTAAATCTATATTTATATGCTTCAATTTTAATAATAGCTTACTTAAAATAAATCTAATTCAAGTAAAAACAAACTTGATTTAATATATATATATATATATATATATATATATTCCTCAAAAAATTAAGCGCTCATCAATGAGATTATCTTTTTGAATTGGGGGAGCTGAAACAAACAAAGAGGAGCTGAATTTCGCTGTCATTCCAGCATTAATTTCATCATTTGGAGTAAATTAATTTTATCTATTTTCAACTCATATAACTACTTTAAGCATTATAGAATTCTTCAAGATCAAAGGTGCTCATTATATGTCCAACCTAATTTATTTTGGCTTCAGACTTTTTTTGTGAAATCAATAAGAAAGCTATCCGAAACTAAGGCCTTCCTTTGGGACGGCTTTTTTATTGCTTTTTAAAATAGAATTAGTTAAAAAATTTTAATTTGTGTACTAAAATTTTGTTTTAAGAAGCAATAAAAAAGTCATCCCAAAGGCTTTATTTGCGACAGCTTTCTTGTTACTTTATGAAGCAATTTTTCAGTATCAAATTTTGTTGATTTAAAATTTTTTTGTACTAGAAATCTGCTTCATGAAGCAATAACAAAGCTGTCCCAAACAAAACCTAAGGCTTCGTTTTGGACGGCTTTCTTGCTGCTTCTTAAAACATCTTTTTACTTTTAAAAAAATTAATTTTTGTACTAAAAGATTACTTTAAGAAATAGTAAGAAAGTCATCCCAAACGAAGCCTAAACTCTAATTAGAATGTATTAAAAGTGATACTTTTTATTAGATTTAAATAAGGATTTTACTATTAATAAAACACAATGAATAAAAAAGATTCACGTAGCCAACCTCATATAGTGGGACAAAAACTCATTATTATTATTGTTGTAAATATGTAGGCTAAAAATATTCAAGCAAAATTTATTGTTAATACAAAATAAATTAGCTTTAGCTTTCATTACAACTAAGAAAAAAATAGAAAATTGCAAAATATATATAGAGGCATTCAAACTAATAATTCTTCTTCAAACAGGCCTCCAATTATCAAACAGGCCTTCCAATAAAACCTGAGAAGTACTCCAAATTTACTTTGTTTTTTTCTCTGTTCAATTCAATATGAATAAATCACTTTAACTTGTCCTATTTCTTTACTCAAATATATGAAAGATAATAATAAAAATAAAAATAAAAAACAAATATATATTGAAAGAGTCCTTATTATATTAATTTTATAATTATAAAAGGTTCGTAGGTGATAAAAAACAAATTACTTATTGCCAAATGAGATAAATTAGTATTGAAATTGGAATATGGTAAGCTTATGAAAGGATAAATTTAAAATTTACTATATTAAAATGAGAATTGGAAGAATATTTATTGAAGATAAAATAATAAAAATATATTTGTATTCGTAGAAATTTGTAGTGGGAGAAATAAATTTATATTATATAGATGATAGACTATAAAACAATAAGAAGATCTAAATAATATGACTAGAAAATATGATAATTAATTTGAGTAAATTTAATATATATGTTATGCAATGGTAAAGGAATAAATTAAGAATGATTATTCATAAAAATTAACTTAGTGTGGTTATTAAGTCTAATGATGATGATGTTAAGACTAATGATGTCGTGAGGTATAAATGATAGGTCTAAAAGGTTGGTCTCTTACCCATGCAAGTATCAGCATGGATGAAGATTAGCTTATCATCACATTATAATTTAGGAGATTTTCATGCACATTACAATAATTTTTAATGTATTTACATATCTAATATTAAAAATTTTTATATTTATTTATATGCCACTTTATTAGGTGTCAATATTTGACACAACACAAAAACTAGACCCGGACCCGACCCGAAAAATCCGGGTTGGACCCGACCCGATTTCAAAACGGGTAAGGTTCGGGTTCCTGGATTCGACCCATTTAAAAAATGGGTCGGGTTAGGGTTGACCCGACGGGTTGACCCGATTGAACCCGGGTCAGTTCCGGGTTCGACCCGAACCCGACCCGTGACCCGAAATTGACACCCCTACACTTTATCATCTAAATCAGGCCAAAGATTAAACATAAAAAAAATGTAAATTTTACCTTAAATATCCTAATATTTATAATTTTTTTTAAATAGTACGTAGTTTAGATCAATTTTGAGCGTTATGTATGCAGATAAAAAGATTTATGTGTTAAATTAATAAATATATAAGAATTTTGAGGCATGCATGTAAACCTTCCTATTTTAGGGGATTTACATCCATACCATTATGGCTTCGTTTGGGACGACTTTCTTAATGCTTCTTAAAGCAGCTTTTTCGTATGAAAATTTTAATTTTTAAACTAGAAAGTTATTTTAAGAAGCAATAAAAAAACCGTCCCAAACAAAGCCTATATTCCACTTTAAAGAGAATTTCGCTTTTGCATGATATTCAACTTTTCAACACTTAAATATTTACAAGTGCCTCGCGATCAAATCGATGGAAATTTCGTTGTGGATTTTCATATTTGAATTATAATTTTACGAAATTAAAAAACTGTCTCAAACGAAGCCTATATATTCCACTTTAAAGAGAATTTCGCTTTTGCATGATATTCAACTTTTCAACACTTAAATATTTACAAGTGCCTCGCGATCAAATCGATGGAAATTTCGTTGTGGACTTTCATATTTGAATTATAATTTTACGAATATGTATAGAAAAATGATAATTAAATCGGTTATTTTCAATTGATACATGGTAAAATTGACCTATTTTTTTTTTAATGTAAGAAAATTTCAATTTCAACACATTGAAAATGATATATATATCCAAATATAGAGCCAAATTGAACAAGTCAAATTTCAGCTGATGCCCTTCCAACTTATCCACAATATATATTTGGAGTAAGGAGGATGCCCAAATATAGATATTGCCTTAATCTTCAAAGCAATATTGCTTGCATTTTGGAAGTTTTAAGGTCTCTCTTCTTCTTCACAAAATGGTAGAGACTGCACGCTTTGCTCTTGGAATAATAGGTGTTGCTTCCTTTGCTAGAGATTATTTTCATCACATTTTATTGCCTTTTTTTAATCATATTTAGAAATATATTATTTTCTTCCAATAGGAAAACGCCACGTAAGCTAAATTCCTTTAAAGAAAAATATTTTTTTCAAAATATTTTG
>NW_021319455.1:1530363-1549862 GCF_001605985.2 Dendrobium catenatum
GTGTACACAATCTAACACAATATCTACAAAAATAAAAGTACACAAATATACACAATTTTACACTTACAGTCCGACACAACTCTGCGCTCGGACCCACACAGTAATAATATTTCTTGTTTGGATTATTTTTTACTGCTTTGGTTTTCAACTGCAACCACATTTTATTTGGCTACTGCTTTTATTATTTTCATAATATTTTATGCTAGGAAACGCTTCTAAATAACTTTAAAAAATTCTATCTTTATTAACAACATTTACAACCACCGTTAAAAAATGTTATAGTCTTCCCAAACGATCCTTAGCCAACAAAGTTCATATTAGAAAGATTTTCAAGAGTAAATTTTTATGAGGGGGAAAATCACTGTCTATGCTGCAATCAAGTTGAGCTAAGTTACATAATAATTTGATTGATTAAATATATTTAAGACAACAAATAAAGTTATAAAATGATTATGAAGTTATTATGAAATAACTTAACTATGCTTGCAAAAATAACCTATCATCAAATTTTTAAAACATAACAGACAAGCAAAACCAAACAAAATTGTGATTATATTTAAAATGCAAACAACCGTTAGTCATACCATAAGTTCTTCCGTTATGAGCTCATGCCGAGCTTACAATAGTTCATGTTTAGCATATTTAAATGTTCAATAATCATATTTGTATTGCTTGACACAATTGAATGTGGTTTTTAAACGAGCTAAATATAACCAGTTAAAAGTTCCTATGAAGAAATAGTTTATAAATCTACATGACAATCAATTCAATAAATCTTAGAAGAGCTAAATGATTCAATTATATTTCTAAATATAAAGCCAAAATTCTTTATACAAATAAACAAATCAACCTAGAACATCATTAACAATCCAACATAATATGTATGATATGATTCCATTGTATGATAGTGCTAATGGATGTTTGGTTACAAAGTAATCAAGAAAGCATTGGAAAGACTTTGCTGAGTAAAATCAAAAAAACAATTGCCAACTACCAAATAGTTTTTATATGTAATATTTGTATATTAATCAACAAAAAAAGATGAAATCATATATATTCTTTAGTCAAATTTTGATTATTATGATATAGCTTAGATTAACGACCTCAATTCACCTAAATCCAGAATGATCCCAAATGCTTCGAGATAGGCAATAATAATGGCATTGACTAATCAAGTAACAGACATTAATATAACAGTATGATAGATTGAAATGTCCGTCATGTCCTAAATGAAATCAACATAAGCATGCAATGTTATCTATATCATTTTATAAGGATTAAATCCTCTTCTTAGTATTATGTTTTAAAAGAGGAGATTCTTAAAAACCATAAAATATTATAGATGCATATAACTTGAAAAAGTTTGTATTTTGTGAAAGGACTCACAAATTAAGAGTGAAGTTTGGCTTGAGTGTGATTGGAATCATACCACTTGTGTTATAGTAGGTTATATAAGAATATTAGTTTTATATCAATTATATGAAAATATATATTGATGTAGAAAGGCTAAATAGATTCACTTATTACATTTAAGCTTTTGATATAAAAATGAGTTTAATATTGTTACTACGAGTATACGAATCCAACTTTTGCTTTTGTTTGTCCTCAATTTTTAACAATATAATATCATAATTATAGTTTGATGAGGTCAAGTTTATTTAGTTGTCTTTCATAGATGTTTATTTCATTTATTATGTTTAAGTAAATTAATAGCAAATGACTACTAAGAAGCTCTAGTGTTGAGTAGGTTTTAATAGAAAATTAAGTTATAAAGCTATATTAAGGGTTAGAGGTGTGTAGAGGATAATCCTCACAAAGGGAAATATTAACCATATTGAGTAATATTGTGTTTAATATTAGATTGAATGAATAAAATATAACATTGTAAATAATGAGTGGATCATCATCACTCACAATTGATGTATCGAGTCCAATTGAGATCCCCTTAACTCACACTATTAAGAAAAAGAAATATGAGAACAAGGATCAGGTCTAGGCCTCTTACCCCAATAATCATAGCAAGGACGAGAATATCCACTGTCAAACAATGACCCCTTTATGTAATAATAGTTTGCACCCAAAGATATCAATATAGCTAACATGCATGCCAGATTTTAGTTATCATCAAAATTAATTGACCAAATGAAATAGCAGTAATATAAAAGGTTAATCCAATATACGATGAAGAATGTAACAAAATGTATAAATAAAAAGTAGCACGATTTTTTCTTGGGCTTTATTTTAAGAAAAAAAAAATAGAAATGAATTAGTGTCAATTCACCACACAATGAAAATGGAATTATGTATACTCTAATGTATTAGGTTCATAATAAGTCACAACAAATACATGTTATGTGAAATGAGATATAAATATAAACATTCATCTTAGGGAGTGTGGAACCAAAGGAAAATGGAATTGGGCCAAAGTCAATGATGATTAAAACATGCTTTCACCTGAAAGGCTTAACTATATGAGAGGCTAAAAAAGAGAATTCTTATAACATCATTTTCAACTATTTGAAGTGCGCTTAAAGTCTTATGTGTCCCTTAAGAGTCTCTCATTCACATATGAGCTATCACTAGTTCATCACTCTTCCCAAATAAAATTATTACAACATCATAGAGTATCATGCACTAAGAACTCTCTCAAACTACATTAATATGGGGTACTTGATTTTAACTTAACTTAAATACATATATAAGGTGATAATGACCAATAAGAAACATAAACTATATGAACCATTTGATACAATTGAAGTTTGTTATATACAATTTTTAGAGAGTGTGACATAAGAATAATTAAAGTTATTAGATACACTTGTTGTGATAGATCACGTGGTTGATAATTGATTTGACCATCATACATCTAGCCTAATTTTTGATCTGTCTTCCTTAAAATGTTAGTACATAATCAAATGTTAAGAAGATTGATTTATAGTTCCTATGATTTTTTATCTCTTATATCAAGATTGAACATATTTTAATATCAAAATATCCTACAAAGCATTCATATGTTGATGACTTATGATGTATGATACTTAAAATATGCTGTATAAGATATTTTTATGGAGAGTGATTTGCCATTAGGAGAGCTCTCATGTAAGAGAAATGTATTAATTAGACACATGAGGCGTTTGTTTATTCACATTTTAGATAGCTTTTTTCACACATTAGATAGCTAAAAAATAAGTATGCATTAGACGATTGGGGCGCGCTGCTTTGGGTTTTTTTATTTTTTTTTTTTGCGGCCTTTTTAGATTGGACAACAGCTAGAAAATTTTTCCGGCGGTTTTTTTTCACCGGAAAACTTTTCCTACGCGCTGGCTTTACCAGTGAAAAAAATCAGCTTGGTAATAAATGATTTTCATGTAGCGAAATATCAGTCATAAGAATGGTTTCAAGAACGATGAGCTAAACTCATTATAACTTTTTATTTATGGAGGACTTTTTCCTTGCTAGATGTCCTCATCATTTCACTTCAAAAATACTTTACTCATTACACCACTAGTGAATTTGCCTCTTCACATCTTTAGCTACTTTCCTCTTCTATATATTCCATATACTACAAGTTGAATATGCCTAAGGGGAAACCAACGAAATTAGGTGCCTGCAATTATAGTATTTAAGAAGCATATTAGATAAACAATACATATAATTAATACAAATTAAAATGCACCAATTGTAATTTTAATTAAATATTACCCAATAAAATAATTCATGAGAAACAAATTCCATATCTATCCATAAAGAAGTGGCGAGAGTGTGAAGAAAGACAAGTGGAAAGGCATGAACTCCACACTCTTTGTAGCTATCACTTGCTTCTACATTCAAAGAAAAATGTAGATTAGAGAAGTTTTATTGGCCCACCTTGTCCCAAATCAGCTTAAGCTAGTTCAATTGATCATTCACGATTAAGGCTTCGTTTGGATGCTTTTTTACTGCCTCTTGAAGCAGCTTTTTAGTACAAAATTTTAATTTTTGCTACTAGAAAAGCTGCTTTAAAGAAGCAATAAGAAAGCTATCCCAAACAAAGCCTAAACATGCATGAAAACATGTCTATGTCTCTCATCATAATCGTCTCAATGAGACCATCATTTATATTACAAATTCATCCAATTTGATGCATGTAATTCAATAAGAAAATTATAACTAATTTGAAAGCAAAGAAACTTAGGCTTCGTTTAGACGGTTTTTTATTGTTTTCTAAAACGGAGTTTTAATACAATTTTTTTATTTTGTAGTTAAACTCCGTTTAGAAAGCACTGAGAAAAGCCGTCCCAACGAATCCTTAGGTTCATTTTGGACGGCTTCTTAATCTTTTAAAGCAGCTTTATAGTATAAAAAATTTTATATTTTTCTACTAGAAGGTGTTTTGAGAAAGATTAAAAAGCCTACAAACGAAACATTAGGCTTCGTTTGACAGCTTCCTTACTGCTTCTTGAAACAAACTTTTTAGTACAAATTTTAATTTTTGTACTAAAAAACTATTTTTAAGAAGCAGTAAGAAAGCCGCCCAAACCAAGCCTTAGGCTCCATTTTACTGCTTTTTAACTGCTTCTAAAGCTTGCTTTCTAAAAAAATAATTTTTTGTACTAGAAAAAGACATTTAAAAAGCAGTACGAAAGCCCGTCCCAAACTAAGGCTTAGAGAAACAACATTTGCTTATAGAAAATTACCCACCAAAGCTGCCAATGAGAGGCATACATGCTGATGGAGCGGGCCGTGCCAATACTTCCTACAACTTCCTCCGAGTCTCGTGATCATGCATCTTGAATTTGGATACAAACGCAGTTATCAGAAACACAGTTATTATTGTCAATAGCTGCATCAAAATATTCCTCTGCACAAAAAAAAATTGAAATATAAGCATATATGTATAGCTGAAAAGTTATTACACATAAGCTTCGTTTGCGACAGCTTTGTTGTTGCTTTCTAAATAATTTTAACTAGTACGAAAGCTATTCTTTTTTTTCTATTTCGCTCATAAGTTCTACAGGCCTCAATCCTATTTTATACTACCTGAAAATAGAAGCCTAATTTCGCTCTTGCTTTTATGCCTGATTCGAAGTCAAGTTAATGTTGTAGGCTTCGTTTGGGCGCTTTCTAAAATTTTTATACTAAAGTATTTTAAGAAGCAGTTAAATAGCCGTCTCAAACGAGGCTTAAAGATATTAATTCTACAGCAAGTTTCGAAAAAGTTATTTCTGACAACAACTTTACAATCACTCTTTACGAAATGCTACAATATCTAAATTAGATCCTAATTTATGCATTAGACTAAGCAATAATAGAAAAAGAAGATGTTTAGCTAAACTTGCCTTTGTCTTAGCTATGGAAGAAAACCAATATATTATGATAAAAATGAAATTCCAAGAGGACTCCAGCTCCATTAACTGTGACCACAGATATGTTTTCCCCAACCATAGCTCACTATAGGAAGACCATACCATGTATAATTAAGGCAATAAATAGAGCAAGCAGAGTATGGTATGCATGAATATTCTCCTGTGCTTCTCTTCTGTATCACTCTTTTGAAAGTTAATCTGAAGAGAAAAAAAAAAGAAAATTTCATAAAAAGATCAGCAAAAAAATGAGTATATTTGGGATAACTGCAACATTTTTATAAAGTTGTTTGGGATGAAAATAGCTTAGTTATTATGATCAGAGGAAGCAACTTCTTACTCAAGAAATTTTGAAAACATGCAGAAAGCACAAAAACAAAGCATAATGAATATTTGATGCTATTTGAAAAGCAAAGCTGCGAAAAAGCTGCCTTTCCAAATAGACTTTGGTTCATTTAGGATGTTTTTACTGCTTCTTAAAGCAGCTTTATAAGCTGAGATAAGCAAAAAATTGTCCGAAACGAAACCTTTTAAGTGAAGGAATTAACAATAGCCAAATTATCAATTACATGGGTGTGATGAAGAGGAGAAGCACAGCTGCATTGCCTGCACAATTATCCAAAAATATTGTTTGAATGTTAGAAAAAAAAAATGTCAATATTGAAAAGGAAACAATTCCAATTTTTTTTTTTCTTTTGCAAAAATATTTGATTTACATATTGATCACTGACGATTCCTATGTAAAAAGCTGCTTTAAGAAGCAGTAAAAAATCATCCTAAATGAACCAAAGTCTATTTGGAGCAGGCAGCTTTTTCGTAGCTTTGCTTTTCAAATAGCGATCAAAATTTCATTTATCTTCTGCTTTTTTGATGCTTTCTCGCTATTTTTCAAAATTTCTTGGAGTAGAAAGTTGCTTCCTCTGATCATAATAACTAAGCTATTTTCATCACAAACAACTTTATAAAAAGTTGTAGTTATCCCAAATATACTCATTGTTTTTGCTGATCTTCTTATGAAAAATTTTTTTTTTTCCCTTCAGATTAACTTTCAAAAGAGTGATACAGAAGAGAAGCACAGGAGAATATTCATGCATACCATACTTGCTTGCTCTATTTAATTGCCTTAATTATACATGGTATGGTCTTCCTATAGTGAGCTATGGTTGGGAAAACATATCTGTGGTCACAGTTAATGGAGCTGGAGTCCTCTTGGAATTCTCATTTATTATCATATATATCTGGTTTTCTTCCATAGCTAAGACAAAGGCAAGTTTAGCTAAACATCTTCTTTTTCTAATTATTGCTTAGTTCTAATGCATAATTAAGGATCTATTTAGAATAATTGTAGCATTTCGTAAAAGTGATTGTAAAACTGTTGTCAAGAAAGTAACTATTTTGAAACTTGCTGTAGAATTAATATAACTTTAAGCCTCGTTTGAGACGGCTATCTTATTGCTTATTAAAATAGCTTTTAAGTATAAAAATTTTAGAAAGCCGCCCAAAACGAAGCCTACAACATTAACTTTACTTCGAATCAGGCATAAAAGCAAGAGCGAAATTAGGCTCTATTTTCAGGGTAGATAAAATAGGATTGAGGCCTATAGAATCTTATGAGCGAAACAGAAAAAAAAAAAAGAACAGCTTTCATACTACTTAAAACGGTTTTCTAGTATAAAATTTTCTATTTCAAAAAATTTGTGTACGTATTGTAAAATTATTTAAGAAAGCAACAACAAAGCTGTCACAAATGAAGCCTTAATGAGTAATAACTTTCTCAACTATACATATATGCTTATATTTCATTTTTTTTTTTGTGCAGAGGAATATTTTGATGCAGCTATTGACAATAATAACTGTGTTTCTGATAACTGCGTTTGTATCCAAATTCAAGATGCATGATCACGAGACTCGGAGGAAGTTTGTAGGAAGTATTGGCACGGCCGCCTCCATAGCAATGTATGCCTCTCCATTGGCAGCTTTGGTGGGTATTTTCTATAAGCAAATGTTGTTTCTCTAAGCCTTAGTTTGGGACGGCTTTCGTACTGCTTCTTAAAACTGTTTTTTAGTACAAAAAATTATTTTTTTATTAGAAAGCAGCTTTAAGAAGCAGTTAAAAAGCAGTACTCCCAAATGGAGCCTAAGGCTTGGTTTGGGATGGCTTTCTTATTACTTCTTAAAATAGTTTTTTAGTACAAAAATTAAAAATTTGTACTAAAAAGTTGTTTCAAGAAGCAGTAGGAAAGCTGTCCCAAACGAAGCCTAATGTTTCGTTTGGTACGGCTTTCTTAATCTTCTCAAAACACCTTCTTAGTAGAAAAAATAAAATTTTTATACTATAAAGCTGCTTTAAAAAGCATTAAGAAAGCCGTCCCAAATGAAACCTAAGGATTCGTTGGGGACGGCTTTTTCAGTGCTTTCTAAAACGGAGTTTTACTACAAAAATAAAAAAAATTGTATTAAAACTCCGTTTTAGAAAACAATAAAAAAACCGTCCTAAACGAAGCCTAAGTTTCTTTGCTTTCAAATTAGTTATAATTCTTCTTCATTGAATTACATGCATCAAATTGGATGAATTTGTAATATAAATGATGGTCTCATTGAGACGATTATGATGAGATGACATAGACATGTTTTCATGCATGTTTTAGGCTTCGTTTGGGATAGCTTTCTTACTGCTTCTTAAAGCAGCTTTTCAGTACAAAAATTAAAATTTTTGTACTAAAAAGTTGCTTCAAGAAGCAATAAAAAAGCATCCCAAACGAAGCCTTAATCGTGAATGATCAATTGAACTAGCTTAAGGTGATTTGGGACAAGGTGGGGCCAATAAAATTTCTCTAATCTACATATTTTTCTTTGAATGTAGAAGCAAGTGATAGCTACAAAGAGTGTGGAGTTCATGCCTTTCCACTTGTCTTTCTTCACACTCCTCGCCACTTCTTTATGGATAGCATATGGATTTGTTTCTCATGATTATTTTATTGCGGTAATATTTAATTAAAATTACTAAATTGTGCATTTAATTTGTATTAATTTATATGTATTGTTTATCTAATATGCTCTTAAATACTATAATTGCAGGCACCTAATTTCGTTGGTTTCCCCTTAGGCATCATTCAACTTGTAGTATATGGAATATATAGAAGAGGAAAAGTAGCTAAAGATGATGAAGAGGCAAATACTAGTGGTGTAAATGTGTAAAGTATTTTTGAAGTGAAATGTGAGGATATCTAGCAAGGGAAAAGTCGTCCATAAATAAACAAGTTATAATGAGTTTAGCTCTATGTTCTTGAAACCATTCTTATGACTGATATTTCGCTACATGAAAATCATTTATTACCAGCTGATTTTTTTCACTGGTAAAGCCAGCACGTAGGAAAAGTTTTCCGGTGAAAAAAAAGCCGCCGAAAAATTTTCTAGCTGTTGTCCAGTCTAAAAAGGCCGCCAAAAAAAAAATTTAAAAAAAACCCAAAGCAGCCGCCCCAATATCCTAATATGTACAATAACATATTTTTAGCTATCTAATGTGTGAAAAAAAGCTATCTAAAATGTGAATAAACCAAACGCCTCATGTGTCTAATTAATACATTTACTCTTACATGAGAGCTCTCCATAATGGCAATCACTCTCCATAAAATAAAATCTTATACATATTGTTAAGTATCATACATCATAAGCTCACTCAACCATATGAATGCTTTGTAGGAATAATTTGATATTAAAATATGTTCAATCTTGGTATAAGGAAATAAAAAATCATAGGAACTATAAATCACTCGTTCTTAACATTTGATTATGTACTACATTTTAAGGAAGACAGATCAAAATTAGGCTAGATGTATTGATGGTCAAATCTAATTTCAACCACCAGTGTATCTATCACAACAAGTGTATCTAATAACTTTAATTATTCTTATGTTCACACTCTCTAAAAAATTGTATCATAACCAAAACTTCAATTGATATCAAATGGTTCATATAGTTTATGTTTCTTATTGGTCATTATCACCTTATATTGTATTTAAGTAAGTTCAAAATCAAGTGACACCCATATTAATGTAGTTGAGAGAGTTCTTAGTGCATGATACTCTATGATGTTGTAAATATTTTATTTGGGAAGAGTGATGAATAGTGATAGCTCATATGTGAATGAGAGACTCTTAAGGGACATATAAGACTTTAAGCGCACTTCAAATAGTTGAAAATATGTTATAGAAATTCTAAATTTTTAGCCTCTCATATATGGTTAAGCCTTCAGGTTGAAAGCATGTTTAATCATCATTGACTTTGGCCCAATTTCCATTTTCCTTTTGGTTCCACACTCCCTAAGATGATGTTTATATTTATATCTCATCTTCGCACATACATGTATTTGTATGTGACTTATTATGAACCTAATACATTAGAGTATACATAATTCCATTTTCATTGTGTGGTGAATTGACACTAATTCACTTCTATTTTTTTTTCTTAAAAAATAACGCCCAAAGAAAAAAAACGTGATGCTACTTTTTTATTTATACATTTTGTTACCATCTTCATCGTATATTGGATTAACCTTTGTTATATTACTGCTATTTTCATTTTGGTCAATTAATTTTTTGGATGAACTAAAATCTGGCATGCATGTTAGCATATATTGATATCTTTGGGTGCAACTATTATCACATAAAGAGTGGTATTCTCGTCCTTGCTATGATTAATGGGGGTTAAGAGGCCGCTAGACTGATCCTTGTTCTCATTTTTTTTTTCTTAATGAGTGTGAGTTAAAGGGGATCTCAATTGGACTCGATACATCAATTGTGAGTGATGATGATCCACTCATTATTTCGACAATGTTATATTTTTTTCATTCAATCTAATATTAAACACAATATTCTCATATGGTTTAATAATTTCCCCTTATGTGAGGATTATCCTCTAACACCTCTACACCCTTAAATATAAACTTTATAACTTAATTTTCTATTAAAAGCCTATTCAACAACATAGAGCTTCTTAGTAGTCATTTGCTCTTAAAATTTACTTAAACATAATAAAATGAAATAAACATCTATGAAAGACAAACTAAATAAACCACTTGACCTCATCAAACTATATATTATGATATTAATTGTTAAAAATTGAGGACAAACAAAAGCAAAAGTTGGATTTGATACTCTAGTAACAATTAAACTCATTTTTAATCTCAAAGCTTAAATGTATAAGTGAACCAACTATTTAGCCTTTCTACATCAATATATTTTTCATATAATTGATATAAAACTAAACTCAATTCTTATATAACCTACTATAACACAAGTGGTATGATTCCAATCACACATCAAGCCAAACTTCATCTCTTAATTTGTAGTCCTTTCACCAAAATCAAAACTTTTTCAAGTTATTGCATCTATAATATTTTATGGTTTATTAAGATCACTCATCTTGTTAAAACATAGATACTAGAAAGAGGATTTAATCCTTATAAAATGATAAGATAACATTGCATGCTTATGTTGATTTCATTTAGGACATGACGGAACATTCAATCTATCACTACTGCTAATTTCATGTTGTTCACTTGGATTAGATCAATGCCATTATTATTGCCTATCATCGCCAGCTATTGGGATCATTCTAGATTTAGGTGAATTGACCTTGTTAACTCTAAGCTAATCATCATTCAATCAAAATTTGATCATAAAGAATATATATGATCTTCATCTTTTGTTGTTGATAACTATAACAAATATTACATATAAAAACTATTTGGTAGTTGGCACATTGTTCTTTTTTATTGTACCTCAGCAAAGTCTTTCCAATGCCTTTCTTGATTACATTTGTAAACCAAATACAACTCCTTAGCACTTCCTACAATGGAACTCATCATCATAACAATTAATGATGGATGTATCAACTGATGTTATCTAAAGAGTTGATATTGCTCAATATTGTAATAAAGAATATTTGGCATTATATTTAGAAATATAATTTGATACATTTAGCCTTCTAGATTTATTGAATTGATTGTTCATGTAGATTTATAAAACTATTTCTTCATAGGAGCAATTAAACACTGGTTCATATTTTTAGCTCGTTTAAAAACACATTCAATTGTGTCAAGCAATACAAATATGATTATTGAAACATTTAAATATGCTAAACATGAACATATATATGTAAGCTCGGCATGAGCTCTAACGGAGCAACTTATGGTATGACTAACGGTTGTTTGCATTTTAAATAATAATCACAATTTTGTTTGGTTATTGCTTACTCGTTATGTTTTAAAAAAAATTTGTGATAGAAAGTTATTTTTTGCAACCAGCATAGTTAAGTTTTTTCTCCATAATAACTTCATAATCAACTTTATAACTTATTATTGTTGTCTTAAATATATCTTAAATCAAATCAAATTCATTATGTAACTCAGCTCAACTTGATTGCAGCCATAGACATGTGATTTCCCCCTCATAAAAATTTACTCTTGAAAAATCTTTCTAATATGAACTTTGTTGGCTAAGGATCCGTTTGGGACGACTATAACATTTTTTAAACGTGGTTGTAAAGTTGTTATAAAGATAGAAACTTTTTTAAAGTTATTATAGAAAGCAGTTTCCTAGCATAAAATATTATTGAAAATAATAAAAAAGCAGTAGCCAAATAGAAAATGTGGTTGCAGTCTGAAAACCAAAGCAGTAAAAAAGCTATCCCAAACAAGAAATATTATTCTGTGTGGGGTCCGAGCGCAGAGTTGTGTTCGGACTGTAAGTGTAAACATTGTGTATATATTGTGTACTTTTATTTTTGTAGATATTGTGTATAGATTGTGTACACACTGTGTACACTCACATGTTCAGATGCAACTCTACGTCCGGACTCCGCATAAAATATTTCTCCCCAAACGAAGCATGAGACATCATTAAATTCTTCTTATAAGCAGCTTTTTAAACAGTGACGAATATTTAATTATTTGCTAATAATAAATTAGATGCTATGATAATGATATTCTGTGGCTTGTTTTTCATATTATTTTGGAAAAATATATATTTCATTAACCCCAAAGAAACCTCTAAAACACAACCTTAACTTATGAGCATGAGGAGGGCAAAGAAGACCGATCTATCTTTTTTTATTAAAAGTCCTCAAAATCATTAATAAATAAATTGAATGTATAGAGAAAATAATATTATTAAGAAAAGTAAAGTAAATATTTGTTTATGTTTGAGCAATGTTGTAAAGAATTTGTTGAAGATAAGGCATGAAAAATATAGTGAACTTTTAAAAAGTTACAAAAAAGCTATACAATTAAGAAAAATTTAATATATAATATTAATTAAAAATAAACGTATGAAATATATTATGATTAACTTTATATATATATATAAGTAATATCTTATATAAATTATATGGAAAACAATGATAATAATGAGATAAATATTTTGTTTTTTATTGTGTTAGGATATTCATGACGGTAGAGAGAAAGTGTTTAGCATTTTAACATTTTATGAAGATTCTGCACACATGAAAAACACAAGAGTTAGTGGAGATATTAGAGTTTTTTATTAGAAAAATTCAAGAAAGGAAAAAACAAAGGGGTCTGATTCATTTGAAATGACTCAACTAGTGTTTGCAATTGATTACAAATAATGTTATTTCCCATAATTAGGGAAGGTGTCGATAAAATGAATGAGAGATAAACTATATAGAATCGATTCCATGGTCTAAGTTAGAAAAACCATATGGCATTGGAGTTATCTTTAAAATATTGTTTATTATTTTGTTTAGTTATTTTTATTTAGGGAGGAGAGATTATCTCTAAGAAGTCTAGTATAAATCTTAGTGTTGATGTCAGAGTTAAAGTTGGTGTTGGAGACATGCATTAACCTTATAAGTAATGTTGTGTGTTGTTATTGGTAGTGACAAAATCAGTGGGTATTGATCTTTGTGACAATGATCTGCATCAACCTTATATATAATATTGCATGTTAATTTGATTGGTGATGGTACATAATGAAGTTAATGCACTATAAGAAAATCACCCATTACCGGAGGAATTTTTCGGCTGTTTCTTTCTATCATAAATTTCTGGCAAATTTTTCGGTGGCTTTTCCAGATTTTCGATGGATTTTAAAAATTTAACTATTTAAATGATTTAACAAAAATTTTTTCGGCGGCCTAATTCTATTGGATAGCTGCCAAAAAAAGTTGTCGGAAAATGATCAATTTTCATCAGTAATAGGTGATTTTTTCTATAGTGACAAATGTTGAAATAGTAAAGTGGCAATGTTTGGATGATCATATTTGGACAATGATGGTCAAAGGACCATAATTGAGTAACATTGATTGGAGAACTATAATTGGACAATAACAGTTAGAGAGTAACATGAAAGTGATCATTATCAAAAAAACAAAAGTTAGTTGATAGTGGTTAGAAGATTATAGTCGGGCAATGATGATTAAAAAATCATGGTAAGGGTGATGATTATTGGAGGAGTATAGCTAGGGAATGGTTGTTGGATGATGGGTCGGAAGATCATAGTAATTAATGATAGTCCAAGGACTTTGCTCATGGAATTGTGGTAAGAGGATTATAATCAGGTGATGATAATCGAAGCGCCATTGTCGGGTGATGGTGGTCATAGGACTGGAGATGGGCACCGTTGGTAGGGAGACTATAGATAGATGATGGTGTTCGAAGAAACATATTTGGGCTATAGTGGTCAGAGAATCATAGTTCGACAACGATGGGCGAGAGATTGTAGTTAGATAATGTTGGTTGGAGGGTTGTAGATGGGCGATAAAGGTTGGAGGACCTTAGTCGAACAATAATTTTTGAGGACCATACATAGGGATGATAGTCCAAGACCATCATTAGGCAATGGTGACCAGAACAACATAGTTGTGTGTTAGGAGAGGATCAAAGTTGGGTGATAGCAATCGACATGTTGTTGTTTGGCGTTGGTGGTTGAAAGATTGTAGCTGGATAATAATGATTAGAGGATAGTGACTGAGTGATGGTGGTTGGAGGAGCATAGTTGAATGATGGTGGTTTAATGACCATGCTTGACTAATTGTGATTGAGAGATCATAGTTGGATAATAGTGGTCAAATAATTGTAGTCAATGGATGGTGGTCCAATGATCATAATCAAACGATGGTGTTTAAAGGATCATAATTGGGCAATATTTGTGGTTAAAGGCCCCATAATCAGGACATGATGGTTGGAGGACTAATGTCCATGGATAGTGGTCAAATGATAAAGGTCCAACAATAATGTAGGATAATGGTGGTCTGATGGTAACGGTCGACTAGTGGTGGTCTGAAGACGATGGTTATACAACGATGATCCCTAAGTGGTGGTCAGATGATGGTATGACAATGATTTTACAATGATAGTCGAGCTATGGTTGGGTAATGGTCTAATAGAGCTTTAGGATTCTTCAAGCTTCTGAGCACTCTTGAATCTCAAGACAATGATCATCTTAATGAAAGAGTGAGGGTTTATTTACAGTTTTGAGATTGACATGCTCTGTAAATATATTCAAAATTTAGAACACTCTCTAGGACCACATGTATTACTTCCCTTGATCATATGCTATTTTTTTATCATCTAAGTTCCTTAATAATGTTGAAATTAATGGACACATTGGATTCTTTAAGTGGAGATGCTTGAAATTAATTATAAGCATGTGAGATTTGGTGATTATTTGGTCCTTTAATTAAAGTCATAAAAATTCTAATTGTTTTTTAAATGTTTGAATTGGGTTGAATCATATCATTCTTAGTGTTGATGGGTTTATCATCAATATATTTAGTTTTACTGAAAGTTTGCATATGCCAGAGTTCTAGTGATCTTGAATTTAATTCGAAAAGTTCCAAATTTAAATATTGATCGATATTTACTTAAAATTCTTTTGAGGACAAATCATGTTAGAAGATTTTAACATAATTTATAACATGATGAGCATGAAATAATTAAATTTGTCTTGAAATCATTATTGCATATAAAAATTTATATTGCAATAACCTCTTAAGAAATATTATAAATTTCAAGCATAACTTGATATGGATTATATTAGAATATCATATCAATTTTTTCATATTATTAATTTTATTTTATTCATTCATTTATTGAGATATAGCAATGTCTACATATAAATAAAAAATTTAGGTCAAATATTTCAACCAAATTTTGATATTGTAAAATTTAAAATCTTTTGATGAGTAAAAGTATATTAAAAAAATATTATACTTATTTAAAATAAATTAAATAAATTTAAATTTAATTTTTTTTAAAAAAATTTTGATAAAAATATCATGTGCTTTTTTTAAACAAATAAATATATTTTTTAATTACCATGTTAACCTTTTCTTCCTCCTTTCTCATCTCCCACGCGCTCCCAAAAGAGCTACTTTTCACCGCTATGGGTAAACGGTCACTCCTCCTTGCTTCACTCTCTTCCATTCTTGTTCCCCAAAAAGCAGTAGGCTCCATGTCCGCTCCCTTCCCAGCAGTAGCTTAAGCCCTCCTCTCCCATCTGATTCTCTTTCATCTCTCTATCATTTCCTCCTCCAAAGCCCTTTTCCGACGAAGAAAGCAACCTCGGCCTTCCCGTTTTTCTTCTCCCTCAGAAGCGAAGACGCAGCACCATGAGAGGATCCCTTCTTTTCCTCGTCCTCATCTTTTCTTCCCGTCTAGACTGGACAGTCGAAGCCACCACCACAGGTGAAAAAAGTGAAGCACATTTCCACCTTTATGCAGACTTTGAGTAGATCCTTTACACTAATGCTCGTTTTTCACCTTTCTATTACAGCGGTTCTTATGAAGCATCTCAAGAACTTCTCTCCCGTTCTCAAGTGGCCGAGGACTTCACCCAAGGCAGTGGAAACAGGTGAGTTATTTTCTATGTGGTCTTTTGGGTTTTGAATTTTGGTTAGGTTTCTGGGTAATCTATTTCACATTTTGTTTATGCAGATGGAGATGCTCCTCTGTTTGAGAATGGTTATTTTGTGGAAACACTTGTGGATGGAAACAAGCTCGGGATTGTTCCTTACACCATACGGGTTTCTCCGGAGGGAGAGCTCTTTGCTGTAGATTCTGAGAATAATAACATAGTTAAGATCACTCCGCCATTGTCCCAATGTAAGCTTTCTATCTACTATGTTAGGTTTGATTTGAGTATAGTGCTTGTGGTTTCTGATTAATATAAGCGTGCTTTGATTTGATTGTAGATAGCAGGGCAAGGTTAGTTGCTGGGTCTTTTCAGGGCTACTCAGGGCATGTAGATGGTAAACCTAGTGATGCTCGGTTTACTCATCCAAAGGGTGTTGCCATGGATGAGAAGGGCAATGTATATGTTGCAGATACTGCTAATCTTGCTATTAGAAAGATTGGAGAGTCAGGTGATTGAATCTGAAATATGATTCTTGAAATTTTGGTCATGGAAGTAAATTTGTTTCTGTAGAGGAGTTTTTTGTGATGGATTTGAATCTTCTTGTTTCAGGAGTGACTACAATTGCTGGAGGAAAATCAAATGTTGCTGGATATAGAGATGGGCCGAGCGAGGATGCTAAGTTTTCCAATGATTTTGACATTGTTTATGTTGCAAGAACTTGCTCTTTGTTAGTGGTTGATCGGGGTAATGCTGCTCTTAGGCAAATTTCTCTTCAGCAAGAAGACTGTGATCCCCAGTTTAACTCAATTTCTACTTCAGGTTTCTCGAAACCACTTGAGCTTTTCTTCTTCAGGTTTCATGGATCTACTTAAGCTTTTGTTTTTATTGCTTTAAGAATGTTGATGTCTTATTTATTAACTAATTACTTGCCCCTGCATTCTGTGATATAACATAAAAACAAACTGAAAGTATTTTGGGAATAATCAGTATAAATTAATTCACTTGATGCATCAATTAAATATTAATAGCTGAGTTAGATGATTATAATAAAATAGTAGTTAAATTGAAATAAATTGAAGCATATATATATAAGCAAGTATTTGTAATTTAAAATATTCTTACAATTAAAGTAATAATACATAATTCATTATTAAAATTATTTTTATTAACTGAATCAATTAATTAACTTGTTCATTGAAATTATATTTTAAAATATTAAAATAGTATTTTTTATTAAAACTATTCGTTAATACCACAAATTTATGTCCAGGTATAAGGACAAAAAAAGTGCCAAATGTTGCTACCTAAATCCTTGAACACTGTTTTGGTTGAGGAATGGCAAACCATATATTTTCATTGTATTATAATTATAGATGGTAATATTTATTTAATTTATCTCAATATGAAAGGTCATATTGCCTCTCAATATGATGATCTCAATAAGGTGCCTGTTGGGTTTCTAGTCCATCAACTTAATGATGATGATGATCTTAATGATGTGTAGAATGACAGTTTGTTAGATTGTAATGATATCGACCTCTATCATCAAATCAAGTTAATTCTTTCTTTAGTTTTCAACATTGCGGCTATGAATCTCTATATAGTAAATCGTTTAACCTAGATGCTTGATTCGTTTAGGTTGATTGATATTGAGAGTTTTTCTCACCAAGTGTTGGCTTGATCTTTCAGTGTTCATGTGTTAGAGAAGCCCAAGGGCATGGTTATTAGTAGGGGGTTTTGGATGAATTTTATGACTAAGGGACTATGCTTTGGTGAATTTCAAGTAAGAACTTACTCTGTAAGTGTTGATTTGGAATCAAATATTTGTTGAAGATAAATATAGAACAAATTCCCCTAAGTAAAACTTATATTTTTTTCATTACTAATAAAAAAAATTAATACCTGCTATATGAACGAAGAGTAGAAGTCTATTACTTGGGAGGCTTATCTAAGATTTTTAGAGTAGCTTGTGCTCAAGGGTGTCTCCTTCCACTATCTATTGCTCTTGTTGAAGTGGGAGTGCATTTTTGTACCAAAGAACTTGTTCAGACAGTTGGATTAATTATTAATGGTGAAAGTATGCTACATGGATGTCATGAGTAATTTCGCTAGTGTCACATATGATAATGCATTTGTCGGTTGGTCCTCTTTCTGATTGCAAGCTTTTCAATGGCTCTGGGCTTTGCTTGCATTGAAATGTTTCATGAGAATATGTACTCTATAATTCATAAAATATTCTCATGCTGAGCCGAGGCATCATATGCATGGCTGTCAATGGCGCAAAATAGCGCGCGTCATGGCGCACGCCGCGGCGCACCTACGGCGCCATGTTCATGGCGAGGCGCATGTGTTTAAATTAGCGCGCGCTATTTGCGCCACATGTGAGCCATGGCGCATTGCGCATGGCACAAAATAGCGCTCCAAATTGTTTTTAAATTTCGGTATACTTATGAATATTTTTTATATTTAAAAATATATCTATATTTTAAGATAAACGACTATTCATTGCCCTAATTTCACGAAAGATTTTCTGTTTGCTGCATCCGCCGAACACATCCCGCAGTCCCTAAGTCGAGGTCGCTGAATCTATCCCGAAGTCGAAGGTTTTCTGTTTTCTGTTTGCTGCATTCGCTGCTTCCGCCAAATCCAGCCGAATATGTCCCGAAGTTGAAGTCGTTGTTTCTGCCGAATCATCCCGCAGAGCAGTGCTTCTGCCAAATTCGCCCCCTCCTTCGTCTGTTCCAATAAAAAATCTTACCAACTGACTCTGATTTGCAACCTCCGTCTGTTCCGCATAGCTCTGTTGTTTTGCACGACTATTTCTTACAAGAATTTACAACTTAACAGGTATGCTCGGTACCGTTAGGTACATGCTCGATACCGCTATGTAAATGCTCGATATCGCTATGTATATGCTGGATACCGCTCGGCAACGCTAGTTACTTGCTCTGTACCGCTCGGTACAGCTCGGTACAACTAGGTACTAGCTCGGTACCGCTCGGTACAACTAGGTACAGCTCGGTACAACTAGGTACCAGCTTGGTACAACTAGGTACACGCTCGAAATTGCTAAGTACATGCATGATACATGCTCGGTACTGCTATGTAAATGCTCGGTACCGCTCGGTACATGCTCGGTACCGCTTGTTACATGCTCTGTACAGCTCGGTATAACTAGGTACACGCTCGGTACATGCTCGGTATTGCTAAGTACATGCATGATACCGCTCAGTACTGCTATGCAAATGCTCGGTACCACTCGGTACATGCTCGGTACCGC